>NC_134834.1:88069069-88669069 GCF_004210375.1 Tachypleus tridentatus | reverse complement strand
TTTGAAGCCATTGTAATTGTTTAATAAACACTAGACAAGAACTGGCTTAGTTTTAAGCAGTAATACAAAAGGGCACAATTTAACTACGCTTATGGTAATAAGAAACCTAATGAAATCATTTCACTGGCACAGAAACAGCCAAGCTAAAAACAGAGGGTTCAACCATATAGAAATATCATATAAAAATGAGCCAAGTTATACAAAGAGACAAACCCTATAAGTATACACATATATATATATATAATAATGAATTACTGTCCGTTACCGTCTATAGAGAAATGGCAATTACACCATTTTCCCAAATTTGTTGGAACCACTACCATGTCTCTTGATCAAACTGGTTCCAAAATTCAATGATAAATGCCCAATAATCCAAACGCTTTCGAAAAGTAGACCGCTTCTTCTCAAGAGTAAATTGGAAGATATCATGTTCATATAAACGTACTTTTTTTAACTAATGGATGAAACACACAAAATGTAAAACGTTTTCATTTGGGCGCTTATGAGCAGGTTGAGAACGCAAAAAAAAAACAACATAATTGTAAAAGCAAATTTATAGTCAGATGTACTTCGCAAAAAATATATACAATATTTTAGCTGAAAAAAAACCCTATAAAATCTGTATCTTACTTTACACTGTCTTTCTTTACATTGCCAACTTAACATGTTCATAACTTTAAAGGAGAGTTCCAATGTAGCTAAACGTTTAGACAAACCTATGGTGTATTTATAGCACATAAGTGGTATAACACTGTCTTAGGATGCGAAATACTCCAGAACAATAAACAAATTCTAATATTTATATTTCATATACATGCTTAGGAGATCCTCTTACGTTAAGGATAATATAAAATTATCTACATATCTTTGAGTCATCTTTGGGAACTGTTTTAAATGAACTGGAAATTTTTCTTGAATGAATATTTCGAATGCGGGAGTGAGATTACAGTGAGTGATGCATTGTGTAATTGAGCCTTGAAAGAATTCCGTAAACACAGAAGGATTTTAGAAAATGAGGAAAACAGTGATAATGCTGAACCCAAAAATAATGTTACATTCTTCTATGCTCAACCCGAAAATAATGTCACATTCTTCTTGCTATTAAATACAGGTTTTATTCTGTTTAACTATCGTGATTTTATCTTCTATTACCAAAGTTGTTGAGGCTAAAAATTTTATTTTGGCTACAAGCTAATAGAGATTCATTAATGTACATCTGGTGATAACGAAGGTTATATAGACCAATCAGAAAGCGTGCCCTGACCTTAAACGTTTGTCTCCAACCAAGCTTTACACTTTACACTAATACACGTTTAGAATTACTTTACTATGATTTGTAAAACTGAGCATTTCC
This sequence comes from Tachypleus tridentatus, assembly GCF_004210375.1. Taxonomy (NCBI): domain Eukaryota; kingdom Metazoa; phylum Arthropoda; class Merostomata; order Xiphosura; family Limulidae; genus Tachypleus; species Tachypleus tridentatus. Next base: position 88,667,715 of record NC_134834.1, on the reverse strand, counting down.
AGTATAGCAACAAAGAACAATATACGAAACTGTTACTAATGAAGCGTACTTGTTTGATCATTTTGTAGGCTAGTTTGAATAAAAAGATCTAAGAAACTACAATAAGTGCACAACACATTTTATGAGAATATGTAACTAAAATGCATTGCTATTCAATCCGTTTCTCGTAATTGTCATTATGTGTTAAAATTAGGGTTTTAGATCATGTTTGAGTAGATCTCATGGAGTGCATTATAAAATATATAGTTTTACATATTTTTCTGTTATCTAATCAAAGATATAACAAACTAACAACATTTTCTAGAAGGGCACTTTTTTGTCCGCACCTACAAGCTCAGATGGGAGTTTCTAGAAATTTCAGGTGTGGCAACAGTACTAGCAATCACTAGTATTTACATATACAAAGAGTACATTGTTGATTCTTACACCCAGGAATCTTCTACAAATTTAGTGAGTAGGCATGAATTTCACAATACAAATTTAACAGTTGTTACGTATTGTAATTTATCTCGGTATAACGTTACGTATTACGATTTCAAATAGTCTGAAAATTTATTTTTAATTTAGAAGTTAATTTGTTTGTTTGTTTGTTTTTTTAATTTCGCACAAAACTACTCGAGGGCTATCTGTGCTAGCCGTCCCTAATTTAGTAGTGTAAGACTAGAGGGAAAACAGCTAGTCATCACCACCCACCGCCAAATCTTGGACTAATCTTTTACCAACGAATAGTGGAATAAGCCGTCACATTATAACGCCCCTATGGCTGAAAGGGCGAGCATGTTTGGTGTAACGGGGATTCGAACATGCGACCCTCAGATTATGAGTCGCACGCCTTAACACGCTTGGCCATGCCTGGCCTTAGAAGTTAATTAAATTTTGATATGTATCAAATTTATGATATTTGCGAAAAAGATTGATATATGCGATTTTTCAACACAATAATATTTTAATATACAAACAACAACACAATTTGCAATAACGGTTATTACAAATATTTATCACAAACAATGATTTATATGCAAAACTTTTACAAACGTACAAGAAATATTATGTTTTCTATCTTTTTTGAATATTTTAACGACGGTTCACAACAAGCAAATTAATTCTGAGTTAATAAACTAGCTAGCTCTCTATTCTTAGCTGGCCTCAAACCGCTTGCAAGTTGACTTTTCTCGGACGTAAAAATATAATAACCTCGTAGAAATACTTAGATAAAAATCTAATTCACTGAAGTTAAACGTTTTTTTTTCAAAATTATTTCGTTCCTAGTCAAGTATCTGTAAATCTCTTTTCGTGAGCAAATTCCATAGAAGTTTGATTATGTTGCTCGTAATAACTTTCAAACTATTAACGATAAGCCTGCAGAATTAACTCGTATGCTGTGAGATTAGCTGCTTTAAACGTATCATAATCCAAACAATCGTCTAGAGACAGAACTGCATAATCTTTTGTGATTTACCAAGTAAAAGACTTTGATTTAATAATGACCATTTCTCGATGGGTCATTACATGGTTTAAGCAACTTTTCCAAAATGGTGGAACTACTTGCCAACTTTATTATCATTAAATGGTGGCACTTTAATGTGTTGATTAAGTTCAAAGTTGTAATTTTGCCTTGAGTAATCTGTGTTGAGTCTAATTTCTACTTTGTTCAGACTCATTTCATTCTTGTCTTTGATACGATCTTGTTCTTTCTCTTTTTCAGCTTTGAAAAAGGTTGTTCGGCCTGAAGACGTTTACTTTCTTTTTCAAATTCGATACAAAATTGTTGAAGCTCGTTTTTTTAGTTTAAGCTGGATTTCCAACTTAACTTTATCACTCAACTCTGATTGTCTAGTGGAGACACTAAAGTATTACCCTAAGTTCTTCCTGAGACAATAAAACACCAGTGATCAGTTTTTCAATAATACGAATTTTTTAGTTCATTTTTTCTCACTAATTTCTTAACCTCTAATTCTAAAAATTTGGCAGTTTTGAGTAATTCAATTCTGTTATATCATTATAGTTCTTCAGTGGAGGGTGATTCAAGAAAATATTCTTAATCAGATAAGAAAAAAAAATTGTTAGCTCTGATAAATATAAATTTAATTATCATTTGAATTTGAGTTTAGACCAAATTTTGTCTCTGACTTAGATCTCGGACACAAGCTCCCCTTTTATTACTGTTACGAATTATAATTTATCTCGGAGAAGTCTCCGATTTATTATCTTACATATATCATGTATTATGATTTCAAATAGGGGAAATTGTAATTTGAATTTAGAAGTTAATTAAATGTTGATATGTATTAAATTGATACACACAACTTTCTTTCTCAATACAGTTGTATTTTAATATACAAACAACAATACATTTGTAATAAGTTATTACAAATAATGACTTATATATAAAATTTTACAAACTTACAAACAATATCACATTTCTATGTTGTTTAGAACTGAATATTTTATCGACGGTACACGAAGAGCAAATAAATTATGAGCCAATAAAAGAGTTAACTCTCTATTCTTAGTTGGCCTCACGCCGTTTACAAGCTGACTTTAATCCGACGAAGGTATCTAATGTCCTAATAGAAATAATAACTTCCAAAATTAATTCATTGAAGTTAAACGGTTTGTAATGTTTAAAATCGTTCCGTTCCTGGTCAAATACCTATAGTTTCCCAATTGATAAGTGTTTATCACAGTTATAGCTAGTTTTTATAATTTATAGTGTACTAACTGTATTAAACAAACAAATTCTGAAAAATGTTTCTTGGCGTGGAGATTCACATACTTTAGGGTAAGTTCTGAAAAGTTCAGTTGGCAACAATGTGAAACATATATTGTAGATTCTTACACTCGATAATCTTCTACAAATTTAGAGAACAGGTAGGATTTTCGCAATACAGATTTAACACTATAAGTTAGATGCACTTCTAAATATACACTGAACTGAAATAAACATCGATATTAAAATAAATATATAAGAGTAAATCCATCAAAATAGTGACTGTAATAATAATAATAAATGAAATAATTCCTTATCTACTATAAAAAATACACTAATTATTCGACTAATCGTGTAACATAAATATTTCATTAGGGTTACGAAATCTACCGAGAGAAAATCTAAGACGATTTATAAGCTCTAATAGAGTTTAAATCGCAAAAACACACTTCTTACTATTTGCTAGATCCTCTGATGTTTATTACATTGCGTTTTAAAACCACAGACGAATAAATTAATTAGTTTGGTTGTTTTTTAATTTCGCGCAAAGCTGCACGAAGGCCGTCTGCGCTAGCCGTCCTTAATTCAACGTGTGTGTTTGTGTTTTTCATATAGCAAAGCCACAAAGGGCTATCTGCTCAGCCCACCGAGGGGAAATCGAACCCCTGATTTTAGCGTTGTAAATCCGGAGACATACCGCTGTACTAGCGGGGGGCACCTTAATTTAGCAGTGTAAGGCTAAAGGGGAGACAGCTAGTCATCAACACCCACGGGCAACTGTTGGGCTACTTTTTTACCAACGAATAGTGTGATTGACCGTCACTTTATAATGCACCCACGGCTGAAAGAGCGAGCATGTTTGGTGCAACGGGGATTTGAACCTGTGATTATAAGCAGAACGCCTTAATTCACCTGGCATTGCCGGGCTATAAAATTAGTTAAAAACTCGCTTGATTAAAATGAAAATAATAAAAACGCACCAAAGTTATATTTAACCTACTCAATAAAAAGGAAGCTTGGCACTCGTCTAGTAACCTGGAGGGTGCGGGTTCGAATTCCCGTCACACCAAACGTAGGATTGACCGTCATATTCTGACGTCCAATCACACTTTTCGTTGGTAAAAGAGTAGTCCAAGTGAGTGGTGATAACTAACTGCTTTCCCTTACACTGCTAAGTTAGGGACGGCTAGTGCAGATCGCCCTCGTGTATCTTTGCGCGAAATTCAAAACAAACCAAACCAAAAGAAGAATGTTACTTCTTCGTTTTCTTTTCCATCTGCCTGGCATGGCCAAGCGCGTAAGGCGTGCGACTCGTAATCCGAGGGTCGCGCTAAACATGCTCGCCCTCCCAGCCGTGGGGGCGTATAATGTGACGATCAATCCCACTTTTCGTTGGTAAAAGAGTAGCCCAAGAGTTGGCGGTGGGTGGTGATGACTAGCTGCCTTCCCTCTAGTCTTACACTGCAAAATTAGGGACGGCTAGCACAGATAGCCCTCGAGTAGCTTTGTGCGAAATTCCAAAAACAATTCTTTTCCATCGCTAGGTCCAATGGCAGGTTAAGTCTTCGTCATGTGATTATCTGAGTAAAATTTGAGGAGCCTCACATGATGAAAAACCGTACGTATCAAAGATTAAGATATAGAAAAGCTTAGATGATTTGATACTTTTACCGTTTCAGATAAGAACACAATGAAATATCAAAAACTGGAACATTTGGGAAGCTTATACGTGACTTAATAAAATTCATTATTGACAAAAGAAAAAAATTAAATTTTACAAATTCAACAAGCGATAATGACAAAGATAAAACTTTCTATATTAGACATGTTACTTAATTCAAAAGTAAAGATTACTTAAGTAGTTAAACTAAGTATCATATAACACCACTTGACCACTTGTATTGGCTTAGTTAATTTTGTATTATGTGTTCTTTAATTTCAAATAAACCGATCTAAAGTGTATTTTTCAAAATGTTGGAAGGAAATCTCGTAACTGAGAAATAAGTTAAAGAGAAAACTTCCTTGCGTTCTATTTTTTTAAAGCCAATATATGTTATTATATCATAATGTCGTTCATTTCTGTCTCATCTGTCTCGTGTCTTCTCAAGTAGGGCTAAGCATGACAGTTTGGAACTAATAAAAAATATTCTTAGAACGTACGCAAATCCAGGGACTTATAAAACTTAACCTATGATTTTTACTGGCAGAAAGTTATTCGAAAGATGTGATGAACCTGAGGTATTATACTCTTGAATTCTCAATTCACGTTGGTTAAAAAAGTAAAAGATTAAATCTTGTCAGTTGAGAATCCAACTGTAATAATCAACTATTTTATTCGTCACATCATTCTTGAACTAATGAAACTAATCAAATGCTCCGACATAATCCACCACAACGGTGGGGAGCCGCTTATCTATATTCTTGATATCCTAAGTTTTCAGAGAACTTTGGTCCACGCCCTAGCCAGCTGTATATTCCCAGACTTGTGAAAGCTTTGAGATTGCCAATGATCCTCGAAATGTAGTGTCTGTCGTATTCACAGACTCTATTGAAATCATCTAACGAGAGAGAGGAAGGATCCACAACGGCCGCCAACACCCAAATTATTAGATTATTGAATGCACGTGTACTCAGAAAGAGACAAAAATGACATTAATCATGGATGCAATGATTAAAGAAATACACTTTAGTCCCATTAGATTTCTTTAAAAAAACAACACGTCAAGTAATAGGTACTTGATAGAGATAATATATAATTTTATGTCATGGTTTTATAATATTAGATGTATATGACATTAAATTTATTTATTTTTGCACTTGATAAATTAGATCGAATTCCAAAATATATATATATATATATACATATGAAAAGGACAATTTTGACCTATAAAAAAATATGACAGGAGATCAGAAATTAATCTAGACAGGAAGATCAACTGTTCATACTAATCTCAAACAACAGCAAGTCTATGTAGATTCAAAGAAGAAATCTGTAGATTAAGACCAAAGTATATATACGTATCAATACATCTCTAGCAGATCTATAGAAAACATCTGTCGAAGTAAATTAGGCAAACAATATCACGTGATAAATTTCATACTTATAGAAGACAACTCTAGATATATAATAAACTTACTAGTGACACTAATACATCTAAACTGGACAACAGTAAAATTTAAACCTACAACAGACAACAATAGATTAGTAACAGAATTAGACAAAACAACAAGAGATTTATACTAGACCACGAGACCTTTAGATTATGCTAACACATTTATACTAATCTTACAATGTAAAATCATACATCTATACTAGTCCTACAAAACAAATAGTTTGTTTTGTTTGTTTTTGAATTTCGTACAAAGTTACCCGAGGTCTATCTGTGCTAGCCGTCCCTAATTTAGCAGTGTAAGACTAGAGGGAAGGCAGCTAGTCATCACCACCCACCGCCAACGCTTGAGCTACTCTTTTACCAACGAATAGTGGAATCGACCGTTAGATTATAACGCCTCTACGGCTGAAAGGGCGAGCATGTTTGGTGCGACCGGGATTCGAACCCACGACCCTCGGATTACGAGTCGAACGCCTTAACACGTAAATAAAATATTACCTTTACACTAGACCTACAAAATAAATTAGTACAACAGTGCTGGAACAAGAATAAAATAATAAATCTAGATGAGACCTGCAGAATAGTTTGTTTGTTTGTTTTTAAATTTTGCACAGAGCTACTCGAGGGCTATCTGTGCTAGCCGTCCCTAATTTAGTAGTATAAGACTAGAGGAAAGGCAGCTAGTCATCACCACCCACCACCAACTCTTGGGCTACTCTTTTACTAACAAATAGTGGGATTGACCGTCACATTATATCGCCCCCACGGCTGAAATGGCGAGCATGTTTGGCGCTATAGAGATGCGAACCCGCGACTCTCAGATTACGAGTCACACGCCTTAACACGCTTGGCCGGGTCACCTGCAGAATAAAAGAGCATGTGTAATCAAACAATTAGACACCTAAAAAGTTTGAGAAAGTGGGACATTTAGACACCTAATAATTGTATAGCGGTGTTAAAACTTCGCAACATATTTAAAGAAGGCACTTGCTGATTCGATCATATTTGTTTAGTTGTCTGGTTGCTATGTTTGTTTGTATTTGAATTTCACGCAAAGCTACACGAGGGCTATCTGCGCTAGCCGTCCATCATTTAGTAGTGTAAGACTAAAGAGAAGGCAGATAGTTATCGCCACCCACCATTAATTTTTGGGCTACTCTTTTACCAACAAATAGTGGGATTGACCGTAACTATATAACGCTCCCACGGCTGAAAAGGTGAACATGTTTGGTGAGACGGGGATTCGAACTCGCGACCCTCAGATTAGAGTCGAATGCCTCAACCATCTGGTCATGCCGGGCCGGTTACTATCTAGGTCATCTAATGGAATAAATTAAACAGGTAATTATAATGGAGAAAGTTTAAACTTGCTGTATAATAGGCCTAGATCTATACAGTTAATACAATGTGGTAAAGTACAACGTTTGAATTCACGTAGGCAGTTTTCTAACCATTTGCGTTCATGGGAAATATTTGTTGAAATTATTATTTTATTTTATTGCAAGAAGGTGGTGTCTAAATGTCTCACGTTGTTATATTTTTAGGTATTTAATTGTCCATTATCTAAGTGTCCAGTTTAGACAACTAGAGTTGTCCATTGTCTGACTTTCCAGTGTCTAATTGTCCATTATCTGGTTTTCCGATGTCTTGTTGTCCATTATCTAAGTATCCATTGTCTAATAGACCAATGTCTAGTTGTCCTGTATCTAATTGTTCAGTGTTTAGCAATCCTGGATTCCTATACTAGACCTACAAAAGACAACTTTATATTTAAATAAGACCTGCAGGGGACATTGGAATTTTTATACTGATAATTTTATATATACAGGTATTAAATTATAGACCTTAAGTATATGAAATATCAACACTTTTTTTTTAATACCATTCAAAATGCCAAGAACAGTACTGGGTCATCGACAGTGAGCCTAGTGATTTGAAGTCAAAACCAGCTGCAGCAGCTCCCAGTGGTGCGTGACTAACTGTCATTTTTACTGAGAGCCTGTAACATCTTCACCGCTGTTGAAAGATACTTTGTCATGGTTACAGTTATTCTTAATAGATCTACTTGAAATATATTATGTATCATGTTGTTGCTTTCCGGTCGAAAAACTGAAAAAATGCAAACATTGTGATCAGTGATAATTTTATGATTAAATGCCAAATCAACAACTGAGCTAAAGCCTTGTGGGAAAATGCTTGAAACGATTTGAGCAAGAAGCAAAATGAATGCTTTGTGCGAAGTCAACAACTGAAGGGTAAAAAAGAAATAATAATAATAAGCGTGCTTACTTCATGTAGTAAAATGTAGTTTTATTATGCGATACGCTTACATGTAACTGCACAACCAAAACAGTTTGAAGCTACAGGAGATTTCGCAAAATCACGAATGGAAACTGTGGACGAAAAAGCAAAGCGACCGAACGAGAAGTGTTCCCTCTTTATGTATTCATTGAAGTAGTTTTTTTTTTTTTAAATGAGGTTCTTAAAGAAAACATCAGGTGGAGTGTGTTTCTTAGGGAACATCATGTTTCAGTGAGAGTGAAGTTAGTTGGCCTCTCCAAATCGTTGTATTCCTAAAGCAGAACTCCTGTTTGTTAAAAAATAAGTGATTGAAAGCAGAAAAAAAAAGTTGAAACTAAAAGTTTAGAGAGGAAATCACAGCTTACGTTTACCACGGTAAAAAATAAGTTAATAAAAGGAAAATCAATTATTGTTAATATTTATTAATAATCGACATTAACAAATAAATATTTCAATTATTTCTGTGCCACACAGAGTAGATGTGATCAAAATTAGACGTCTTGAAAGGAGTTAAGAAATCGTTGACCATGTTGATCATAAGATGTCTAATGTCAGTAAATATCCGTTGCAATCATAACATATCATTATTCTAAAAATAAATGAACAATTTTAGTGTAATCGCGCCTTTCAAAAAAAAATGTTTTTACTCCAAAATATAAATACTGATCAATTTGCCTTCCGATAGTACAGCGTTTGAGCACGCTAAAATTATTGGTTCGATTCTACAGTTGTACAATACAGATAGCCCATTGTGAGCACTGCGCTTAAAACAAACTTCGATTTTGGGGTTTTAAAAATAAAAGCTTGAAACTGGCCTCAGTTTAATAATTATTTTTAAGTGGCAGTTTGCATTTAACTCGAAAATAAAAGAAAACTAGAACATAAAAGTAAAAACTCTTCGTTAGAAGACTCAATCTAATATATACTCATATTTTCACATTAAATATCTAGACGGATCATATCTGTTCTTTATGACCTCAAAATACTTTGGTGGAGAAAGCCACTCGTCTAATGAATTAACAGGTATTTAGTCAGTTTTCATAGCATTGTCAGGACAAACAAAATAAAACAGGCGTGGCAAAATGTATTCATATTTTTTAAATCGCGTATTTTATCTGTAAACCTGTTATCTCCGTATGATGACGTAGGATTAATTACTTACACGCGTGTTCAAGTTACAGTCGATCCCGTGATGCATTCTTTGACTTAAAAAAAAACAAAACTTTTCCAGTAAATAATATAGATGGCCTGTGAAGGAAACAAACTTGTAATTCTCACACAGCTTAACTCAACAGTTCAGACGTGTCTGTCGCATGTAATGTTCGTGCCAGTTGGATTCTAATTACACAATAGCTTTAGTTTTGTTTTCTACCGTCACGACTCCTGCCAACCTGAAATACCAGAAATAAGGGACCTGAATGTCCATAGTTAAAAAATAAGGTAAAATAAATATATCATAAACATATATCATATTGGACCTGAGACTTCTAATCAGCAAATCGTGGCTTATTCATATTAAAATACTTAAAGAAAAAATCCAGGAGTATCTCGTGTGAAGAAACATAAGTTGTTAAAATACCCATGTCAGAAGATACGAAACATAAAAATATTAAGTAACAACAGAATGAACTGTAAAAAACAAAACAAAAGCATAACATCAGTCAATTCGTTTAATAGGATTTATTTGTATTTTCAACATGGTAACTAGCGTATTTGTGCTGGAAAATACTTGAAATAACATCAGAACATTAAGATTAGTTAACGATTTTTTGTCCCAGAACGCCTAAGTATTTACATGTTAACGTGAGTCCTTAGTAGGTCAACGGTAAGTCTGCGAGCTTATGATGCTAGGAAATGAGTGTCGATAGTTGTCGTGCGCAAAGTATAGATAGCCAACTATGTAGCTTTGCGTTTAACAACTGAAAACTCAATCTAAAACTAAGGTGTTTTTTATAATAAAGTAATTTTAAGAAATCTACAGTGAGCACGATTGTCTGTAAATTTAATAGTGAAATAAAAACCCTTCACTGTAAACTGTTATATATTTACGGACTCTGGAAGGGCAAATTCGTTCTCTTACAACATCATTTAACCTTCAAATCACTAAATAAAAATGCTTGCTACATAACTGCAATCTTTTCATGCAATCAAGAAAGGCAGGTTTTTTCTTTTCTACATAATGTTTTCAACGCTATAATTAGGGGTTCGATTCTCCTCGGTAGACTCAGCAGATAGCCCGATGTGGCTCTGCTGTAAGAAAATACACACGTAATGTTCTGTTTTTTGTAATATTTACTAATATATAATGATATTATTGTTAATTTACAATCAGATATTATTTCTAAAATAGAATGACTATATCAGTATAATTCGTGAATAGTATTAATATACCATTCGCTATAGTGATTGGCTAGAAGTACAATTTATATACATTTTACATGATCGGATTACACCTGCTTCAAAAAAAAGTTAATACTGGACAGAACACTTCTGAAAAACCTGAGTGAGTATCGTTCCAATACATTTTGTTGTGTTTGGAATTAGAAAGTGATAAAAATATCCAATCGGATTTCCCCTTAGTAACTCATAATTTATAATTTAGTACGCCGATGTTAAACACAAGAAAACTAGTTGCGTTAATAAATGATTTATCCTTTTGTGTGTCAATGGTCGTACTATGGCATTTATTCCAGTGTTACGGAAGTAATATTCACATCTTTAAAGTCATCGACAGGCAAAGATGTAGCTAAATAGGCACCACATGTAGCAACAAGCCATACATATTAAACACTGAAGTACGGATAATCTTGTACGATTTAACACCTTAACTGTTTCTGAGCAGGACAAAATAAAGTGTTAAATTCAAAGGGTTTTTATTCAAAGAGTTAATAATATTTTCGGGTATTTATCCTTCGTTATAGCTAGCCTGCAAGCCTTAAGAGTACACAATGTCACGATTTCGTCCCACCCCTGCCATTTCTCGTGCATTCACCCTTCCCGCTCTTAAACATTCACACAGCCAACATATATCATCAGGTAACCCTGTTTCCTGGATTCTAAAATATTCTGAACCTCACATTTGTTTTACTATTGGCTACTTGGAATAACAAGTTATCAAGTTTTCTGTGCTGTGATATGTTTTCTTCCGTGTTTGACTAGAAATTTCATCTAGGGATGAGTGTCTGTCAACTTTTTTTGGGACACAATGATAAGGAAGTATGGTAACCTAATCACACCTAAGTTATTAAAGCAATATTCTGCAGATAGGAAAGGAATGCCATAAAAAGTTTTATTTTTCAACAGGAGGTCAGAGGTTTTGAAGCTAGACAAGTAAGTCACTTACCGTCTATTTTTTTAATAGAGATGAAAAATAGCAATGTGACCTGGATTTCTTAATTTCTATCGCAGTTTTGTGTTTGTTGTTGTTTAGCGAGTTCAGTAAACAACAACAACATTATTATTCCTGTTTCAGGAAATTGGTTTGCATGTTTATTTATTTATTGCTGAAGATGTGGCTGTTATTTTGTTCAACAGAAGGCGAATATCTTAAGTGTTTCTTTCATGTTTGTAACACATTGTACAGAACTTTGTGATCAAATAGAAAATAGGAGGTGCACCAAAGTTTTTTATCACAGCTTAAAAAATATACATTTGTTTACACTAAGATAACACAGTATGACTTTAATACGTTTTATTAATAACTTTTCTTCAATCTAAGAAAATGTTGATCTTTGAAATAAATAATTTTGTCACAAAATGATTTTACTTACCCAAGATGATGTAAACAAACACCCTCCAGTTAGAATTCCTGTTATGTTCTGTCATTAGAAAGTAAACAAAGAATCTGAGTTGACATAGTTATGTTCTGGCAATGGAAGGCAAACAAAGAAAAAGTTGAGATTTCTTTTACACCATTGTGCAAATTAATTGAAACAAGACGGAAAATTACGATTTTTTTTTTCATTTTCTTGCGTTTTATTTCTGGGAATCCAAAAATTACTCACAAATTAATACATGATATGACCACCTTTATTTTTCAGAAGATCATTAATCCGCTTTGGCATCGAGTCCACGAGTTGACTGCAATCTTTACTAATTTTTGGATCGCGGTACCACACCTCAATTATGGCCTCAATTAGCTTATCTTTCGTAGTACAGTCTTTTCCCCCAAGTCTTTCTTTACAAATAGCCCAAAGATTTTCAATAGAATTTAAGTCCGGAGAGTTTCCATGCCAGTCCAGCACCTTTATTCGCGTTGTAGTCATAAAATTCTTCACAAGTTTTGATGTGTGGCACGGAGCCAGATCTTGCTAAAAAAATGCCAGATTCATCTGGAAATCTCTCTTTCAATTCTGAAACGACTCTTTTCTGCAAAACTTCGATGTACTGTGGTCCTCGCATCATACCTTTTACGATATGTAAGCCTCCGATGCCATAGTAGCTGAAAAAGCCCCAAAACATTTTATTCAAAGGATGTTTTACGAACTGATTGATGTGAGATTCTCGAAGTTTCTCAGCTGGAGATCTGCGAACATGCAGACTTCTTTGATCCTGTACGAAGAAATGAGTTTCGTCATTGAATAACACCTTCCTCCATTGTTCTTGCGTCCAGTTCTTGTATTTCAGACCCCATTGATACCGTTTTTTCTTCATTGAATTGGTAAGAAATTGTTTTTTGACTGGCCTCCTTGCCCTTCTAACGCAATTTCAAATGACGTAATATTCCTCAAAATTTCGTCATATATCCCACAAATAGATCGACCGTACTGCAAAACACAGCTAATGACGCTGTCTGTGTGAAAAAATGACTATTAAAGGAAATCAGCGGGTCCAGCGAGCCTACACCGGTCGTCATGCTGAAAATATTATAAAATAACCATTTGTTTCAATTAATTTAAACAAGGGTGTATGTTCTAGAATTTGGAGAACAATTCTGAAATGAGATCCTTGTTACGACCTTACGTTGGAAGGTAAACGAAGACCAAGCTGAGATCTCTTTCATGTTCTGACATTGGAAGAAAAATAAAGAGAAACTGGAAATTGTGTTTTAATACTTTTCCAGATTCTCCTAAGATATATAAATAGAGCATTATAATTTTGAAAATCCAGCATGAAGTTAGTTATCCATTTGTAAATATCATATTACTAACTTGGCCTTCTTACATTGTCTTCCAACTGAAGATATTATTTTTTCACCGATGTGATTTCAGCTATATATATATTATCTATTCCTGTTTTAGAAATGTTATTATGCTTTTCATACATACTTTAGACTAGGACACGTTTCTTCCCTAGACATAATATGAATAAGGACATTTTCCTCTCGTGAAGCTGCTTAATGTAGGGCGTTTTTCTGTTCCTGATATGTAGTTTGAGTTACAATATTATTATTTATTTTCATAGTTGTATTTCAAGCTAAAATCTCACCCTTCCTCTAATTTATTAATATATTGTAATTCTTTTCTGACGCGGTCTGAGCTAAGATACTCATAGTGTGACATAAGGTAAACGGAAACGTAACATAGTCTAAACAAATACATGATACTTTCTCTGGCGCATTCTAATTTTGGATATTATATTTCATCGTATATAGTTTAATCAAATTTATTATTGTTTTCTCGACGGAACTAAGCTTATAATGGTATAATCTTAATTATACCATTATTCTTTAGTTTGGCAAAAATGTCAGCCAAAATACAATATTTTATTATCATTTGAACTTTTAAACAAGTAAATAAAATCTTAAGATAAAATACTGTTGTGTTTGAAAAATGGCCACATGTTTCTTTTTTTTTACTACTTTTCAACATATTTCACACTTAATCCCATTTAGATTCATATGTAATTTTAAACATAGTAAGGGAAGCTTAGGAATGCAGCTGACTTGCTAGTGTCCTAGTTACTTATTGTCATCCCTCTTTGGTGCTAATGCGTTTATGCCACAAAAGTGTTAACTATAGAAATATACGGTTTAGTATCATATAACTTATGTACCTAAATCAACTGTATTGAGATTTAGTGATAATCCATATCTTACCATTTAACTCATCAAGTGACTATTATATGTACTTTAGGATTGATTGTGTTAAAATTATAATTTTTGGTTAACAATCACTTAAATATTATTCAAAATTTCTTCCAAGTTTCCTTCAGTTTCTCACCTGATAGTAGAAGTTTTGAACAGCCAGGAAGTAAGTATATTATAAACATTACTGATGTTTTGTATTGATTACTCTATGTAACAAAATGTTTACTTTTTCTTGTTCCTGGGCAGAAAGTGTTATTTCCCAGCTGCTTATACCTAAAATAAATGGAAAACATCCATTTTTCTGTTCAAACTTTGCTTTTGTGATCTGGCTAATGAAATTTTCAAATTTACCCATTTCTCAGAACTTTACAGGTAGATTCAGCGCTGAGTAGCTGATAGAGAATTATTTTGAAGTTACAAGAATTTTCAAGAACTTTCCAGAATGTTGTAGAAGTTACGAGAATTTTTAACAACCTTTTAAAATTTTATAGAACCTTCCATAGTAATATATATACAGGGACTCACTATTCACCACTTTAGTTTAGTTCTAGCTGCTTAAGTGAACACATAGCCCAAGGAGACTTTACCAAGTTTCCCTGTTATATTTGCCTTTGGGACAACAGGGACACCGCAGCACACTACAACAGGAAGCACTGGCCACAACGGATCGATTTTTCTGTGTGGAGGTACCATGTCAAGTGTGAACCACTAGTAAACCTCCAGAAGGTGTTGTTTCCACCATTGCACATAAAATTGGGTCTTATGAAACAATTTGTTAGAGCTCTTGACAAGGAGTCTACAGCGTCCAAGTATCTTCGAGACTTTTTCCATAAGCTAACTGAGGCAAAGGTCGAAGCTGGTGTCTCCGTTGAACCACAAATAAAGAAGATCCTGGAGTGCACAGAATTCCCCAAAAAGCTCACTAGGAAGGAAAAAAAGGCTTGGGGCAGCTTTGTCGCAGTGGTTCAGGGCTTCTTGGCAATCACAAGACCGAAAATTATGCGGAACTGGTTGAGGCTCTGGCGAAGAACTTCGGCAAAATGGGCTGCAGAATGTCTCTTAAATTCCATATTTTTGATGCTCATCTTGATAAATTCAAGGAGAACATGGGAGCATACTCAGAAGAGCAAGGCAAGCTCATGCACCAAGATATACTGGACTTTGAACACCGCTATCAAGGAACGTATAACAAAAAAATCTAAAGTATCAATTGTTAAAAATGAGGTTACTGCATATAAACATTTTTATTATTTAACAATAAAAATACTTATTAATATTATCTTCAATGCATAAACAGTAAAAATGATACAACTAAATTTAAGATACTAGCAAGATTATTTTACCTACAAAACTACAGAAGATTTATTTAAGGTAATAAATGTGCCCTATTCTGATGGATCTTCCTGTAGTCAAGAGTCAATGATCACCTTTATAGATTTACATTCATAACTTGATTGAACATATTGCAATATGTTTGGTTTCAAATTTTAGATTGTATTTCAAATGTTAATAGTGTACGTTAGTTACTTTCTTACTTCAAAAGTAATTATTTACAAAAAGATCTTAAATATCGATTTTTGTGTCATGTGGTATACTGAATGCATTTTTGGTTTAAATTAGATGTTTGTGATGTCAAAATACAAAGTCTACAGTTTCGTATGAATAAGAAACCCAAATTACCGTTATTGATAAGCAAGAATGTAAGATAAGAAACACCTATCTTTTTCTATTTTCTGAGACATTATTATATTTAGCAAATCAACTAAGGTGGTTCAGCCCACCTTTTCTACTTTTCGAAACACATGCTTACGTATACCCACTTTGTTCAATGGAGTTTGAACAGCCAATGGAAAGCTTAAAATGTCAGCACGACCAATAGTGAAAATAACAGATAAAAATATAAAGCTTTTTTTTAAATGAAGAAAACGTTTCATAACTATTTGGTTGTTACAAAGATTTCTAATCTTAAAATCAAAATTCCTTTGCACGAGGAATTATTTAATTAAAAAATCTGATATTTTGTGTACAAAAGCCTTTTTGATGTTTACTGATAATATGCAATATTTCTTTAAAGTATGCTTCCTGTATTAAAAGTTATTGTATGAAAACTATAACAAGCACAAAATGGTTACGAAGTCGGTTCCTGGGGCTGAGCTCGTAGTATACCTAAAACGTGGTAGGATTTTCGGTTTGAATCTTTTACCTAGGGTTGGTGCCAATCGGTATAAAGCAACTGGGGGTGTTCATAATAATTCTTCTCTTCACCACGCTCATAGTTTGAGTAAAATTTGGGGGCAGTATTTTAAGAACTATCGTCAAAAAATAAAAATAAACGAACTCATGCAGAAGATATTTCATTGAAAAGAGTGGGAGGAGCACGGCTAACGTCTTCATTTTGTAGTGTTTGTTTGTTTTTGAATTTCGCACAAAGCTACTTGAGGGCTATCCGTCCCTAATTTAGCAGTGTAAGACTAGAGGGAAAGTAGGTAGTCATCATTACCCACCGCCAACTCTTGGGCTACTCTTTTACTAACGAATAGTGGGATTGACCGTCACGTTATAACGCCCCACGGCTAAAGGGGCGAGCATGTTAGGCGCGATGGGGATGCGAACCCGCGGATTACGAGTCGCACGCCTTAACACGCTTGGCCATGCCGGGCCATTTTTTAGTGAGAGGGTGAGATACTTTATATTCATAAACTATTTGACAATAGTTGTTACTGTGTGAACTTGATTATTCTAGTAAAGTGAAATTTTCATTAGTTTTATTTTAGTCACAAGATATCAAAATTACTGTAAGGATTATTTTACACAATGTCATTTATTTATTTTAATAACATGTGTTATTATTTATTATTTTATTCAAATAATCTGATCATTTTTCAGTAAAACTGGCGAGCTAGTACTTGATCCAGGATCGAGTTAAGATCCACGCGTTAATTATCCAAAGCGTGTAGATACTGAACATTAAGTAATCTTAGTGAACCAAAGAAGATCTCAGCAAAAGGGAAATAAAAGAAAGAAGCTGTAACATCTTTCACTCTTCATTCGACAGGAAGTTCTAAACCATTAACTTTTTCAAACCTATTGTCGTGACAAATGTTCACGATCATCATTGGGCGTGTTTACGACGAATATTAAAAGTTTGTAAACACTACAGGATGTTCCAAAAATGTATACACACTTTAAATGATTATAAATAGAATGTTTATTAAGATATATCTAGGTTTTTTAATCCAAATTTAAGAAAACAAGTATAGAACCTTTTGAGTTATCGCAGGTGTTCGAACTGATGACCGTTCTGATCCAGACACTGCTGATTACGCGGACAGATGGAATTGCAAACTTCACGAATCATTTCAATTGATATTTGTGTGCATTCACTTTCAATTGCTGCTCTTAGATCATTGATTGATGCAGAGTTTAGGCTATAAGCATTATCTTTGACGTATCCCCATAAAAAAGTCCAGAGGTGTGAGGTCTGGTGAACGTGTGGGAAACTCAGTGCTACCTCTTCGCCCAATCCATCTGTTCGGCAAATCTTCGTCAAGATAGGTTTTCACATTACGATGTAGTGGGGAGGTGCTCCATCTTGCTGGAAATAAAAAACCCTATCTTCAAATTGCTTTTTAATGCATGGCACGACAGATTCTTGAAGCAAGTTCAGATAAACGAGACCAGTGTCTGTGTTTTCGTAAAAGAATGGTACAATTACGCCCAACGCTGATAATCCACACCACACTGTAATCCCAGTAGGTGCAATTATGGTGATTAACTGAGCCATTTAACCTAAATGTGGCCTCATCGCTCCAGACGATCTTGTTTGGAAACTGTACATTCTCAGCAGATTTTGCCAGATACCACTCATAAAATTCAACTCTCCCGTCAGGATCACCTTAATTGAAGGCGTGGACTAATACCGAAATAAAATTTTTCCAATGAACGCGCTTCAACATGCGATGGACGCTCCATTTTGGAATTTTTGTCTTACAGGATGTTTGCCAAACATATTTTATGGAGATCGGTGGAGACTTTTCAACAACTCTGCTTCTTGTGTGGGACTGGTGGACGACTGCGGTCTTCCAGAACGCTCTTTATGGACGTCTTGAACAGTTCCATTTGTTTCAAACTTATCTCTAATGTGAGTAATGGTGACTCGCGTTGGTGGATCTGTTTTAAACTCTCTTCTAAACTGTCTTTGCACTTCAGTTACGTTCTCACACTTCCAGTAACAATTTAAGATAAATTTCCTTTTATCAAAGTTTAGTTTTGCTTCTGTCATTACTTCAAATCAGTTGCACCTATTAAAAAAGAAAGTGTGAGTGAGTTATAATCGTTCAAAGTGTGTATACATTTTTTGGGACATTCTCTATATGTCAAGCAGTCTTAGTGCGAGAAGTGTGTTTATTGTGTCTCTATGCAACGCATTCGTTTATAAATATTACAATTCTTCTTACACTGTCCAATGATGCTTATTATTTAATATTAACACAAAACTAGTGTGAAAATTGATTGTGAACATTAACTGTGAACGTTGTTAGTATTATTACTATTTATAAACAAATAGAGTCAACGATATATTTGCTGGTATAGATAGAAAAGTTGCACTGGTTAGCTTAATATTCTTCATACGAACCTATTTAAAAAATAAAAAAGATGGACTAAGAAAAGGGACACTGAGCTATGGGCAACGAAATATTTTTGAGAAGCTCTGAAACGTTTTTATGTGAAGACGTGACCAAATAAAGTGTAAGTTTCTTTTTTGTTTCTTTTTTGTTTTGAATTTCGCGCAAAGCTACAAGAGGGTTATCTGCACTATGCGGCCCTTATTTAGCAGTGTGAAACTAGAGGGAAGTCAAAGAAAGTGTAAGCAAAACAAATCAACACGGTTGTGCATCTATAATGATTTGGTGATGCTTTTCTGCTGCAGAGATGAAAAGTTTTATTAAAACTGATGGTATTATGAAGTGTCACAATATTTGGATTTGTTACGCATTACACAGTTTACGACAATTCATATACTTAGCCTTTACTTTCAACAAGACAATGACTCTAGCAAATTGCCAGTTGAATAATAAATTTCTGGATGAGGATAAAACAACTTATGTCAGTCCAATTACAAGTTTATGACATCAGTTGAAAACTAATGTTACTAAAGAGAAGTCAGCTAATGTGTGAAAATAGGAATAATGTACAGCAAATATTTAACATTAATAGCTACAAAACGTGAAAAAGAAGGACTCATGTTTCTCATTTTATGTATGTGTGTTCAATATCTTTTTTATTTATTTTCTTGTTTTAGATTAGAGCCACATTGGTTGCCGTGTCCATCGTGGAGATTAGAACCCAGGTTTTTAGTGTTATAAGTACGTAATGAGACAGCTGTCCCGCCGGGTAACTTTACATATTCTTTGCTGCATGTTTGAATAGGTTTTTTGTTCAAACAATATACTGCCAATTCATCCCTTTCTGAACATTGCTTTCAGACGTCCGTTTCTCTTATTAGGCTCTAAAAGACCCAGTGTAGCAAAACGGTTTAATATTCTTTGAACCACACCCTTCAAATTATTTACGTTTTCAGCCATACCATTCGTTTTACTATAGGGTGGAAGAGGTAGTGATACAATAATGCACGTGCTCATGTTCCACCTTTAGTTGTGAATCGTTTATGCCTTAGTTTTAGTCACGTTGAAACTTTCTCCATATCTTTGAATTGTGTTACTTTATGAGCGATTCACTGCAGTATCTTTGAATTGTGTTACTTTATGAGCGATTCACTGCAGTATCTTTGAATTGTGTTACTTTATGAGCGATTCACTGCAGTAAACTCGATTACAATAATTATTTTAATGATTTAAAACAAATGTGAAAAATAAACGTATCATCATTATAAAAACAAGCATCAATCGGTGTTTACTGTTACCTATTGGTTGATGTTTAGTAATTTGTTGTGATAGTTAAACAATACCTAAATTTAATATAAACCGACACAACATGATAGACACTCTTAGTATTCTGCCAATAGTAGCTTCAGTAATAATGTTATTATTATTTCCTTTTTTGACATAAAGTTACGAAAAGTTGTAAGTTTTGGCCATTTAACAACTAATAAGAGCACAAAACAAACTCACGTAAAACATAACATTGATATTTAAACAAAATCCTGAACTAAACATAAATAATTAACTATGCGAATATTACAACAGTTCCGCCCCAGTGGCACAGCGAACTTACAACTCTAAGAATCGGGTTTCAATACCCGTATTGGGCAGCGCACAGATAACCCACTGTTTAGCTTTCTTTGTGATTAACCTCAAACAAGCAATCGTACAATAATGAAGGCCACACAGACGTGTCTGTCAAAGAAACTAAGAACAGAAATTGCAAATCTGTATATGTTGGCGAAACCAGAATATTTTTTCTATTAAACACAAAGCTAAACAATAGGTTATCTATGCTGTACTCATCGCAGATACTGAAACACAATTTTTAGCGATATAAGCTCTCAGAATTACCTCGGAGCCAACAAAGAACAATACACTTTTTTGTTTCAGCGTAAAGCCGTGCAATGGGCCAACTGCCCTCTGTCTACCGTGGGAAATCAAACCACGGATTCTAGTGTTATAAGTCCATAATTGTACTGTTAACTCACCTGTAGAAAACAAACAAACACTAGTAACATAAACATAAAACTGAACGAAAAGTTAAAGGAACAGTCACGTACAAATTAACATGTAAACATCGTAACTACGAAATGAATTATGAAAACAAAAATTGTCGGGTAAAAAACCAAGACGTTCTTTTAACCTCTGAATAAAAGGGAAGAAAATAATTACATTAATATTGTACGAAACAGGATAAATTATTGTTCTCATCAAATACTAAGACTGTGAAATACCAAATATAAAACATCAAGCAATTTTCTTCGTAGAAAAATATATTTACCCGGTTGAAAGAGTTACGGGCAAAATGTATAGTTTGTTTAAATGAAACCCTACATCTAAAATACAACTTGTTTTATTTTCAGAGTCTCCAAAGAAAAGTTGGTTAATCAAGTACTCATGAATTCTGTTCGAACAGAATTTAAAGGTTCTCAAACCATCAGATCTAACTAAAAACAGACGAATTTTCATTCTTCATTGTTTTATTGCCGGTTGGGTCAAATGTCATGTGTGTTTATTGGTTATTATAAGGCTCCAAGACGGCGCCGGCCGCGTGAGATAAAACAACAGGGGGGAAAGTACAGCCATAAGGCGACCTCTATCTAATTATTATAAGCAAAAGAACCTAAGCAAATGTACACACTTTGTGAACAAAAGACGGGTGTTTGGTCTAGTCAGTTACATGAAACCTACAGCTCTGGGAGAGTTAAAAACAAACCATTCTTAGTTCGGCTACTAATGATAAATTTTGAAAACCCACAAGCTTTTAATTGTACCATGTTTCTCCCGAAAATGCTAGTTTAAATGTTTATGTACAATTAATTATGTATTGGTTAATAATCACTACTTGTATAAAAACCATAGGTTACACCATTACAGAAGACTGTAATATTGTTCCACAAAGTAGAGAAGGAACATTTTCTTTTGTTTTTTTTTTAATTTCGCACAAAGCTACTCGAGAGCTATCTGTGCTAGCCGTCCCTAATTTAGCAGTGTAAGACTAGAGGGAAGGCAGCTAGTCATCACCGCCCACCGCCAACTCTTGGGCTACTCTTTTACCAACGAATGGTGGGATTGACCGTCAAATTTTAACGCCCCCACGGATGAAAGGGCGAGCATGTTTGGCGCGACGGGATGCGAACCCGCGACCCTCAGATTACGAGTCGCACGCCTTAACACGCTAAGAGCAGGAACTCAAAGCTATCAGAAATCATTAAGATGGTATTTGATTAATTTGATCTGTATCAGCAAAACAAAATATTCATAATTACGTTAATAACTTTGATTATTATCATCTGTAATTAGTCTTTTTAAACAGACCAAATTAGAACAATTAGTATTACAAATCACTACATTGTTAGTATTAATAATAGACTGTAACATCTGCAAACTTTATTGTTCTAAAATTACCTCGTAAAAACCGAATTCTCATTTGGAAATTATGAGTCGAGTTTTGTTTGTTCTTAACCACTCAGCCTCGTGAAGACACGATTCATTTTTACTTTTCTTTAATCGTTATAAACTTGTTCCAGAAGCAACTGTACCACTAACCAAACCATAAAATAAAACCATAACACCGGAACAAAATGCCACTTACAGGTCTTTCGCGTTTTTATATAAATATTGTGTCTAGAAATGAATTAATTGCCCTTACACTAGCTCTATTAGAGATGCATCAGAAGAGAAGACAGGCTTGAGGTCGAATGAAATCGTTATTATTACACACGACTTTTGCGTTTAGTTGGAAATATGTGATCGTTTTGCATGCGATTCTTTTGCCAACATCAAACTTGTTAACGGTTTCAGAATATATGACCATCTTTACAACATAGATGGCTTGAATTACAACATTCCGTTTTCTAATGACACCATCACTTCAGATAGGCTTGGGTGTGACATAGAAACCGTTGTTTTTCTAAATGCTTTGTTGTGAAAGTAAAATTTATTTCCTCGGCCACCGAAGATGGGTGGAAGTTATGTTTTCACTCAAGTGTGTGTTTGTGTGCGTGTTTTCCAACAAGATTTTTCAAAAATGACTGAAAAGAGTTGGACGAAATATGGTATACATTTGGACCATGACTCAACTCAAAAGTGATTAGCTTTTCGAGATTCTAGGTCAAATTCATGAAAATAAAAATATAAGAACCTTATCTGTTAACTTTTCACACTATTTGATAACTCAGTCAATAATAATCGGATTGTCATGAAACTTGACGGGCACATGTAAAATATTATTCCTTGTTTTCCTACCAAAAAAAGTCCATGTTCATTGAAAAATACCTACATTCAGACACATTTTCGTATTGCTTTTTAGATCCAAAGATTCGCTGTATTGAGTGATTATTTAGTTGGAGATGTATTCAACTGAAAATTTACCACTACCATTGGAGACATCCTTTGATTGTTTGTTTTTGAATTTCGCACAAAGCTAGATGAGGTCTATCAAATCTAGTCGTCCCTAATTTAGCAGTGTAAGACTAGAGGGAAGACAACTAGTCATCACCACCCACCGCCAACTCTTGGGCTACTCTTTTACCAACGAATAGTGGGATTTATCGTAACTTTATAACGCCCCCACGGCTGAAATGGCAAGCATGTTTGGTGTGACGAAGATTCGAACTCGCGACCCTCGGATCACGAGTCGAGCGACTTAACCACCTGGCCATTGTGGGCCAGAACGTCCTTTCACTGAGCATTTTAACAACAACATTTATTGATATTACGAAGTTATTCTGATATTGGCTCAGGTAAGTGCTCCAGTTGCTAGAACCTTTTATGTTGAATTTGTGTTATTGCTCAAACACTAACTGCATGAAATTATGCAGTTGGTGTATCCAATGATTAAACACTTTTGTCTATAGGAAAGACGAGTAAAGACTGGTAAATGAGTTGGTAAATCCATAAGGAACAGTAATTATATAACTAATAAACGTATCAACTGTGATGCTCTTTTAGTTGAATCAGAATTGTAAATTTTATGGATGAAACGTAGCAAAGCTATTCTGTGAGGACTGATATGTTTGTAGGGTCACTTTTAATACGACCTCTCAAACATGAGATCTTAAAATTTGTTACCTTAAGGATACACCTACTTCGAGATAGACATTACGTCTACAGAAGAATGGAACTGCTTGTAGCGTGACGTAATATGAAAGGGCCAGGTTGGCACTGTGTGAATTTGTTAAAGTCTGTCAGGAAATGTGGACATGGCGGGGATATTGCAGGAAGTAACTCTACAGGAAAACGGCATTGTTCAAAGAGGAAGAAATGTCTTTACAAAGAGATACCGTAGTTCCATAAACCAGTAGGTAAGAAGCTCTGGGTGTGCATTCGTTGGTACTAGCTTCACGTGTAAGTATAAAATATTAATAATCTAATTATTGAGCTGGGACTAACTTTATCGATCTCAAATACGCAGTTCTTACAAATTAATGTTCTTTGTAAAGCACAAAGTTATACAACAGGCTATCTGTGCTCTGTGCGCAACGGAAATCGAAATCCGGTTTCTAACAGTGTAAGCCTGCAGACTTACAGCTGTGTCGCTGGGGCCGGTTTCATATTAAATACCAATATCAAGTTGGATTTAAGTACTCAATGTGAACTGTGTTAATACCTTTACGGTAATGCTAGGTATATGATTGCTGATACCAGCCAATTGTGTTAGAATTTATACTATCTATATGAATCTATGAGCCTCAGAGGGTCCCTCATAATCTAGTAATTTTTTAGATTCCAATGACTGTGGTAAGTGTGTGTTTTCTTATAGCAAAGCCACAGCGGGCTATCTGCTGTGGCCCACCGAGGGGAATCGAACCCCTGATTTTAGCGTTGTAAATCCGGAGACATACCGCTGTACTAGCGGGGGGCTGTGATAAGTAGACTTTTGGTTATCAACATGGATAGCCCATAGTTTTTGCACTTGGAAACATATTTTTTTGATGAAACGAAAACAAAAATACGAATGTGTTATAATATGTCAACTGACTACACCTGATATATGCAGTACTGACAAGGCTGGCTGGGATACAACAGATATTGTAGTGGGCCAGGTGCTATTTATATGATTAATTAGAAATTCGTCACTGGTTGATTTTAGCACACCAACAGAGGCTGACTGTTAGACATAAAGCAACATTATGAACAGTCTTTGCTCCCCCAAACGCTAGTACCTAAACCCCACTTTTAACGTTATTATCCCCAGACTGGGAGCTAGAGGCATACCTAAATCATATAATATTTCTGTTTGATATATTCTGATAATAGGAAGGTTAAATGATATTGTTGAGGTGGGTTCAATAAAGAAATTGTAAATAGTCTCTCATTTTAAAGCCATTTTATACGAGAGTAAGCAAAAGTTTGTTAGAGGTGATCCGGTTGTGACCTAATGTTAATATATCAGGTATTATATAATATAATAGTAATACATCAGATATTGTATATTATAATGTTAATATATCAGGTATTATACACTATATTGTTAATATAATATAATATAATATAATATATTATAATATAATATAATATAATATAATATAATATAATATAATATAATATAATATAATATAATATAATATAATATAATATAATATAATATAATATAATATTAATATATCAAGTATTGTATATTATAATGTTAATATATCAGGTATTATATAATATAATAGTAATACATCAGATATTGTATATTATAATGTTAATATATCAGGTATTATATACTATATTGTTAATATATCAGGTATTATATAATATAATATAATATAATATAATATAATATAATATAATATAATATAATATAATATAATATTAATATATCAAGTATTGTATATTATAATGTTAGTATATCAGGTATTGTATATTATAATGTTAGTATATCAGGTATTGTATATTATAATGTTAATATATCAGGTATTGTATATTATAATGTTAGTATATCAGGTATTGTATATTATAATGTTAGTATATCAGGTATTATATATTATATTGTTAATATATCAGGTATTGTATATTATAATGTTAATATATCAGGTATTATATATTATATTGTTAATATATCAGGTATTATATAATATAATATTAATATATCAGGTATTGTATATTATAATGTTAATATATCAGGTATTGTATATTATAATGTTAGTATATCAGGTATTGTATATTATAATGTTAGTATATCAGGTATTATATATTATATTGTTAATATATCAGGTATTATATAATATAATATATCAGGTATTGTATATTATAATGTTAATATATCAGGTATTGTATATTATAATGTTAATATATCAGGTATTGTATATCATATTGTTAATATATCAGGTGTTGTATATTATAATGTTAGTATATCAGGTATTGTATATTATAATGTTAATATATCAGGTATTGTATATTATAATATTAATATATCAGGTATTGTATATTATATTGTTAATATATCAGGTGTTGTATATTATAATGTTAATATATCAGGTATTGTATCTAAACTTTGTCGTGTATTTGGACGTTGTTGTTCTTCAGCCCAACGAACATTTAATTTTTAACGTGTTGAATAATAGCTAAGTTTCACTCTCTCTGCACGAGCCTTACGTCAAACGATTGTAAAACTAACCACGGCTACATCAGTTTACAGCTTGTGTAAACCAAAGTACTACGAGGTAACGGTGTTGGAATGTTTCAAACTTTTTATTAAACGATTAATGAACATAAGGTGCTCCAATAATAAAATCTAACATGTTAAAGACTTATGCACAACTCCCACAAATTCTTAACTTGATCAACATGCAAGAAAACTAACAACCAACAGAAGAACGCCACACTAAGCCTATTAACCAATTGAACATTTAGTAATTAACACGGTACAATAACAGTTGTAGTGCAATAAGACGTAAATGAGAAGCGACATCTTTAAAATATTTAATGTACTGCTAAAGGGCCGAATTCCACCAATTATTATGTTTCTGATCCTGTAGGATAATGTGGCACCTTCAAAAATGATGTCCACCAATTTATATAATTGTAAAAGTATTATTTTAACAGCCGTATTAAGGTATTTCAATTACCCTAGTAGTTTTATTACATCAGTTTTTACGTGTTGGAGCAATGAATCAAATTAAATCATTCAGATATGACTTTGATCACATAACAGGGCGTTCGTGATCTTTCATTCAGGGGAAGTCCCAGCAATCCCCAGCGTATCTGGATATTATGAAGACAAAGTTCACGTGATGTACTCCAGCTCTGGGAAGAATGTGCTGCAAACAATCCCATCTAATCAAGTTAAGAAGTCTACGTTCTCACCGCTTGGACTGTCACGGTTTGCTAAGTTTGAAGGACGTGAATATTCTCTTATTATATGAGTTGACACAAAGGCATGTCTGCGAGTACACGAGATTGCTTATGTAGGGTGTAACATACTAAACAGTTTGCTGCTATAAATGCTTATCGAACGCCTATCTTTCATTTTCGTAGTCTCTTAATTAACTCTGACGTTTAGAAATGCCAGAATAACATACCGAGCATTATACTCAAAATTATTATAGCATAAAAAACTTAAAAGGTGTTAATAATAGGTTGAGTAGTTGTACTGAAAACACACAACAACTGAGCTCTGACCTGCATTTCGGTAATCTTAGTGCTATATGATCTAAACAAATCTACTTTTTTTGTAATCTTGATATCTTTATAAATCCTCGGTCAACTACAGTGTGCGGAATTACAGAGCACGTTAAATATTATTACAACTGTTGGGTTAGGTTTGCTTACTGATACAAAACCGGTATTGTATATAAGAGAATAGCTTAAACATGTTTATATTTATTAAGTCACATATTAAAATATATTGTACTGCTCTTACAGCTATTGTTTTGTTCATCAAAACCCTGATTATTCTAATGGCTGTGATCTCCCACTATTTCTCGACTTCCGCAGAGTCTATTGTAATACTCTTCTGTGAAAGACGGCTAAGTGAGTCTCAGCCTACACATCTTAGGTAATCCGTCACTGGACATTTAGACAGAGCAAGGAACAAAAATAATTTAGACTACAAGTATGTTGTAGAACGGGACTGCCGTGATTATGGTTTCTTCAGTTACGTTTACAACGAAGATAGCCTTTAATTTTACGGTGTGACTTGAAGCTTGTAACATTTTGGCTTATCTATTTTCACACTTTTGCTTATTATTTTGCTAACAGTACCAAGAGATATGACCAATTTTATCGTAATCGTTCTTTGGGTCGAAGGATTACTTTTCGTAACCATAGCGTTTACTTTATAAATAAGGGGATTGCTCCTGATTGTGTCGAAAAGTGTGTGTGTGTGTGTTTTTTTCTGTTTTAAACACTATGCTGTGCATCTATTTTACTTCCATGTACAACATTGAACGTCCCTTTCTTGATACTTAGTGTCCTCTGATTGTGCACCATTTAAGAATTTGGCGACACAAATACCCTTCCTGAGAAAGTGCTGTGACATATCATTGCATTATCAAGTTTTGTTGTGGCTAGAGTGCACGTGCACGTCGAGTGGTCGAGAGTTTGCTATGAACCAAGAATATAAATGCTAAACGCATCTCTTATGGCGCCACTGTATTATCACACAGCTGGTTCACACCTGTCGGAAAAGATAAATGCAGGGTAATGCATACAGGTTCATTTCGAAATCTTTCACATAGCTTTAGATTCATTGTTCGTAGTGATCAAAGAATATCATAATAACAATCAGATAACAATATTACCTTTTGAGTCCTTCATTACTAACATTTTGCGCTCTAATCACCCTGAGAAAAGGTTACCCAATCTAAATTTTGGTATAAACAATGCTCAAACTGGTTTTTGAATTTCCTAGCATGATATGAGCTGCAAAGTTTGTGGTGGCACAAAATATATTTTTCAACATTTTGTGTATCGTTTTCTCGCAGTTTTCACATTCTTATGTTTATACAAGTTTAACCTGATTATATTACATTTTCGACTCAACGAATTAAAGGAAACATTTTTTGGAGTTGATGCTTCCACTAACATGTGATTTGATTAGTGCAAACGGTTGTTGAATTAAAGATAAAATTGCTTTGTTCTGAATTTTGAGCAAAGCTACACGAGAGCTGTCTGAGCTAGCCGTTCATAAATTAGCAGCGTAAGACTAAATGGAAGACAGCTAGTCATTACCACCTACCGCCAACTCTTGGGCTTCTCTTGGGTGGGTGGTGATGACTAGCTGCCTTCCCTCTAGTCTTACACTGCAAAATTAGGGACAGCTAGCGCAGATAGCTCTCGTGCAGCTTTGCGCGAAATTCAAAAACAAACATGTACTTCCTCTAGCGCCTTGCTTGTGCCATTGTAATTTTTCTCATGGAATATTCTTGAATAACCAAAGTTTCGTTGTTTTCTTTTAAAGTTTGGATTGTTAAATACTGCTTTTGTTCAAATACCTGGTCAAATATATAAGTAATATTTATTAATTATTTAAATATTGCACGTGAAAATAATCAAATTGAATTATTTTTTCATGTAAACTCACAAACTTATCACTTAGACACTTTAGCTGTCTAAGTAACATATTTTAGAGACCCAAGAAAGCCCCAAATAATTCAAATTACAATGTAGTCGCATGAACTCAGTCTTTCGAGAAACTTTAATATAAAATAGAGACCTGAGAACAAAAACACCCGTGTCGATCATGAGAGTTAAATTAATGTAGGAAAACCACTTTAGTTTGGGTGTGGACCAACTTAACGATCCTTTGTCATCAATCTGCAGATAATTTTAGCATAGATTATTCATGTTTAAAGGTAAAATTATAATAAATTATATGAAGTTATATGTATTGATTTCTTGAGTCAACTTCCAAAATTTAAAATGGTTAAAACTTGCATGATGATTTCCTCGGAAAAACAAACAAACAGAAACGTGAAAGCTCACCTAATCCTGTTTAACGTTCTCTTCTCCGTAGCTTGTTATTTTCTTAAGAACTATTTGTTTTGTTTCATGCATAAATCCGCACACTAGGCTAACTGCGCCGTGCCCATTGCAGGGATAAAATTTCGAATTCTTGCATGATAAATCTTGGAAGTTACCCATGAGTTAGCGCGGAGACTTAGTTTTACGAAAGTAAATGTCATTATAATTACAGTTTGTTCTTTGTTAAAACAAACGTTGAACTAGCAGAGTAGAAGATTTTACAGAAATAATTTTTAAATGTTGATGTTAGATTGTTCGTTTTTTGAATTTCGCGCATAGCTAAACGAGGGCTATCTGTGCTAGCCGTCCCTAATTCAACAGCTTAAGACTAGAGGGAAAGCAGCCAGTCATACCACCCACTGCCAACTCTAGGGCTACTCTTTTACCAACGAATAGCGAGATTGACCGTCACATTACAACACCCTTACAACTGAAAGGGCGAGCATGTTTGGTGTAACAGGGATTAGAACCTGCGACCCTCGGATTACGAGTCGAGTGCCTTAACGACCTGGTCATGTTGGCCCAAGTGTTTACTTTAATGAAAACAAAAGTTTTTGTTTGAAATTGGTTCTTATAAAGGTTTATTAGAAAAATTACTTAATTCTCTGCCTCCAGACATGTCAGTGGCAGAGCGGTATGTCTGCTGACTTACAAAGCTAGAAACCGGGTCTCGATACCCGTGGTGGACAGAGCACATGTACCCCATTGTGTACATTTGTGCTTAAACAAAGGAACGACAACAAGGATGTAATTCTCTACAGTTTGGTTCAGTTGTACCTTTTTCTAATTAAATTAAGAATTAACAATTAAAAACTGGGTTTCGATACCCTTGGTGGGTAGCTTTGTGCTTAATTATAACTAACTTATCAAAATATTAAATTCGTCGGTTTTTAGCAGTATATATATCAGTATATATTGATAAGTTGGAAACTTTTTTCGTGCAACCGTAACTACTGGTATTTCTTTTTCTTTACAATTCGCCTTAAACGCTGGGTGTAATTTGAATCATATTTACAATTCACTTAGTTTACCCACTTTACACCATAATAACAATAGTTGTTCATACAAGTTGATGGTATGAATACCACCTAGACCGTTACCTGTCTGTGTATTCTAGCCGCCCTGATAAGCTAAGTCAGATGTAATATGGTTAATAGTTATAATATAGTGGTTGCTTTCACTCAGCTCCCTGCTAGTATAGCGGTATGTCTTCGGATTTACGACACTAAAATCAGTGGTTCGATTTCCCTCAATGGGCTTAGTTTAGTAAATAGCCTGCTGTGGCTTTGCTATAAGAAAACACACACTTACGCTTTCACTCATAGGAAGTGCTGTAATGTTTTACTCAAATTTCATATAATTACTTCAAACTACGTCATTATTTTCTTAGAAAAACACGAGGAAATTAGGCTGGAGTTAGAAATTTCATTAAGATGTGATGTAATCAGTTGAGATGTTCTAATACAGAAGATAAAACGAAGATACCAGTTCAACTATAGTAACAGTAAAGGAAAACGTTTTTTAAGATATATATGTATATATATATATTACACGGCAAGGAAAGATATAGTCGTGTATAACAGTGGCTGTTTTCTGGGACTCCATCTGAGATATGTAAACATCGTCTATACCAGCGGCTCTGGAAGAATAAACATATCAGATCTGTTTCAAATAAACTAGTAGAGGGGTAAAAAGACATATCCCAGGCGTCCCACTGGCCACTTAGAAGTCACGCGTCACAAGGTTCTTGTTCGTCAGCGCAGGACACCAGGCGCGCGCGCACTGTGCTAAGGAATGCGGTAAACGCGACCAGCGACTGTTCTCACGCCAGGGTGCCTAGGAGCCTCCCCAAAATAAACAGGTCTCATTAATCGTATTTAGTGAGGATTAATAGAAGTTTCATGTCGAGACTGAGGCTGGCAGCTCCCTCTATTGGACTCTCTATCCAGCTTCGTATCGTAAATACTTTATTTATCAGGGCATAGGGCATCAGAAAACCAGCAAATGATAATTTTTTCCAGAGGTTTTTGTTTGTTAGTTTAAGCCGTCACATCAATTATAGAACATCTGCAAAGCGAATGTAAATTAAACGTCTTCTCACTCAGTGGGTCTTTCATTAAGAAGAAAAGAAATACTGTGGTAATATTTAAATACAGCAATCCAGAGCGAGAGAGAGAAAACTTTCTAACTGTTAACAACTTATTACTAACCGTTGCTTTAAAGCGCACGTATTTTGCTTTGTAGTTAGTGAACAAGGATATATTTCCATTTATGGAGCTTTTGTATCTGTCAATGCTCAGAAGCTAGATGTAAAGACTTAGCTGGCATAGTCGCTCGATCTCTAGTGTATATGCTGCTTTTCAGCTATCCAGATCGTCCCAATGTCGAAAATAGGCGAATAGCGAAAACAAAGATTTCTAATTTTCGTTCATCATCATCTTTCTTCAGCAGTCATAGTGTTTGCCTAGTTCTCCCAGCAACTATATTATTATCATCATTTGATGCACTACCTTTGTTATTATTATTCTATGCAAAATTTATAAAGTTTTAGAATACACTCTATAACCCAGTAACTCATGCACGCCATCTTGATAAGAAAGGAATAAAGAAACAAATATTAGGAAAAAAGTATTGCTAAATAAAACGCTATGTAGTGCTGGCTAGTGAACTTGAAAAAAAAAGAAACAAATAAAGAAGGAATGGAAGTGAACTTAATCCAGCTAATGATTACATGGTAGATTAAGTTGTTTTGACTTCACATGGAAAATAAAATCCGTACATTACTGACTTCCTCACTGGCAAAACAAATAGAACCAGAAGTTTTAATCGTAAAGTGTTGCTCTAGTTTAAAATAGTCATAAAAGTAATATCTTAAAGCTAATAAAAAAAAAGGCTTAGTAACGATAACTGAGATTCTGTTCAAACGCCAGGCTTTCGATAGACAAAGCCAGTAATATAGAGATTTTATTCTGCATGTAAAGTCGAGACGGTTTTGTCTGCTGTGTGATCATTAGCCGGATCAAGTCTCATTCATACCTTGTTTGTTTTCTTTTTACATGTTCAGTAGTCAGCTCTACATAGTTTTCTTATTTAGCAATATTTTATTTTCCTAATACTTGTAAAGTACACCTTCAAGAAATCAAGGTAATAAATTAAAGAGAAAATACAGTCAGTACCTTGCTGACTGACAGCCACTTTTTCAACTACATTCTGGAAAGTTACCAAACATGAAAATACTCAATGCTTAGTTTTAAACACATTACAGAATCGTGTTATATGTGGCAATGAAAATTACATTGTTGGCAGTTTCACTACCTACTATTAGCCGCATTATTGAATCCTGTTAGATATAGCAACGAAAATTACATTGTTGACAGGTTCAATAACTGGCTTCAGTCACGTTATAGAATTCTGTTAGACGTAGCAACAAAAGTTTGAGGAAAAGAGAACGTTTTGGAAATTTTAACCTATCAGACATATTCGAATTAAACTGTATGTATGTTATTTTGAATTAAGCACAAAGCTACACAATGGGCTATCTGTGCGCTGCCCACCACGGGTATCGAAGCTCGGTTTTTAGTGTTGTAAGTCCGTAGACATACTGCTGAGCCTGTATGTATGTTCAGGTAGGGATGAATAGTGAAAAAACGCTTTAAAGTTTTGCAATGTTCAGAAAGAATTTGTATGTAGGAGAATATGAAGAAAAAAAACGAAATATAAGGATTTATGGGAAGGACACAGAAACTGAAAATGTTTTTTAATAATATTTTGTTAAGTACCAACATTAAAGAAATTATTCTTTACTGCAATGTACAATCACATGTAAGCCCCAATATTTTTTTTTACAGTTATAGAGTATAAAATATTGCTTTTTAGCTCTTTACTTAGAAGTTGGAGTTAAGAAATTACCACAAGCAAGCTCTAATGAATTTATCATTACTAATCTATTTTAAAAATTTATGAGTTTAACCTGGAATTCAGTTACCAAACTATAGATAAATTTACAACAAATCAACAAATGTTTAACTTACATCTAAATATTTTCAGGAAAACTTGAACACTGTAATATTGATTAAACATTCAAATAAAGAAAAAACATGTTGGGAAGTTTTATTCTCAGATAAAACAAATGTCTGCACGAGTGTTAGGTTGATCTGCTTTATATCTGAAAAATTATTTAGATTTGTTTGTTTGTTTTTGAATTTCGCACAAAGCTACTCGAGGGCTATCTGTGCTAGCCGTCCCTAATTTAGCAGTGTAAGACTAGAGGGAAAGCAGCTAGTCATCACAACCCACCGCCAACTCTTGGGCTACTCTTTTACCAACGAATAGTGGGATTGACCTCACATTATAACGCCCCCACGGCTGGGAGGGCGAGCATGTTTGGCGCGACGGGGATGCGAACCCGCAACCCTCAGATTACGAGTCGCACACCTTAACACGCTTGGCCATACCGGGCCAATTATTTAGATTGATTTACCGTAGATACACCTTAAACTAAAGGAATTTTAAGCCAAGAATGGATATGTGATATAAACTGAAAATCAATCTTTATTTATAAAATTCAAGCACAAATATAACGTGTTATTTGCATAAGACTTTCGACAGTCCCCTGAATGTGTGAATCAATGAACAACTTCAACATCTCGGGATATTTTCTATCCCCCAGCTAACTTTGGAAAATAAGTAAAACATTATTAATCCAATGTTCTTAACTAAATAGGAAACGTCAGATTCACACATTAAATAACTTGTGCTACCAAATAACTGATCATTCTAAATATTATTCCCTTGGCCAGTGAAGAGCATTACTGTCAGTGACCTTCTTGATGACGAGAAACCCACTTGAAATAAAAATGTATCTCAGAACGGCTGGTATGGATATTAACACCTTTATTGATAAGGAGAGACCAACGTTTCGACCTGCCTGGGTCATCTTCAGGTCAAGAAAGAGAGAGATTGCAAGTGATCGTTGTCGGACACATGTCTTAGGGATGAGCGTATAAACGAGTACCGGATTTTAGGTGGCGTTGCAGTTGGACATTAGGTTATTAATTAGTACAGGTATAAAGGTGTTCCTTTATATTGGTTTAATTTTGGTTTTAGTTGTTGACCTGCTTGCACAATATGCAACATTTCAGCAGTATCACTGTACGAAAGGAAGTAGATATTACTGACAAGGAAATAACAAATAAACTAACATAACTAGAAGAAAAGCAACTCAACGGTTTTCTAAACCCACTTCCTAATATCGCACTAAATGAAAATGTTGAAGAATTTCTTGTTCATGTAAGCAAATAAAAATACACAATATACCTACACACTACGCTGCTCCTTCCTCTTGTGTTCCAAGATTACCCTTAAGCTAGTATTTAAATGAAAATTAAAAGCTAATTAATTGTAAATTATCAACATGAAAAGTATGAATGATTACTCATCACGTGGTAGACACAACCTTTCAACAAAGAACTGTACTAAAATACAACGAAATAAAATCCTTTGATTATAAATGAAATGTACGAAAATACCTTATAATAAAAGACAAGCCCTTTAGCTATAAGCTAAAATTACCGCATAAGAGACAAACTTGAAATACCACTTGAATTTAGAATGATACCTTGCAAATACATAATGAATTACAGTAAACAAAATCCATTAGTAAGGTACCCCGTTGATACAGCAGTAAGTCTACGGATTTACAACGCTAAAATCAGGGGTTCCATTTCCCTCGGTGGACTCAGTAGATAGTCGGATGTGGCTTTGCTATAAGAAAAACACACTTTCTCAAGTGGTGGTTTAAACTAAATAGTGTTCTATGAAATCTTTTGCCCGCAAGTGGCACAATGGTATGTCTGCGGACTTTGTTTTGTTTTTGAATTTCGCGCAAAGCTACTCGAGGGCTGTTTGCGCTAGCCGTCCCTAATTTAGCAGTGTAAGACTAGAGGGAAGGCAGCTAGTCATCACCATCCACCGCCAACTCTTGGGCTACTCTTTTACCAACGAATAGTGGGTTTGACCGTCACGTTATAATGCCCTCACGACTGAAAGGGCAAGCATGTTTGGCGCGACGGAGATGTGAACCCTAGACCCTCAGATTACGAGTCGCACGCCTTAACACGCTTGGCCATGCCGGTCCCGTCTGCGGACTTACACACTAAAAACCGGCTTTCGATGCCCGTAGTGGGTAGAGCACAGATAGCCCATTGTGTAGCTATGTGCTTAATTCTAAACAAACAAACCATTAGTAAGTTGATAGTGCATATAAAAGAAAATACAATACTTTTAAGCAGTAATATAATACAATGAAGACGCTTTAGTCATTATTACAATATAAAATAACATATGTAATAATACTTTAAATTGATTAAATTATATAAATACCTTTTGACAATTATTTATTATATAGCATCACTTTAACAATGGCAAACACAATACATATTTATCCTTTAATGAAGAACACATACACTAACACAAGAAATGTCCCTTAATAATGAAAATTTCTTATATAAAGAAACAGTGTTTTTAAAATAGAACACCTATACCCTTAAAAAGAAGTGTTATGACATATTATACATACATAAAATGATTAAACAAAATACAACACTTTAACAATAATAGCTTGCCCCTTTTAAAATGAATACTCTATATCTTTACAAAAAAAATGTACGAAACCAAATGAGCATTGTTTTTGCATGCTATTAATAATATACAAAGAAAACAGATATTTTTAATATAAAGAGTAAAAATGTAATTCGTATTACTTTATGAGCTACACAACAAATAATAATTTTAAAATTCTTATTCATTTAATAATAACATATAAATAAGTGAAATACTTTCAAACAATAGTAATAATGTAATATACCTATGTATAATGTAAGCTCAAATTACAAAGTAATTATAATAATAATAATAGAATTGTGTTTACATGTCACACACACGCACCAGAAATAAAACATTCCTGATATGACGAAAACAATAAAACATAAAAATACAACTTTAAGGAGATAAATAATGTATGACAAAAACCTCATCTCAAAAATATATATACACAAAGAAGAATGGACACTAAAATACAAAATATTTTTGAAAATTAATAAAAACAAAACAAGATACATTTTAAATTACTTGAAAGAAGTTATATGTAACATATAACTCACTCAGAGTCTGTCAACGTTTTACTTCCCGTCAGCCATCTTAGTCTACAAGTGGTACACTTCCTTCTCAAACTGCACCTTAATCATTATTGGTCTTCATATTTATCACAGAGAGCCCGCACCTCAGTATAATCGATGACTTTTCCTGACAGAGCCTTTTTATTACTAGAATGTTCTCTGATTGAGGTAGTTCATAACCATCTTCAAGGTCTGGTTGAGAATTGTACACCTTCATAATTTTCTTGGCCTAGTCCTGAGACCACTTCACCAATGAGACCTCATCATTTTCCAAGATATAAAATATACAACTGGGCACATGGATAAAGCTCCCTCATGCAGAACATATATTTGTGGTGTGGTGGTTGAAATTGCTCTCTAACTCAATGGTTAGTATGAATTGGCATTGCTGTGATAGCAACACTATAGACGAATTTCAAGATGTATTGATTCAATGACAGTTAGCATTCCATATAAACCCATCCTACCTCTGCTTCCTGAGACATAATTGATCTTTAAGAGAATCCACGTTCTGAAAAGGTATAAACATATTGTTACCATTGAAGTTTAGAGTAAATCTGATACCATCCGTGAGTCAGACTTGGTCCTACTTCTCAGTTTTCATCACAGGGCTCCTCATTTGGAGATATCAATAACGGTGGCATTGAAACTGCTGGGCAACTTTAGGGCTTATTTGTCTTATGCTTATGAGATTATAGCCAATGTAACAGAGTTCAAGATAATTATATCCTCATGCTTAGCAATGATAGACCATAAACCTCTGAATAGGGTTACCCAGCACCACCAGAACCGACTTGATAACAGATGTAGCAATCTCTGCCATGTCCAAAACATTGACCAGAAATAAATTTTCATTCATGATCTAAGTAAGCTACAGTAAATGTCAACCTAACTCCCAGAAATTTCACTGACTGCATTAGTTTCCTTATTGTAGAGGAAGTTCCATAATCTCTAAGGGGTTATCTAGGATTAATAAAAATTCATATTATCATAGAAAATCTACACATCTTACAATAGCCTATCTATATAAATGCACAGTAGCGTATCTGACTATTATATAATAGCACATGTATATAAATGTATTATAGCCTACATGCTTGATCTGTAATAATCGTTAAAATATGGTTTTGGTACTCGTGGTGGTCACAGCACAAATAGCTCATTGTATAATTCAATAAACAAAGAAACCTATAACAGCCGATTTACATAAATTAAGATTCATTGTAGTATGTTCTGTGACCAAAACACATCCAACCAGGCACACCGTGTGTTATTAACAAGAGTGATAGTTTAGCGATTCACCACTTTCTATAGCGCGAACTGTCATAATCTGAATTACCACATATTTTCAGAGAACGCACCCTATCGGACTCTTACTTCACGTACCAAATTTTAAGGCAATCTATTAAGAAATAACACCTACAATTCTGATTTAGCTTCTTCCTTTTAACCTTTATGGATTTTCTCCCATATTGGTACCCTGATAGATATTTACAATCTACAATTAGGAGTCTCATTAGGTGTAATATGAAGCTACTTGTGCAAAGTTATTCAACAAATTTAACGAAATTTCTTCTGTTTATTTACACAAAATTCACGTGACTTATTGGACTGACATGTTTAGTACAGCTTTGCTTATTAAATGAATATTCATTGTAAATTTTTATTAACGTTAAAGCGTACCTATCAGTTTGCCTGACAGAGTGATTTCATTCTTTTATAACTCGCCGTCCATTTAAACAATTTCGTCATACAATATCTTTTCTGCACAATCTATAACAATAGCTTGTTTGTGTAAATGCATAATAGCATATCTGCACTACCTGTAATAGCTTATCTGCATAAATTTATAATGAGAAGTCAACATTTTTTCCACTTTTCTTGTCCATACAATTTATTTTACATTTTCAGCACATAGACAAATAACAACATTAAGTTAAATTTTCGTTGCTGGAACATGGCGTAATCAAAACGCAACACACTAGCTTTTCTATGTATGTTAGAAGTTATCAACGCAACACACTAGCTTTTCTATGTATGTTAGAAGTTATCAACGCAACACACTAGCTTTTCTATGTATGTTAGAAGTTATCAACGCAACACACTAGCTTTTCTATGTATGTTAAAAGTTATCAACGCAACACACTAGTTTTTCTATGTATGTTAGAAGTTATCAACGCAACACACTAGCTTTTCTATGTATGTTAAAAGTTATCAACGCAACACACTAGCTTTTCTATGTATGTTAAAAGTTATCAACGCAACACACTAGCTTTTCTATGTATGTTAAAAGTTATCAACGCAACACACTAGCTTTTCTATGTATGTTAAAAGTTATCAACGCAACACACTAGCTTTTCTATGTATGTTAAAAGTTACCAGTTTAACTGGTTTTACCAGCAATTATTATGTGAATATCCAACAAATTCGTTTCATGAATGATCGTAATTTTGATTGGCTCGCAAAGGAATTTATTGACGTTTGACTTCACTTTTCTGTCTCTTTGTTGGTGAAGCTTAATTTCTCAAATTTTATTGATTTCTGTTAGTTATGAAATGTGATGTTAAGGTATACTGCTGGGTTGTGGTGGAAGTACTTGGACCGTCATTTTTGACTGGATATCCACTAGTAAATGTATAATAAGTGGTTTGTCTGCACAACCTATAATAGTCAACCTGCAAACTTACCAACTAACATTTCTAATTCTAAGAACACGGTGATGTTTTAATTTTACAGAAGGACTAGGCTTAATCGATATTTATGTCATTCATGAGTTATTTAGTACCACTGGTTACTCATGTTGACAAATTTTATAATAAATATCTAAGGAAATCAAAACAGAATAATATCCATTAAAACTTATCACAGAAAGATTACTAGACATCAATGCGAAATTTCTCTACATGACATTTCGAAATACACATTTTATTTATATCTTATTATTATTTCTGTATCAATTGCGCTTTCTTAATAAAAGTGCCACAGTTTCACAGAGTTAAATGACAGCTTGTTCAACATTCAATATTTCCTGGATGTTTTTACATGGTTTCAAAAGTGTTAAATGAGAAGTCTTCTTAATTAATCTAAATTATCGGAAGATAATAATACATAGTTTTGTCTTCCTTCAATCTGGAGTAAGCTACAGGTAAGAAACGTTCATGAGAAACACAACAATACAACTGCAATAATAGTGTTTTAAGGTACCACACCATAAACTATCTCTTTCACATAATGAACTAACAGAAGGCGTAAACTGTTTTAAAAGCCTGAACTAATAGAGAATATACAAATGTTTTAAGATATTATACAATTAATAACCTTTTTTTCTCCTGCAAACACATCTATGTAATGAACTAACAGAAGGCGTAAACTGTTTTAAAAGCCTGAACTAATAGAGAATATACAAATGTTTTAAGATATTATACAATTAATAACCTCTTTTTCTCCTGTAAACATATCTATGTAATGAACTAACAGAAGGCGTAAACTGTTTTAAAAGCCTGAACTAATAGAGAATATACAAAAGTTTTAAGATATTATACAATTAATAACCTCTTTTTCTCCTGTAAACACATCTATGTAATGAACTAACGGAAGGCGTAAACTGTTTTAAAAGCCTGAACTAATAGAGAATATACAAATGTTTTAAGATATTATACAATTAATAACCTCTTTTTCTCCTGTAAACACATCTATGTAATGAACTAACAGAAGGCGTAAACTGTTTTAAAAGCCTGAACTAATAGAGAATATACAAATGTTTTAAGATATTATACAATTAATAACCTCTTTTTCTCCTGTAAACACATCTATGTAATGAACTAACAGAAGGAGTTTATGTCGTTTATTCGTATGAACTATTTTACACGCCTGAGGCAACAGAGAATACACGCCATGCTTTACTTTAGTAAACAGCTATAGACTTTTCTTGGAGAGACAAGGTGTGAAATGTTTTATAGGTAGAGGGCAGGATGTCTATAATCAGTCAACTGTTTGCTAAATGTAATTCTTAAAACTTTGAAAATTACTGGAATTCGATTTTTTACTTTTCTTGTGTGAACAGTTCTATGGCCATAAAGAGTAAAATATGTTATTTTAAATGACGTAAGTGAAGTGGTTATTTCCGAAATGTTTTTATAAGAGCATATTTTTCTACTCCTTGGTTTTAACTCAACTCACGCTCTCGAAATATTTTATGATTCATACACCTAAAATTTGACATTTTTGAGCCAATCAGTAAACGAAGTAATGCCAGAGATCTTCAGTCGAGTAAGTTAGGAAAACAAACAAAGGAAATATGATGTTTCCCAGGCCTATATTTTAACCTAAAACAGGAGAGGCAGTGCCTTAGTTAGCTGATAAGACTTGGTAAAGTACTCAAGATTTTCTTTATGTGAGCTTTCGTGTTCTGTGGGGTAAACCTCTGTGGAGGGGCGCCAAAATATGTTATTAATTACAGCGTGGAATATCTCCTAATATGAGATTTAGCATGGGTTAAGTTTTGTTATTTTAAAGAGGTGAAAACGTTGAGTTGGAAGAGCATGACCTCGCATAGTTAACTAAACGCCTAGGAAATAACTTTATCTCTGCTCAAGGTGACAAATTAATTTTCCGAATAGATAATAATTAGATCAGAATCATAGATAATATTGATGCCCTGAAGTTAATATGGACTAATGAGATTTTTACTGTCCTGCATTTAAATCAGGTTGGACCATCATTCTGACAAAGTATTATTAACTCTTAATATAGAGTTTGCAATCAACAAGAAACTTAAAACAAAAGTTAATATGAAATTTTGTTCAAAATGTTCAGTGTTAAACATAAAGGATGAATACCTATCAAACATTTAAAAGCGAGCGAGATGTCCCCCGCTGGTACAGCGGTAAGTCTACAGATTCTCAAGGCTAAAATCAGGGGCTCGATTCTTCTCGGTGGACTCAACAAATAGCCTGATGTGGCTTTGCTATTAGAAAATACACATAAAAATGAGGTTTCTTTCGTTTATTTTAGTTAAATGCTTCTTTGACAGGTGCTTTCAAAATTTACAACCCATGAAGTATGAGTCTTGAAACCAATAAAGGTTAACAGAAGTAACCTGAAAGCTAACGTACTATTCAGTAATGTAGCTCATTAAATTTTGCTTCCTTTGTTGTCATAGTGAGCTGCTATACGTTTTAAATATTTTAAAAGAAACGAAACAAAAAAACAACACTAAACATAAACTTATCACAATGTATTTATTGTTTGCACCCAAAAAGACTGGATTGAATCTGGTTAAAGTGATGAATTATACGTGGATAAATTACGTCACGTTTCATAACAATTAGCACAAAATCTAGTTGTTTACTGGTAACATACGGAATAATTTATGTTTATCGTATGATATTTGATCTGAAATATACTTATTCAGTTTCATCACGTACCTCCTTGTCCTCTGTGCCACATGGAACACATAACGTGCAATGTTTAATCAATAAGAAATCGTTCGGCCCGGCATTGCTAGGTGGTTAAGGCGCTCGACTCTTAATCGGAGGGTCGCGAGTTCGAATCCCTGTCGTACTAAACATGCTCGCACTTTTCAGTCGTGGGGGCATTATAATGTGACGGCAAATCCTATTATATGTCGGTAAAAGAGTAGCTCAAGAACTGACCGTGGGTGGTGACGTGTAGTTGCCTTTACTTTAGTCTCTCACTGCTAAATTAGGGACGGCTAGCGCAAATAGCCCTCGTGTAACTTTGCGCGAAATTCAAAACACAAACAAGAAATGGTTTATCGTAACGTTTTCCAATACCACTCGTCGAACACGTTAGGTACTACGTTAATTGGGAAGGCGTAGAAAGAAGAGAATTTAACATTCTCTTAGTTATACGAGCCAAGTTTCTTGGGTTTTTTTCTCACGCTACCGTGCCTCGCCCCGTGAGCGCGTAAACTTATCAGGTTTCAGTAGATACATCTGCTAAGCAATAACTTGATCCATTTAAGGCGCTTTTGAGAGAGCAGATTAGAAAATATGAATCAAAAGACGATATGGATGTTGTGTGAACACTTCAAAAACGTGAAATTTGCTTCCGATAAACTTCAAATTTGTACTTATGTAGCTACGTACGTAAGCCAATCAGGCGTATTTACTGTTAGATTTTGAGTATCTATGCGGCTAGTTACTTAAGCCAATCAGGTTAATTTACTATTAGTCTTAAAGTATTAATGTAACTACTTACTAACTTTATCAGGTGAGTTTACTGTTAAATTTAGTGTCGGAACCAACAAGTAATGTATTAGTTTTAAACTAATGTGCAGTGTGTTTTTTATGTATAGTCTTAAAAACATTATTTTTACGTCAAGAAAAATATTTAAACATATTAATACATGTTTCTTCATATGAAATAGTTATTAACAACACATAAGTTTTGAATATCTGTATTGCTACATAAGTGAAAGTTTATACATTTACGAACAACGACCGGGAGAGAGGTTGGGTCAGTAATGTGTGTTTCATCATTGGTAGATTTGGTTTGTCTTGAATTTCGCTCAAAGCTACACGAAGGCTGTTTGCGCTATTCGTCCCTAATTTAGCAGTGTAAGACTAGAGAGAAGGTAACTAGTCATCACCACCCACCGCAAACTCTTGGGCTACTGTTTTACCAACGAATAGTGGGATTGACCGTCACTATATAACGCCCTCACGGCTGAAAGGGCGAGCATGTTTGGTGTTCAAAAGCCTTGTCTACATTTAATAAGTTTAAAGAACTAACGCTTTTACAAAATAGTCCGTAAATGCTAGAAAGATATAATAGGCAGATAGATATTTTAAGATTTTTGTCTACTTTTCGTATCAGTTCGGAAAGTAAATAATTACCACGTGTCTGCCCGTATGACAGCTGAGATGATGATTAATACAGGTACGAAAAAGAGAGCCTTATGCGGAGGTGTGGACTTACAAAAAATAGTGCGACAATAACCTAACAATCTTTTTATAGATAAATCTAGAGAGCTGAGGGGTGGGGGTTGCACAACAGCTAGTGAATGTAATTATTTAACTAGTTGAAGATGCACAATCGACTGAATTCTAATCAAGAAGGGTATTAAAACAAAAAGTGTGAAAATGCATAACTTATTATTTGATATATTTTTAAGCAGATTATTCATGATGAAATTTAGTTGAAAGGAAGCAACTGCTTGCTGTCTTCCGCCATTCGTCTTCAAGTCTATACTTATGTTTCTATAAGAAGCAGTAGCCGTCCATTCAATCAAATTTTATCATGAACGACTTAATTATCTTGTCTTTATTGAGCATGGTTACATTACACGATCGTATTTGATTAGTTGTTGAAACAAGAACGGCTAAGAAATGGACACTTTGCAAAAACCAAAAGGTTCACATTATAGCTTATAGTAGAGG
Source organism: Tachypleus tridentatus (assembly GCF_004210375.1). NCBI lineage: Eukaryota > Metazoa > Arthropoda > Merostomata > Xiphosura > Limulidae > Tachypleus > Tachypleus tridentatus. The sequence goes on along the minus strand of NC_134834.1, from coordinate 88,623,368 downwards.
AATAGTGGCTACATGATATAACAATTTCTATTAAATCTTCCATTGAAAAAGGGTGAATGAGGGTGTCTGTTGCACAAACAAACTTCTTTACATTATAAAAAGGTTACTCAGTGAGTTCATCAGAATAAACTTAAGATGTCATTACAAAAGATAATAACAGAGTAAGCTTACTTTATAATAACAGTGTAAGCTTACTTGATAATAACAGAGTAAGCTTACTTGATAATAACAGTGTAAGCTTACTTGATAATAACAGAGTAAGCTTATTTGATAATAACAGAATAAGCTTACTTGATAATAACAAAGTAAGCTTACTTGATAATAACAGAGTAAGCTTACTTGATAATAACAAAGTAAGCTTACTTGATAATAACAGAGTAAGCTTACTTGATAATAACAGTGTAAGCTTACTTGATAATAACAAAGTAAGCTTATTTGATAATAACAGTGTAAGCTTACTTGATAATAACAGAGTAAGCTTATTTGATAATAACAGAGTAAGCTTACTTGATAATAACAAAGTAAGCTTACTTGATAATAACAGAGTAAGCTTACTTGATAATAACAAAGTAAGCTTACTTGATAATAACAGTGTAAGCTTACTTGATAATAACAAAGTAAGCTTACTTGATAATAACAAAGTAAGCTTATTTGATAATAACAGTGTAAACTTACTTGATAATAACAGAGTAAGCTTATTCGATAATAACAGAGTAAGCTTACTTGATAATAACAGAGTAAGCTTACTTGATAATAACAAAGTAAGCTTATTTGATAATAACAGAGTAAGCTTACTTCTTTCATATTCAAGTTTCTTTGTTGTTGTTTTTCAGTGCAACAGTTTAGTGAATTTCTTGACTGTAACTTTCTTGTCAGTTTGTAAATTATTTGTTAAGGCATATTTACAATAGAGTTTATATGTTGCAAAATTGAGTATGTTTAAAAGGAAATATTTCAGTAAGTTCCTTTGTCGCACAGTAAGGAAGTCAGAAGACTTTTAGTATAACAGATCAGTGTGCTGTTTTTTTGGGGTTTTTTTTCATGGAACATTGAGATCCATTTAAACTGGAATAGTTTATTGAGTTAACTTGTTACATATCTACGAATGTTTACGATGGAGAAGACTAGTTAATTATCTGTTGCAAATATAGGAAGGTTTGCTGTGGATCAGGTTATTGAGTTAATTTATTGCGCATTTACAAGTATTTGCAATTGATCAGTTCATTGAACAGTTTGTTGCAAATATAGAACTATTTGCTATGGATAGGGTAATCTAATCATATTGTCTGAATTAGAAAAGTTACTGGGTTTCTTTAAACAGCTTTCAATTGTCGTAAGCTTGAAAAATGTATTTTAGATATAAATATTTTTTAAACAAAACTAAAACTTTTGTAGCAAGATATAATTAATTAAACAAGGGTTAATGTGGCCTTTTAATAAGGATAGTTTAAATGAAAAACTGTTGACTTTTCAATATATGATTATAGAAAATGCGAAAGTATTAAGTGTCAAATGTCTACAATATTCTTATGTTTTGAGTTATTTATTCTTAAAGTATGACTCTAATAGGCTTAGGCTAACTGTCAGTTTATCTTAAGATAGCCTCATGAAGTAACTCTCAGCTGGTGCGTAAAATGAAAGTAAACAAAAACGTTAAAAAAATTCAAAATGTTTAAAATAATTTCGTATGATGAATGAAAGTTTTACTTTTAACGAAAAGTTACACGAAAATATTAGCTTATTACTGAAGACCTGCTCAACTCTTGACGTTAAAACAGTAAAGAGATAATCCTATATTTTTGTTTGTTTGCACTCGATTAAATATACGAAGAACCGGCAGCGCAGGTAACCGAGTGCAGGCGGAACCGTTATGCTAGTGCATTTCGGAAAGAAGTGAATAACGCTGCGTGTGTAACGTTTTATTGTTCTAAGTGAAGTAGATGTTAGCATTTGCCATCTGTTCGTTAATTATCTCGTCAAGTAAATTAACTTTACCTTGTTCATGTTCTGTGGTGAGCAACGAGGGTTTTCAAACCTGGCCATCGGAGAGGATGATACAGTAGTAGGAGTGGTTATGTATCGAAGAGGGGACAATGATCATTTACGGCACGATATCAGGTAAATCTTTAAAAAAAAAAGACATTTTAGACGGTTAAGCAGACGCACATCTTCTGTCACGTTTTCACATTTGGTGTGGACACACACCTGTTTCTTACTGGCTTAATGGGCGGGGGAGGAGGTACACAGCCGTACTTAAATTGTATGAATAGGCGATAAACAGACTGGTGGCTGAGCAGACTCATCGCGTAACAACACATTTTTAGTTTTATATGCCCTAATGTAAGCATGTCTGAAAAAAAAAAAACGAAGAAAAATATTCTGTTGGTATTTTCTACTCCCTGTCAGTAAGAGTATTTTACATTGTAATATATTTATGTCTCGCGACTGTTGTTTTCGTCTTCTTGATATCATAATCCATTCTAAGCACGTTAACTGTTCATAGTGTTTTCTTTTTAACGTATAACACACATCCTTTCTTGTTAGATATAAAATTATAATAGGCTTTGTAAGTTATCTTTGTGCCTGTTAAATAAACGTTGAATGAAGGACTGTAACTGAGTCTAACTTAACATATTTTAGTATTCTCTTTCTGTTAAACATAATGCTACACAATGGATTAAGTGGCTATGAGAAACCAGAGTTTTAGATGAAAAAGTCTTCAAAATTACTGTTTAACCACTGGGGACTTATCGGTGTGAAAGAGTGACGATGTAGACCTTTTATTGAAATATACTGTGTACTTTAATAAATACTGAGTGAGCTACGTAAGTATATATATCACTAATATTTGAGGATTAGAAGGTAACAAGAGCAGTCAGTTACAATTATCTTTACATTATATGGAACTGTTCCCGAAAAGTTATCATCACTATATTTAGCAGAGTGAGGTCTGCTCTAATTTTATCATAACACTTTATGTCTATATCTTCTCACCTCAGAATATAACTTTATTAAAGACAAAATTTGGCGCTCAATTTCATTAACGTTACTGAGTAAACTGTAACACGTGTAATACATTTTTCTTTTTGTTGTATTTGTTAATGTCTGGCTCGGGAAAAGGAAATCAGATCTGAACGCCCATGTTAGAATTCTAGTGTATGAAAGTTAAGAATACTGAAAACCGCTCAGTTTTTAGAAACTACTACTCTGTTAAACACGTGGATGAAATGTGTATTCTTGGCTTGCCACATTATTCTTCAAATAGCAACAGAAAACATAGTTTGTATATTCTGCTGCTATACTGTTTAGCAAAAGAGTCTCATTGTTTTTGCTATTGATCAACATGTTTACCATTAGAATCAGGTTAGAAAGCAGGTCAACCCACTGACACAGGGAGAGTCGTTGAACACAGGCAAGACTGCCCTAGTCACACAGTAAACACCAGTGGCCTGACGAATGACAAAGAAGTATTTATGTTTCATGTATCGTCTTCCTAAATGTCCACCAGTAAGTGGAACCCACGTGCCTGCACTATTAGAAGAAAGTTCGGGGGAAGATGGGGGGATGAATGAAGTTGTTACAAAGCAGGGGATGGAAACGGGGGATCAGAGTTTGTAGGTATTCATTCACGTGTGGTTTAACCAATGTTTATTGTAAGTTGATAACGGCGCGCGGGAAAAAGTTTTAGAAACATCCAATGACGGGTGGCACGTGCCACGTGCATGCCAGAGGTTGTTATCCATACGTTTCTTCCGTGTCTTTCTTAACACATCTGTCGACTGTTTTCCTGTTGTGAAGTATTTCCTCTTTTTTCTTTGAAACAGGAAATAAAAAACAACTGCCAGTTGTAGGTCAAAAGTCTAAACACTTTAATAAAAACCCAAATGATATAATTTAAATCGATATTAAGATTTGTTTTTGAATAACAACTATGAAGAAAATATGAAAACAGCCGTAGCTGTAGAACCCCTAACCAATATTTTGGAATGTTTCATTTTAATATACGCTGTTTGCTGTTACTCCGAAATATGCTATTCATTGAAATGAACAAGTTATTGATCGATTTAGGTCCTCAATAATGGGGCCTGGCATGGCCAGGTGGTTAAGGCACTCGACTCGTAATACGAGGGTTAAAATCCCCGTCACACTAAACATACTTGCTATTTCAGCTGTGGAGGCGTTATAATGTTACAGTCGATCTCACTCTTCGTTGGAAAAAGTGTAGCCCAAGAGTTGGCTGCCTTCCATTTAGTTTTATACTGCTAAATTAGGGACGGCTAGCGCAGATAGCTCTCGTGTAGCTTTGCGCGAAATTCAAAACAAAACCTAAATCGAACAGCAAAATAAAACATACTATAGATCAAGCTTACGTTTCTTACAAAGAAGATCGATCATGCAGGAATATTGATTATGCTTATAGGGATATTATAATGCGTATCAAACTTTATAATTACATTATTCAGCAGAGCTAAAACATTATCTATCAGAAAGTTAATTCAAACTCGGATATCAAACCTAAAATAACTGAAACTGATGATAGGCTAAGTTAACAATAGCATTATCAAAGTATGCGTCATTATGTTATCGTCCTTCTTAAGGTCAATGTAAAATAATGTTAAAACGGCAGAATTTGTTTAATATAAAAAGCAAAAAAAGTGATATGTCAGCGATGTTAAATTTGCCACATAGTTCTTAGTTCTATTTGTAACTTTATTTGACTAGTATCTCACTTCCTTCACAGTTGTAACATCAAATAGACATTTCTCAACTTGAAAGTAGGAATGTCTCTAATTTTACTACATTCCGAAATTCGCATTACGACTTTGCCTAATGATATAACACACATTGCTCTTTTAGCCCTAAAAAATCCTTCAGAAATCATTAGATTTAGATATAGGAATGAACTGAATGCAGACATTGTCTTCCATCTTTTCAACCTTCTAATGTGATATAAAAGTTTCTGAACGTATTTGAAAGGTATACAGTTTTCCTTTTGTGTGTTCATTCATTTTGACTTCAATCTCATTAGTGTCAATTGTCATTGCCTGGTTTTAAACACTGAACATTACATGTAGTTAAAAATATCTAACTAACAACTGAGTTAGCACAGACTAATTAGCCTTTGATAATAAACTGATAACACAGGCTGTCATTAACCGGCGACAACGTATATTTATACTTCACTAACGAGCTCAGCTGCCCAGAGTGTACAACATGAACGGCAAACTTCACAATCTATTCGATCAACAGTTCATGAGAGCTGATAAGCCGATTAACAGTAACTATTCGATTATCAATATGGGAGAGCTGAATAACCAGTTAAAGGCAAATTAACCGCTTAGGTTTCGCTGTGAATTTTTTAATGATCAATAGCTGGAAAATTGTGTGTTGTTAATATTTTGTTTCGAACGTTAAAATTTTGTTTAGAATTTTGTCTGATATTCAGCGTGTATTTGCACTTGCAAATGTTTCGTATGTTGCTGACCTTTGTCTTTGTCACCTGGATTTGTGCTCAAAGCATGCAAACAGCTGGAACCCACACATTAAACTAACGATCTCCAGAAAACTTCTTATTTCAGAATATATCATTTTCGTGATATAAACAGAGTCTGATTCAGGTAGCTTTATCTTTTCAGACAAATGGACACTACTACAATCTGGATTTGAATGGCTATATTGTGTTAGGAATTTTAACGCCGTCCATTAAATTCTGAATGTGAATGGTTATAGTGTTTCAGGCATCTAGACACTAGAATCTGGATTTGACTGGTTATAGTGTTTCTGGAATTTGGACATCAGAGTCCGAATTTGAGTGGTTATAGCGTTTGAGACATTTGGACACTAGTATCTGGATTTGAGTGGTTATAGTGTGTAACACATTTAGAAATCAAAGTCTGGATTTGAGCGGTTATAGTGTTTCAGTCATTTGGACACCAGAGTCTAGATTTGGGTGGTTATAGTGTCTCAGGCATTTAGTAATTGGACTCTGGATTTGAGTGGTTATAGTATTTCAAGCATTTGGATGCTAGAATCTGGATTTCGATAGTTATAATGTTTCAGGAATTTGGACATCAGAGTCTGAATTTGAGTAGTTATAGTGTTTTAGACATTTCGACATCATAGTCTGAATTTGAATAGTTATAGTGTTTCAGGCATTTGGACACTAGAATCTTAATTTGATGGTTATAGTGTTTAAGGCGCTTGGACATCAGAGTCTGAATTTGAGTAGTTATAGTGTTTTAGACATTTCGACATCATAGTCTGAATTTGAATAGTTATAGTGTTTCAGGCATTTGGACACTAGAATCTTAATTTGATGGTTATAGTGTTTAAGGCGCTTGGACATCAGAGTCTGAATTTAAGTAGTTATAGTGTTTCAGGCATTCGGACATTAGAGTCTGGAGCTGAGTGGTTATAGTGTTCCAGATATTTGGACACCAGAGTCTGGATTTAACTAGTTATAGTGTTTTAGGCATTTGGATAACAGAGTCTAGAATTAGTGGTTATAGTGTTTCAGGCATTTAGAAATTGAAGTCTGAATTTGATGGTTATAGTGTTTCAGGCATTTAGAAACTGGAGTCTGAATTTGAGTGGTTATAGTATTTCAGGAATTTGGACAATATAATCTGGATTTGGTTGTAATAGTGTTTCAGGTATTTTGACATCAGAGTCTGAATTTGATGGTATATATATAGTGTTTCAAGCATTTGGACATCAATGTCTGGATTTGAGCAGTTATAGTGTTTCAGTCATTTGGACACCAGTGTCTGGATTTGAATGGTTATAGTGTGTCAGACATTTAGAAATCGGAGTCTGAATTTGAGTGGTTATAATGTTTCGGGAATTTGGACATTAGAGTCTGTATTTGAGTGGTTATAGTGTTTGAGGCATTTTGACATTAGAGTCTTGAGTTGAGTGGTTATAGTATTTCCGGTATTTGGACACCAGAGTCTGGATTTGAGTGGTTAGTGTGTCAGACATTTAGAAATCGCGGTCTGTATTTGAATATTTATAGTGTTTCAGGTATTTGTACACCAGAACCTGGATTTGAGTAGTTTTAGTATCAGCATTAAAGAAAAAACAACATAAAAAGGAACTTTATGTTCGGTTCTTCTCTTTTTAACCTAAATCTCTGTTTTTTTCTTAAAAGAATTTCCAGTGTTGATGTATTAGGATTTAATTTGGTTTCAACTTCCAGATAGATAAAGACTCCTTACATCTGGTTCTTTGTTGGAACTACATGTTGTCCCGCCTCATTCTTGGTCAAGATGTCTGCAGGTTGATGTTGTAAGAATCAAATAGACTCCAATTATCATGACCCTCAAACCAAAGTTAAATTCCAATCCATCTCTAACTGAAGCAGAATCAGATTATTTAAACCATTACGAATGCTGAAAATGAGTTATCAAAAATTTGAATGTTGGTTTAGGCTTTCAATAGATTATGTGAAAGAAATCACTATTACTTACCGCTATAATTAATACAACTGATTTTTTAAGTAGCTTAGCAAGCAATTTATAAGGTTTGTTTAAAAATTCAAGATAGTTTTTTATGTATTCTTTATAACTGGAGGAGGATAAATAACTTATAATAAAACTTATCGTGTGTAAAATTTGTCTCAAAAATATCTCTAACTATTTTTCAAATCAAAGCGCTTTATCTAATTTATTGTTTTAATATTATATAATACTGACTTTTATCGAGTGTATATATATTTAGAGGTAGCATGTCAAAATTAGATGTTTTGCTTAGTTAATAATAAAGATTTTTTTATTTCGCGCAAAGCTACATGAGAACTATCTGCGCTAGCCGTCCCTAATTTAGTAGCGTAAGACTAGAGGGAAGGCAGCTAGTCATCACCATCCACCGCCAATTCTTGAGCTACTCTTTTACCAACGAATACTGGGATTGAGTGAAAATTATAACGCCGCCACGGCTGTAAGGGCGAGCATGTTTGGGGCGACAGGGATTCGAACCCCCAACCCTCATATTATAATAATAAAGAGGTATTATTCATGTATCCAAACTGTCCAATTACAAATAATGTCAAAACAATTCTATAAAAGCATACTTCCAAACAAATTTCATTTATAGCTAAACAAAAACTGGTTACAGTTGAAAATCACTTCAATCAGGTAATTGTTTGTTTGTTTGTTTGTTTCAAAATTTTCGTGTTAAACTATAAAGAAAAAGGATTATCTACAGTACCCACCGCCTACCTTTAGATTACTCGTGTCTGACCGAATAGTGAGACTTGAGCATTGCTTTTGTTGAGTAACCTCAGCCCCAAAGTGAGAAAAGCGTCTTTTGCAGTGACAAGCCAGGAACCATTAACTTTAAAATTCACAGCCAACTAAAGACCACGCCCGACACAGATGAAGTCATGTGAAATAACCAAGTAGACTTATTTAATACTTAATTAAAATGTTTTGTTAAAACACATTTAGATATATATAAATGCGTTATGTTTAGTTTGGTTAAAAATTTAAATGATTTGAGAGTTCTGAATGTTTAAGAGACGACAGAAACATTTTCGGCTATAAATAGTACAATGATTAAAACTGTTAGAGGTGATTGATACGAAAGCCACTAATCTCCATATAGCTTTGCCCCAAGCTAAAATCTCCGATTGTACTCGTTGTAGTACTTAGAATGCATTATCGAGGATGAAAGAATGCTTATTGACAAGTTATTCAACTTCATTAAATACGGTTTTCGGATAAATGTGCGAGGTATAAATGGTTCTTTCAACTAGTTTGGGTTTATTTAAAGAGCATGTTCCGAAGAGTAATAGGTGATATCTGTAGACGAGTTGAACTTTAGTTAATATTTCCAGGTGTTAAGATAAAGTAGTCCTAACCTTGTAAACGTGTTTTCTAAATTAATCATGCAGCAAATTCCTTGAGTCCAAGACTCTGTTACTTACATGGTTCTTAATATCGCAAGGAAACATAAAAAATTAAACAAATGTCGAATAAACTCAGCAGTTAATAATCCCATTAATTAAAACCAAAAACATAAAATTACTTAGTAAGATACAATACGTAGACCCCACAGAAGTGAATATTTTAAAAACAATTCCATAATATAAAAGTTACAAAACACTCTTTCAGCGCCAAACTATTACCCGTAATAATGGCTCAATATGACCTAGTGGCGAGAGTACTTGAACTGTCAATCCGAGAGTTCAAGCTTTACATCCGCTTGCCACAAAGTTGGAGTCTGTCCTTTGAGGCCATGGATTAAATCCCACTATTCCATTAGAGTTAGGCCCTGCATGGCCAGGTGGTTAAGGCACTCGACTCGTAATCTGTGGGTCACGGGTTCAAACCCCGTCGCACCAAACATGCTCGCCCTTTCAGCCGGAGGGAGAATTATAATGTTACGGTCAATCCCACTATTCGATGGTAAAAGAGTACCCCAAGAGTTGGCGGTGTGTGGCGATGACTGCCTGACTTCCTTCTAGTCTTACATTGCTAAATTAGGGAGGGCTATCTGCGCTCGCTGTATTTTGCGCAAAATGCAAAACAAACTAAACCATTAGAGGGTTCCAAGAGTTGGCGATGGATGCTGTTGTGCCTTCTGTCTAACCTATCGTTTCAAAACTAGGGACTACCAGCGCAGATAGTCTTTCTTCTACCTAACCTATCGTTTCAAAACTGGGGACTACTAGCGCAGATAGTCTTTCTTCTACCTAACCTATCGTTTCAAAACTGGGGACTACCAACGCAGATAGTCTTTCTTCTACCTAACTTATCGTTTTAAAACTGAGAACTACCAGCGCAGATAGTCTTTCTTTTACCTAATCTATCGTTTCCAAAACTGGGGATTACCAGTGCAGATAGTCTTTCTTTTACCTAATCTATCGTTTCCAAAACTGGGGACTACCAGCGCAGATAGTCTTTCTTCTACCTAACTTATCGTTTCAAAACTGGGGACTACCAGCGCAGATAGTCTTTCTTTAGCTGTGCGCAAACATCCGAAACAATCAAAACAAACTCTATGTATGACATCTGCTGAATAATTCCAGAAGTAAGTTTACGCTGTAATCGTGCAAGTGGCTAGTTTTGTGAACACCTGTTTCTTAAATTTGACCAAGTTATTGGTAATATTCTTACAATCGTACAATAGTAACAGCTTTGTACCCTACACAGCACTAACAGATTCGTGTATTATTAATATTGGTAGGTTAACTATATAAGTTGAATTATTTAAGCATTTTGAAAACTTCTTGATTAAAAGATTTAAATTTAAAATGATTAAAATGAAGTAGGCAGAAATATTAGTGTCTTAACACATTTAGTAACGCTATTGACAATGTCATAACCATTTAAACGTGTTGTTGTTGTTGTTGTTTTTGTCTTTTATTGTTAATTTCTGTGAAGAAACTCTGATGATGTATACATGGATTATGAGGTCAGTATATGGAGAAAAGATTTATAGATCAATGTCGTTCAGCATCTGAAACCTAACTACAACTGGCTAAAGTACCAGGGGAGTAAAATAGAACATGTGAGCCCTACTTTGATTGAGCTTCAGATCCTTGGTTTTGAGCCTAAAGAAAGAAATTACGAAATTTTGTGAGCACTAGTGATTGAGTAATTGTCTTGCAAGTTTCAGATTTTAAAATACGTGCATATAATTTTTTAAACGTTTTGGACCATGTGTAAAAACATCTGCAATTACATGTAGTGCTTACTAACGAAACAAGTTTTTTCCGCGTGTAATCACGAATGCCATTAAATAAAACTTTAGAATATTTTTTCAAGTTTACTTTACCATCGCAGGTAAGAAGACCATCTGTTCTTAGCAGCTGTCGTCCAGGAACCCGATCAGTCATGCACCTGGCACCTCTCGCCTTTGAATCTTCAGTCTCTCCGGTTTCGAACATTATTCAAAACGGTATTCGAACACTAGAATGAGAAGGATTACTTGTGTGAGTTTTCCTTTCCGGAAACTACCCAAGTCTAAGTTTTAATACATATCTCAGGAACTCCATCTCATTAATCAGGTAAGTTTGGGTTTTCAAGCTTTTGTTCGATTGTATTCGTTTCGCTCTATGTTAATAAACTACAAGTTGAGCAAAATAATTTTATGTCCAGATGTCGTGGAGGTAAACAGGTTTTATTAATCTTTTAGTTGGTTTGTTTCTTTTTACCATTTAAGGTTTTCTCAAAAAATGTTTTCTTTTCCTAAAAAAATAGTGACTTATAAACATAGCGTATTGCCTATAATTACAGTGTTTTATAAAGCTTACCGTGTGCGACAGTATTATTAGTCGAACATATAATCAATGTTTATTTCCGTAATTTTTATTTGAAAAAAGACACAAACATACACATACACGCACTTACCAGCACTGATATCAACAAGTCATTTGTGGAAAATAGAATCCAGAACTGCACACATACTATAATTATCGCCCCATAACAGTTTGCAACGCCACCAGGAGGTGTTAATTAGAGGCAATACGGTTCGTCCCGATATACCTTTTTTTCTGACCTAGCAAGTATATATTGCATGATACTTTCATCAGGTATTTAAATCCAACCAGCGAGTTTGTTCAAAAAATGACATAATCTTTCATTTATATAAATGTTTCTTCAGTACCCACTCAAACCGACTACAATTCTTTATTTTCTAAAAAATTAGGTTCCTCTTCTTCGACGATATACAGTTTTTTACAATGGTTGTGAAATCGCTTTACGTGAACACTGTCGTTCTCAAACTGTATAATGCAGTAGAAAGATGACTTTATATTGAACGTCGTACAAAGACATTTTACAATACAGTAAACTTGTTCGTCCTGTTAAACACGTATCACTTTCACATTCTATCTTATACATGTCTTTTAACGTGTAGTTAATTTTGCGTCTATAAGAATAGATATCGACTACGTAATTTCTATGCAGAATAATTACTTTTTTTCCGTTTAAACAGTGTGTACAATGTAACTTGTAAAACTGTTATTTAATATTTCTTAATCTTGTTTTTTAATTACAAACATAAACTCCAAAATCTCAACTCCTTCCTCTTTAAATATATTTATATGGAATTTAAATTTTCAACCTGGACATCACCTGGGGCTCATTTATAGACCTTATCAAAGATATCCAGGATTCGATTGTAACTGCTCCAAATTTTGAACAATTAACCAATGGGAAGACAGCCAGCACCTGCCGCCTCAGTATTTGCGTCTGGATCTTTTAATCAGATAACGGGATTTTCTTATTACTTTTATAACGCATCCACACCTGAAAGAGAGAAACGTGTTCAACATCATCACTTCTTGATCCTCGGACCCTGCGATCCATTGTTGATCAGTAATCCGTGCTAAGCCTAAGGGCTTTTATTTTAACAGTTGACACAAACATTGATTAAGTTATTCACTAGTGTATGCGGTAAATCTGTAGACAGAATTAAGACCAGTAATGAAATGTAATATATATCTATTATTGTATAGATGTACAAGTGATCGATGCCATGCATATACACTAAGGTCAACTTTGGCGTAAAATTTCCAACAATGAAAGATTTAGTAATTTTGTTCGTTTTGATAACACTGCGTAGTACAGGTTTTACTTTAAGTAAAAAAAGATGTCACGATGTGACGAGATCATATTCCGTCAAACAAGATCATATCTCAGAATCAATTAAATATAAAGATGACGGATTTTCTTTGTTATCTCCTGAACAATTTTGTCTTCAACAATTATAAACATAGAAATATTGTTTTGATATTTCTGTTTTGACTTTATTTTCTGTCATCAGTTTTCCTTTACATCATTTCTATTTATTTATTACTTGTTAATATTCTTTCATTATCCTTCATATTTGATTTTACATAGATTAACCAATAATGTAAGATGGATATTATTCTTTGAAGACACAAGTTTTGACGGATATAGAGATTTCTTTTCCTGCAAAATATCTTTATAGTCCATATTTCTTAATGTTCCTGTAAATAAATGGATTGATTGATGAATTTATCGACTTATATTTCTGAAGACGTTTGACTTATTTCTAAACAAACATTTAAGACTTATTTTGAAAGAGAAAAGTTTAATGTAATATTGTTTTAAAAAGAACATTATTCTTTTTTTTTTTTAATCCTGCAAAATACACGTTTGGGAACAATTTCTCTTAACAGCATCACCTTATCAGTCTTTTTTCTAAACAACCAAAACGTCAGCGAAGGTTAATAATTTTAGGCCTAACAGTCTGATAATTGTGAAGACATTTATAATGAACTGTGACCTCTTGAATACATGAAGTTTAAGCTGTCGATTGTAGTTAGCTAAAAAAGTGGCCACTATTATAACAATACGTTAATTATACATTTTCTGTATAAATATTGAACTTTATCATTTTAACACATTATCAACAAGTCAGAAAACAAACGCGCGCAAGTTTTACAGTGCGATTCAACAGATGGTAGTTTTTATTTTGTACACTAGACTGCGCCCTAGGCGGGATTCTCCCACTTGTGCTCGTGTGGAACGACTCAGCACATGTAAATGCTACGAAGCAAGACGAAATATTAAAAGATGTTGACGTAGCGTGGCACGGAAGTGAGCAAAAACATCTACTTCGTATGATGCCTATTGTAAGAGACGATAAGCTCTTATAAAGAAGGGGTAGCTATGGTCATATTCAGGCAATCTCGTTAACAAAGCTTCATAGAAATTCTTCAGCCGAAAAGTAGAACCTTTCCACTTAATTAAATAATTATAATATCGACCACATTATTTGTTTTTTAACTATTTAAAAACACCAAAATACACGCTCAAGTGTGTGTTTTTAAATAATTTACGTATAGAATGAAAATATTAACCATATTTAACGTTCGATCAAAATATACTATGCTATTTTTTTATGTAAAGCCTTGATAGAACTATTTTATTTTCAGACAATTATTGATTATACACAATAGTGTTATTCTTTCAAAACGAAGCTCGTGATAAACAATGTAAAGAAATTCAAATAATAAAACACTCATCAAGAACGGATATTACTTCAGTTTACGTAACACGACTTTTTTATTAACTTTTATATTCAGAATTGTTTGAAATGATAAACCTAACCTAGATGAAACTCCGCTCTGTGTCTCGTCTTTGGTTTGGTTTGTTTCGAATTTTGCGCAAAGCTATACGAAGGCTATCTGCGCCAGCCGTCCCTAATTTAGTAGTGTAAGAGTAGAGGGAAGGCAGCCAGTCATCACCACCCACCGCCAACTCTTGAACTACTCTTTTACCAATGAATAGTGGATTGACCGTCACATAATAACGCCCCCATGACTGAAAGGGTGAGCATGTTTGGTGCGATGGGAATTCGAACCCGCGATCTTCAGATTACGGGCCGAGCGCCTTAACCACCTGGTCATGCCAGGTCGTCTCGTCTTTGAAAAGAATATTCACGCGAGAAATCTCGTTTTATTTACAAGCCTAAATTAAAATATTTATAAGAAATTTGTGATAGCAGTCATTAAATTTGTACTCTTTGAACTGATACAAAATAACTCAGACTGTTGAGCTATATTTTTATTATTAGAAGCTGGACATAATTATATTTATCCTAACTCGTTAACAACTAGATGGGATCAAATACTAGATTCTTTTTCCTTATTGGCTAAGCACCAACATATGACCAAATGACTTTTGTTGATGAGATCAAAAGATTAAAAAATAACTCTATAAATATCAACTAAAAATACGTTTTTGTTTTTAATGTTAAGTCATATTTTGAGCTCTTCTTGAACTAAAATGGTACGAAAACTAATCAAAATTCTAAATGTTCACTCCTTGAACAAAAGGTTAGAAACCTTAACCTCGAAACGTCATTATGAATTTAAGAAGCTTCAGTATTGTAGTTAACATTATTTTTCTGGTCTTTGATTCTGAATATTATTTGTTCTAATCTTTCAATTAATCGCATTACAGCAGCTGTGATGAACTTCCAACCTTGTCTCTATGTTGAGTCTCTACGAAAATAAACCTATGATGCAGGTCTTGACTAGGACCCCGGAGGGTGGACAAGTTCCTAGAATAACCATTCTTTGGCCTGTTAGATCTCTAACAAAAGGATTGTAAATCTCCTATTTATATTGATTTAAAAATGGAATTTGTAACAGCTAGACAGATACTGATTAACTCAGTTCACGAGTTTAACATGTTGAACTAAGTGTCCTTTAATAATGTAGCATTCAGATGTCCGAATTCATTATTCGGCTTACAGTTCATCATGTTTTCAGAAAATAAAGAATTATAGAGTGTGTCACACACAATACAACAAAATTATAAAATATATGGATGAGAAAAAAATACGTAACCTCCGAACATTCCTTATCAAATTCTTTCAAATCTAAAACTTATTCATCGTTAAAAACAATGTAAATAATTTCTGGTTCGGTAGTTTTATATGAATTGTTATTAACAAGTGTTTTCCATAGTTTGGTATACATTTTTATTCGTCCTTTTCTAATACTATCTAAGCCTATCTTGTCGGAAAATGCAGTTACAACATTTCTGTCATTACTCCAAACAACATATTGTTAATCGCCATCTTTCGTTACCAAAACCTACTAAAACAGTTCATATTTCTAGTTTATTTATTTTGATGTTCCTTTTTATAGCAAATAATTAAAAATTCCTCGTGCGAGTATTTACAATATGTAATTTAACTTCTACCTAACTTACTAATGATCATAAATTATAGAATTCAATCAAAAAGGTACGTGCACTTCGGTAAGCTTACTTAAAGGTTAAGGTTTTACGAGACTCGTGTGAGAAATATTTGATTCAGTTGCTATTAGCAAAACATGAACGTCGAGAACGTGTTGTCCAACATGCTGTTCGACACCTCAACTCGGTCGAAAGATGTCGTTAAAAGACGTAGGTGATGGAAAGTGTTCTCATTAATTACTCAAGTGATAAGTGAAATAACGTTTCAAACTTACGGAATCAAACGTGACATGTTAATTATAAAAAATTGATGTCGTGCAGAATTCTTACGACACTTCTGTGACATTTTTAAAATCAATTTGATTTGAATTTTCTTCTTTTTTTCCGTCGTGAGAGACAAATGTCCATTAGTATAAGAAGTTGAAATCGAATTGCTTTTATATTTCAAAATATGAAACTATATTCTTATTTATTCTATTTAAAACACCAAAAACTTAAGAACATTCACGACTTACTAAGCCTTGCTGTTTATCACAGAAGGTTATGCTTGAATTAATAATGTCTTATTCCATAACTGGCGTGACAGACTCAACTCTGGGAGACAAATAAGGAGATATATTTTCAAGCCTGACCCGGCATGGTCAGGTGGTTAATGCGCTCGACCCGTAATCTAAGAGTTGCATGTTTGAATCCCCATCACACCAAACATGCTCGCCCTTTCAGCCGTGGGGGCGTTACATTATGACGGTCAATCCCGCTATTCGTTGGAAAAAAGAGTAGCCCAAGAGTTGCCGGTGGATGGTAATGATTAGCTGCCTTCCCTCTAGTCTTACATTACTAAATTAGGGAAGGCTAGAGCAGATAGCTCTCGTGTAGCTTTGTGCGAAATTCGAAACAAGCAAAGCCAAACTCTTCAAGCCTGGCCTGGCATGGCCAGGTGGGTTAAAGCTTTCAACTCGTAATCCGAGGGCCGCGGGTTCGAATTCTCTCGTTCCAAACATGCTCGCCCTTTCAGCCGTGGGGGCGTTACATTGCGGCTGTCAATCCCACTATTCATTGGTAAAAGAGTAGCCCAAGAGTTGGCGGCTGGTAGTGATGACTAGCTGCCTTCCCTCTAGTCTTATACTGCTAAATTAGGGACGGCTAGCGCCGATAGCCCTCGAATAGCTTTGCGCGAAATTAAAAAAATAAACAAACAATTTTCCAAGCCTTATGCATCTTATTACGTACTTCGGAAAACCGTAGCATCTACGTGATGCCCTCCAGTAGCATAACGATACATCAGTGGACTCATACTGCTAGAAACCGGGTTTCAATATCCGTAGTTAACAGAGTACACATTTTCCACTGTGTAGATTTTTGCTTCATTCTAAACAAACTAAGAGCCTTACACGAGAATATTTTACTCTGAAATCAAGTCAATGTGATCTCCTGTTTAGTCCAGTGGCAAATATTATTTAGTTCCAAACTTACGCAATATATATATATTTATTTTAGTTTTCAAAAACTGCCTACTCTTCGTTTGATTTTAAAAGTTGTATGAAAGAATTCGTACTCAATCGCACTATTTTGTGGAATTATGTTGCCTAAAATGCCTGCCAAGGGTACAGTGATATGTCTGCATACTTACAACGCTATAAACTGGGTTTCGGTATGCGTGTTGGTTAGAGTACAAATAACCCATTGTGTAGCTTTGTGTTTAACATTAAACAACAAGTGAATAAAACATGTTAGCAAAATACTTCGAAGGTATGTTAACCTAATGATGTTTTTGCTAAAATTCAATACAGGGTTGTCAGTTGGTCAAGAACAAAGAAATCTTATATTTATGCTATATTTGAAGAAATGTTTTTATATATATTTTTGACAGTACACATAAGGAGGCGCGGCATGGCCAAGCGTGTCAAGGTGTGCGACTCGTAATCTGAGGGTCGCGGGTTCACATCCCCATAGCGCCAAACATGCTCGCCCTTTCAACCGTGGGGGCGTTATAATGTGACGGTCAATCCCACTATTCGTTGGTAAAAGAGTAGCCCAATAGTTGGCGGTAGGTGGTGATGATTAGCTGCCTTACCTCTAGTCATGCACTACTAAATTAGGCGGCTAGCACAGATAGCCCGCAAGTAGCTTTGTGCGAAATTCAAAAACAAACAAACAATACACATAAGGAGTTGCTAATACATAAAGACTAGGAAATACCCGTAAAACATTTACTGCTAAATTAGTATCTTTATTATAATATTACCTCTTTATATAGATGATTTCAAAAATAATACGTGATAAATCTAATAGTAGACACCGAAATACATAGTCCACTTGTCTTAGGCCTAACATTAGTTAAGCTATTATTACGCACGGACTATATTCGATAAAGAGATAAATTAACAATGTAATCCGGGTACTTTTTTTGCTTTAGTTTAGTTAGGGCTGAACTTTACCGTGCTTAATTCCCTTAATAAATAAACTTACAATATTTTTCTGCAACCTAACGTTAAGCTTTAAAAAAATAACTAATGAGCATTTAACACGTTGTTGTATAAATAACTATTAAAGTATATTTACATCCTTTACGCTCTTAGATTTCCATGACACATTTGTTGCTTGTAATAACGCGCAGGTAGATCTTTAATCAGGTATTAAATATCTCCGAATATATGTTATCAACAGCTGATATCCAAAAGTTATAAGTGCTCAAGAGAGAAGAGACTAGTCTCGTGAAAGAATGATATATATCTGCAAACATTATACCGAAAGCTTCATAATTTATGAAATACAATAATTATAAATTTTCTTTGAGGATGAGTGAGGAGCAACAGCTCTTCCTGTCCTTGAGGAAGGATGAGATATACCTAAGTCTTTCTAATTAAACAGTGATCTTGACCCGGGATGAGATATATCTAGACACTTTCTATTACAGGTTGATCATGTGGTGGAATGAGGTATATCTAGACACTTTTTATTACAGATTGAATATGTGGTGGAATAAGGTATGTCTAGGCACTTTCTATTACAGACTGAATATCTGGTGGAATGAGGTATGTCTAGACACTTTCTATTACAGGCTGAATGTCTGGTGGAATAAGATATATCTAGACACTTTCTATTACAGGCTGAATATGTGGTGGAATAAGGTATGTCTCGGCACTTTCTATTACAGACTGAATATCTGGTGGAATGAGGTATGTCTAGACACTTTCTATTACAGGCTGAATATCTGGTGGAATAAGGTATGTCTAGGCACTTTCTATTACAGACTGAATATCTGGTGGAATAAGGTATGTCTAGGCACTTTCTATTACAGACTGAATATCTGGTGGAATGAGGTATATCTAGACACTTTCTATTACAGGCTGAATATCTGGTGGAATAAGATATATTTAGACACTTTCTGTTACAGACTGATCGTAGGGTAAAATGTCTAGCTGGACACAATGCTACTGATCATGTAATAAAATGAGAAATCTCTAAACACTTTCTATTGCAGGTTGATTATGGTGATATTACTGATAAATGAACACTTTATGAGACAGGCGTGTCCGGATTAAGGTTTGGTGGATAACTAGACCCATGTAATATTTGGGAATAATAATAATAGCTCACTATTGCTTCTATTCTGCTAATTTTACAGACTCCAGTAGCCGGAGGTACCTTTGTATGGCTAGGGCGCTAATCCGTCTTGTGTGGCCTATGTGTTTATCTAGTACTGATTATAGGCTGGTCTTTTGGCAGGATGAGTTATACCCAGACGTTTAATGCTATACAATAAAGTGACTAGAAATTGTCAACGGTACAGATTACAACAAAAGACAACTGAAACCTGTAATCATTAAAATGCACAAAATCACAATTTGAA
The DNA here is from genome assembly GCF_004210375.1 of Tachypleus tridentatus. Lineage (NCBI taxonomy): Eukaryota > Metazoa > Arthropoda > Merostomata > Xiphosura > Limulidae > Tachypleus > Tachypleus tridentatus. Next base: position 88,603,835 of record NC_134834.1, on the reverse strand, counting down.
TAACTTGTTGTAATAATAAAACATTCAGCCATAATTCTAGAAATATCTCACCAAGTTTTGTCGGCCATAATCCTAGAAATATCTCACCAAGTTTTGTCGGCCTAGGCTAGTTCTAAACCCACAAAGTAAGAGAGTTATGTAAAATGAGAGCGATTTTATGTTCTACAAATTATAGTAATGACAGATAAATTCCAGTGTATGTAATGTATGTGAACTGTAAAAATTGTAGACTAATTAATTTAAAAAAAGCAAACTAACAAACAATCAGTTGTTACAGGTGATGAGAGATATTTTAAAGTGAATAGCCATTTTTTTGTGAATGGCTGTTATTTTCTGTAGTTTAATTTTGCACCCGGCTTGCTAAAAAAAACAAAAACACAAACACCAAGCGTTGACCCTGATACAAATGCTACAGTTGAATATACGGAGGTCATTCTAGTGATATAAGGTAATAAGAGTTCTGTTAAATGGAACCACCAAAGAAAGACGTGACTTCCTTGGTTACGTATTAGATGTAAATTCTCCCAAAGTGGCATATCTTAGAAAATATCGTCAATAACTATTGACGCTTAATAACGACTTTTTCGTGGATACCGCACCTGGATGGGTCGCGAAACTTCTCCGCACGCGACTCACGTTGCTTTCTATGTTATTCCAGACTTCTGTCAGTCACGTTAATGGGCGGAGCCTAGGCGATACAGAGAACGGGCGGACTAGTAGCTACAACAGAACTCAAGGAGACAGGAGAGTGGCGTGATGTGGATGCGAGCTAGACTGTCCTGGCTCGTTACCCTGGTTCTTTTATGTGCGGTGTTACAGGTATGACAGCTTAGCCTGAGTAGAGATAGATACGAATATAGAAGGCGATAAATTATAAACTTTCCAACAGAATAACAGAGGAAATAAAAGTGTTGTACGTTAGTTATTAAGACATCTTTTCTCCAAGTCATAACCAATATAGAATCGTTTTTGTTATGTAATCAGCTTTTCTTGCACCTAAACATTTTGCTTGAATATATTTGTACATATATTATATTATCTAGCAATATATTACTTTTACGTAAAATAATATTAGTTCTTTTATTAGTTAAAATATCAACAATAATTACGTCAGTAACGTTTAAACATATTTGTTTTATTAGTGACAACAAACAATGATAAATGACCATAACTATTAAACGTTTCTCAGTGTTTCATTTAACTCATTTCATTTTATTTTAAACAAGATGATTAATATAATTATAAACTCTTTCCTTCTTCCCTTCGCTGCTATAGGTTTTAGGTTCCGGGGTATTCGAGTTTCGTCTAGTGTCATTTTCCAACGAATATGGCCGTGATTTCGAAGGAAATTGTTGTAGCGAATATCGTACTTCGCACGGTTTGTGTAGTAGTGTTTGCCGGACGTCATTTCGCGTGTGTTTAAAACATTACCAAACAACCATTGATCCAAACCCGCCTTGTACTTTCGGCGAGGTTATAACGCCTGTGCTAGGCAATAACTCTGTGCATCTTTTGGATAAAAAAGTTCCCGGATTTAACAACCCAGTTCGGTTCTCTTTTGATTTTTCCTGGCCGGTAAGTAGAATATACACTAAGTTAAACTTAAGTGTTACCTTTAAAACAAATCAATGATATTTTGTTAATTTTGATATTTTGTACACGGTTGCTTGCGTGAGAAACTATTTAAAGACAATAAGGCAGAGTATAGGTTTTAAAACGTTTTTAAGTATTCTGCGACTCTGATGTAAAGCTAAGACCGGTGTTCATAAATAAACGGGTTTTATTTCTTATAATCCAACAGTTTTAGATTTACAACAAAACGTACACCAAACGTGGCACTCATGTGGACAATTTCTCGTCAGTTATGGATATAGTCTTTGTTAAATAAAAAAATAATTAATCCATCATTCCACAATAGCTCAACCATACTAGTTTTATAAAATGCACGTGCGATAATATTAATTCATATGTTCACAATTGATAGAATTCGTATACAGGGTGTTGGATTTGTCTAGCTAAGTTTCACAGTCTCTTTACTTTGATTCAGTGATGTGTTTCACAGAGCGCGAGAAAACTTCATCAGTGAATATGACCAACCGTTTCACCCCTCTTTGTGAAGAATCTTGATTGCAGGTTCAAAGTTACCTAAAAGTCGTAATTCTGTTATACATGAAACACATACGAGACCGACGGCAGCGGACGGATATTAACCTGTCATCACAATAATTTTTCGATTTCAATTCATCTATCTAACCTATGGAAAAAATAACATTTCTTTATGAACACCGCTCGTGAATATGCTGAATAACCATTTTAAAGTGCAGTGGGCATGGTGTAACGAGACGTATTTATTTCAAAATATAAAACACCATATTTTAATCCGTATATTACAGTATATTGAAAAACAGTTCTGTCAAGTATTTATTTTGTTATGACTAAAGTAATCAACAAAATTATACGAAGAAACTATTCCTATTGGCTATGTTTTAGTAATGTGAGTACGAATAATAAGTTTTCACGTGGTCGAAATCAACAATTCATTATGTTTTTATATTACATCATATCACGTCACAAACGTATCACATATTTAGACTTTTGTATATTTGAATGAAACAGGTTTTAGAATTAAATACCAATGTTGATTGTGGTTTACTTGCTAAATAGTGTCTTCACCGCTGGATTTGTTCGACATCTGTATTTATTTTTGTTGTATTTGAAAGTTGCTACTAAACATTCGGAGAACTAACAACAATATTAGGTAAGCTTTCATGTACCCTGTATCAAAACTTTCAAAGGATAACAGTTGTTCTTAGATAACAGCCAGTTTCTTTGTTGTTAAGCACAAAACTGCAGAAAGGATTATCTGGTTCCATCATTAAACTCTCAACTGTAATGTTGTAACTTCTTACGTTTACCGCGAAACCACCGGAAGTTGTAAACTTGATACCCGGAAGCCAAGATATATATATATATATATCACAATTTATTAGTTTTTATAGGTTTTAAATAGTAGTACTGTTATTATGTATTAAATTTATTTTTACATTTATAAAAGTGAAACCTTTTTATGTGACGTAAAGATTGTGTTTTTGTGAGTAACTTAGTTTTATAAAAACATCATATATATATATATACATGACAGATATATTTTACTTCCTTTTATATAATAACTGAGGTATCACAAACGTTAAGTGATGCAGAAATGTTTTAAGGTATCTATAAAATATAAATTTTTAGGGCTATATAATAACAAATAGTAGCATGTGTGTGTTAAGTATTACGGTTTATGCTGTTGTAACAATGTTAAGTAACAAGACGTGTTTTATTTCAGTAGTGTTAGGTAAAAGAGAGTATCTTAATAATGTTACACAACAAAATGCATGTTAATATTATTAAGTTAAATAAAACAAGAAATGTTAGCATAATAATGTTAAGTAACACAAGATGCTTAATGTAACATTGTTAAGTAAAAGTACATATGCTAACGTAATAATATCAAGTAAAACAAGTTATGTTAGTGTAATCATATTAAGTAACATAGGTTATGTTCATGTAATATTGTTAAGTATGTTAATATAATCACGTTAAGTAACAAGGGATATATTAGTACAATAATGTTAAGTATCATGTGCATTGCACACCTATCAACAATTAACTTTGTTTCTTTTTATTTTCTAGAAAAAAACATGAAGTACAGACTTATTTATTTATAATTTTATAATATAAGTATCACAATAATTCTTAGAAAAAAGTAATATTTAGGTATTTTTAACAAACATTTATCAATTTACTGAGAAAAAAATAAAAACCAAATGTTTTAGTTGTATAAGATAAACAAGTGTTGTATAAAAGAAAATCTTAACTTATACAACAAATACCTTGGAAATTGTTTTGGAAGTGAGTTCAAAGAAAAGGTTATAAAACAAATATTTTTAGAATTGCAACTCTCTGGAGCATAAAAAGTTATTTTTCTAATTTTAAAAATATCTATTCACATCTTATCGTGTTTAATGAGTCAGGAGTGGTTTACTGGTTATCGTGCCCGAACTTTGAATTCGATGATTCATGGGTTTGTTTGTTTTGAATTTCGCGCAAAGCTAGACGAGAGCTATCTGCGATAGCCGGCCCTAATTTAGCAGTGTAAGACTAGAGAGAAGGCAGCTAGTCATCATCACCCACCGCCAACTCTTGGGCTACAGTTTTACCAACGATTAGTGTGAATGGCCGTCACATTATAACGACCCCCCATGACTAATAGGGCGAGCATGTCTGGTTTGACAGGAATTCGAACCTGCGACTTTCGGATTACGAGTCTAGTGCCTCAACCACCTGGCCATGCCGGGCCGAATTCATGGGTTGTAGCGCATTGTTCCGTATATTCGCTCTACACTTTGGATCCGTAAATGGGCTACATGAATGTCACTTAAATCCCAATATGTGGTAATAGTCCAAAAGTTAACGATACGTGTTACTGACAGAATGAGATCGGTTCACGACACGACATGGACAGGTAGGTGGAATTCAGCCGTGGGAATGTCATAACCTTCGATCAACCCCACCATTCGTTGATAAAATAAGTGGCTCAGAAACTGATGGTGAGTGATGTTGACTATACGGCTTTTCCTGTAATCTTTCACTGTTAAATTAGGAATGGCTAACGAAGACAGCCGTCGTGTGACTTTGCGCGAAATTCGAAAAAAACTAATATTATGGATTGCTATGTGCAGGTACCCCTTGGTAAAGCCTTACACGAGATTTTGAAACAAAGTGGCTTGTTAAGTAAATTAAAGAAGTTAATATTATTCGTGTATAAATACATTTATTTATAAAAATTAATTAATTCAAAAAATTAATTTGAATTGTCGTAAATTCGACTTTGTTCCATTTAGACACAAATTACTAGAACTTGTTTGATTCATACGTGAATGTGTGATTGTCTTATGTCTTGAAAAATAACAGTTAATAATAATTTGTTTGTTTCTGTTTACGGAACTCTAAATTTTCTTCTCAGGGACACAGCAGTGTCAGAAGGTTTATAAAACTAAAATTCGGGTTTCCACACAAGTAACCCATTGTTTAGCTTTGTGCTTAACAATAAATTTAGAAAAAAATCCTAAAATTTTCCAAAATACGCGCTTCTTATGTACAGATTTATCAAAAGAGAGAGAGAAATACGAAAAACAACAATACTAGAGGTGACATCAATTTGACAGCACTAACTCTTGCTTATGAGACAATGACCCATAAGAAGTTATCAGTGAAAGCAAAGAAGAATATGTTATATGGTGTCAATAACACTACATTTGTTGTTTCTACTGCTGATGAGACCTTTCGCTAACACCAAAACTCAACACGCCGGCTAGAATACGATAATCAGAATAGGTAGTGAGTGATCAAGGTGTTATCTACATCATCAGTTTCAAGAACTACGACTACAGTGATGTGAACTAGATAAATTATTTGTAATTACTTGAAATGAATGTAAGAAATATTGAGACATAACATTGCTTGATTCTGTTGTTTTTTTTCTAAGTAAACTATGTTGTGTTAAAACATTTGTAAAACAAAAGGATCCCTATTTCTTACGTTGTGTTTCCCGGTGGGACAACGATAAGTGTATGGACTTACAACGGTAAAACCCGAGGTTATTTCCACGTGGCAGACAGAGTATAGAGAACTCAATGTGTGGCTGTGATGTGAAAAACAAAGAAATTCTTACCTTATTTATGCAACTTACTCGTCTTTTGCTGTTAATGTTTTCGTAACTACTTTAGCGATAACGTGAGTTGAATTTGACGATGCTCCATATTTGTGAGTTGCTGAAACTTATATTCTTATTCGCTGGTCTTCATTTTCAAGTCTACGAACACTTGCATCATGTGGACGGTAGTGATTTGTTTTTACTTTGTAACGATCAGATATCTGCTAGATGTCGTTAAATCAGCCACTGAACGTTGGTCCATCCATATCCAAGGTCATATGGGCTTTTCTTTGATATGGACTATACTCATGAAAATGTTTGCTCTTAGAGTCCAGGAAATGAGTTGTTATCTCTCGTTCTTTTAGATAATTCAACTCACTTCCTAATAATATGGAGAAAATTTGTTATTTTCAGGGAATTAGTGGCTTTATGGTTTCTTCATTATCTAACTAACATTTTTTGTAGTCTGTTTGAAGAGGTTAAGTTTGGTTGTGTTGTGTTTTTTTTTTGCAACTTCTTATAATTATAACTAACGTTCCTTAAAAATGGTTGTATCATGTACCGATTCAGCCATCTTCATTATAAGATGTCTGCTCTCGTCTGGAAGATATTGTATGATAGCTGTCTTAATGGATACCATGTGTTTAAAAAAAATTGATCGTTCGTATATCCAAGTAGATTGGAATGTTTTCTGTAGAATAAAATGTTAAAAGCGAAACAGGTGGTCAAATAAGTATTTGATACTTTCAACATGAGCACTATTTTATGCGACATGAGGGCTAAACAATCAGGTCGTAGACCTTCAAGATTGAAGCCCAACCATTCTTAATGCAGAACTACTGACTAGAAGAAGAAAAACCTATCATTGACGTCTTACGTATACACATTTACTCCTAACAAAATAACAGAATCGTTTAGTGCTTTTATAATTAATCCGTGCTCTTAGTGTATGAAGCGTGTTCAGCGGCCTGATACAAACTAATATTTTGGTATTTTCAGTTCGCAGCCCAAAACACTAACCAACAGACTACGCCCAATTAAAAAGCATCATCCTTGCTTTGGTTCCGCAAATGGCTCTTGAGAAAGGAATAGTAACTTTATTTTATAATCATATATGAAATTTGTTGTTGAATGTCGAGTTTAGTTAATGATAATAACAGTTACGTGGTTATAGTGACAAATGTGTCCTCATTATAAATTACTACACGTGGACTGATAACAATAAGAAAATTTTATTCTTTTTCTCCAGGGAACATTTTCATTGATTGTTGAAGCCTGGCACGAAAACAGTGACAGAGAAGGTATGTTACTAATTAGCACTTATCGTAAAGTTGGAGTTGATTAGACATTAATTAAAATAATACCGTATTTTAAATGTTGGTCACGAAACATTCAATGTAGATGTTTACAAGTATCAAACTTCTGTACAATGAATACTTAGCATTAACCAAACATTAACCTTGCTATCTTCACTTTAGGATCAGCCGTAAATTTCATATTACCCGGAGGAAAGTCAACAAAATGCAACGGGTGGGCAGGACTAAGCCATGTTTCACACATTTGGTTTTACGTGAATTACTTGAACGCCTGTGTTTTGACGCACACAGATCTAATAATCTAAAGCGAAACCTTAAATTTTATTTTAGTACTATTTTTGGTAGTAGGCTTAAAGTACAAGAACAAATCGATGTTACAAAGCAAGGAAAAGAATTACGCGACCAGTATGATGCTTTCTCACAGAATTCATATTTCCTCTCAGTTCACAGCTGTCTTTTTATGTGCTGTAATATTTTAAACATCAAGCGTTGTTCCGAGAAGTTTCAGTTATCGTAATCTCGGTACTGTGGGAATTGTCTTTGTTAAACAATGCACGGAAACTGTTTTAAATGTCTTTACATCATCTCCGACTTAATTCTATGCGAGGTACAATAAGATGTTAACGACAGTTATGCTTAAGCGGCGACTTTCAGAGTTTTTGACCGTTTAACACCATGGAAAAAACAAAACAAAACGTGTATTTCATTAAAGTTGATTATAGTTTGTTTGTTTTTTTATAGTAGTTTGTATTCAGTCTTCGTTTTGCTGCGATGTGTAAGTTTGTAAACTAATATTAATATCTGAGGTTAAGATAATACATGCATGCAATTAACTTTAAAAGTCTCCTGCCCTGGTGTCGTAATTTCAATTGTTAAACCAACTTAACATTATTTTGGCTTTGCAGCCATGTATAATCTACTGTTTGCGACGCTTTCTATACCCGCTGTCAAAAAGTAAACGAAGATGCTTATATCAAACATTCGCTCACTCGTACAGAAGCGGTCAGTCTGCCAGCTGGGATGCAGGGGGGGGGGGGGTAGTAGCCCATCTAGAGTTCTCTCCTCCCCCGACCCCATTCTTCCGCTGTCTGCCCAGGTTAAGGACCTGAGAACCGTGAGAAACATGTGATTCAGTCGTCAATATTTACTGAGTAGACCTATTGTCGACGTAGAGAAAAAAAAAAGAGAACCCAATAATTCTTAAGAACACGTTATGGGAATTGGTAGATGACCTGTTAACAGCTTTGCGCGAACTTACAGATCGTGTAGATTGGGAGTTGTTTTATCTCGTTTTTATGCGTTTATTATATTGTGGTTATCGTTTAGGGCGTTTTAATTAATGTTGATATTGTAATTTTAAACTAAGTATTGCCCAAGTTGCATTACATTTTATCTTGTTGCAATTATTTTGATAATATATAGAGAAAGTAAGTTTTATAAAGTTTAATTTGCAGTTATGAATTCTGCCTGCGTCACAGTGCGAGTCAGGTGACGCTATGCGATAGCTTTGAATTTATATTATATATTTGAATAATTGCAGCGTTAACTATTCAGTGATGCGTGTCATCCAGAATAAATGTGTACAGTTCATAGTTATACATAGTATTCAGTCAGTCAGTTTACGAATTGTTCCAAATGCACTGTGAATCGGACATTTGGCATGCAATCTGCGGGACGCAAGTTCGAACCCCTCACCGAACATGCTCGCTCTAAAAGCGTTATAACGTGAGTGGAAATCACACTATTCGGTGATAAAAAATAGTAACCCAAGAGTTCGGGATGAAGTTGACTCTCTGCTTTCCCGATAATTTATCAATACAAAATTAGGGACGGCTAGCGTATACAGCCGGCGAGTTTTTTCTTTTGTTTTTGTTGCCAAAATCAATAAAATAGACAATGAAATACAATGAATGATTATACCATGTATGATATTTATCTAATACACACAAAAGTTGTTGTCTTTTAGTAAAGCTTTGTTTCTCTGTGTGGCTTAGCGACAAACTTATATATATATTAGATTCGAACTTCAAAACGTAGAAAATTATTTTAACTGTATAAATCACATCAACTTACAAGGGTAACAACTATCTCAACTGCAAAGGTCACATTAGCTTACAGGAACAAAACCTATCATAACTTTATGGGTCGTATCAACTTATAGGGGAAATAACCGCCTTAACTGTATAAGTCACCTCAATTTGTAAGGTCACAAAAGCTTACAAGGACAACAACTATCTTCACTGTACTGGGAACATCAACTTTGTAGATTTTTAAATTCTTACACTTATCACACAGCCACTTTAATAAAAACACTTCATGAAACAGATAAATCGGATATATTTCAACAATTTCTCCTGGGACGTTATGTGACAAGGTTTGGGTGATAAGGTCATGTTAGTAAGGTCTTGCTTGAACTTCTGCTGTCTAGAGTTGTCCGGATAATTGATCTAATATATATGTATAAAAATGAGTTGTCAGTTTAGTGTGTAACATTAGTATTATGAGTCATTTTTAATCTAAAATGCGCCATTTTTATTACGTTTCTTTAGAGTGTATTTGAAGCATGTTTTCTTCTCCTCTATGTGTCATTGTTTTTCTTTTACGATAAAGGGGAAGTTTGATATAAAAAATTCTAAAAAAGGTAGGGAGGCTGTTTTGTTTATACGAAACTCTAACCTATTAGTTTTGGCTGGTCGGACAAAACTAATTGTCTAATATAATGAGTAATATGGCTCGGCATGGCCAAGCGCGTAAGGCGTGCGACGCGTAATCCGAGGGTCGCAGGTTCGCGCCCGCGTCGCGCCAAACATGCTCGCCCTCCCAGCCGTGGGGGCGTTATAATGTGACGGTCAATCCCACTATTCGTTGGTAAAAGAGTAGCCCAAGAGTTGGCGGTGGGTGGTGATGACTGGCTGCCTTCCCTCTAGTCTTACACTACTAAATTAGGGACGGCTCGGTGCAGCGGGCTAACAACCCAGTCACTTAAATACCTGTTGAAGAATCCGTAAGCGATTGCGGCCCTATGTTCCTTGATGGAATCTAATGGTGAATGAATGAAGGAGAAAAATGGTGTAATTTTTACAAGTTGGATGTAAACCTGTCTATTAGTGTGTTGTTGTTTTTTACAGAAGTAAACACATTGAGCACTCTGAGAATAGTTGTAATGTCTTGAGCATACTTAGAATGCACCAGCTTGTTGTTTATGTAGCACAATTGTTGCTACATACACAGAATCTCATTACAGCTGTTTGAATACGAAAGGTTTAAACAGCAGGTAATAATCCCAGAATTCGTGACGAGTTCGTATTCTATCGGCTTTTCGTTTTTTTCTGAAAATTATTTATGCACCAAATTGTTTGTGAGCCCATAACTATTATATTCAAAGAGTCATACAAAAAGGCATTTTCATTCTTTGTTTATTGTAAATAATTCCACTATTTATTACTGAGGTTTTCATGGTATGTCCGACTTAGAGTGTAAGGTATTTCATCTACTCTTTTGGATACCTCACACTGGATTTTACACTAGACAAGAACTTGGAACTATTCAAAGTGATGCAACACGTGAACCATACCGATAGAGAACGGTATAAAAAAACTACTTTACTTTGAGGGTTAAAGTAAGCGTGAAGTTTTATCGTTTCCATCTGATAGCTGTCTACGGTGACAAAGGTAAACGTTTTGTTTTTTTTTCAATATCACCTGCAATAATGATTTCACTCGGAGCCATTTTGAACGTACATACTGTTTTTTCGTTGTGATGATTACTTTCTACACGTGACTTCTAAAGCAGTCCAATTCCCTGTGTTAAACACGTGTAACTTGTCTCTTTCAGATCATGAAATCAAATAAACTTAACGATAACCAAGTGGGTTTTAGCAATAGTAAGTTACTTGATTATTTAACGAACTTACAGTGAAACATATTTGAGTGTTGTTGGTTTTAACATGATGATGTGTATATTGTATTGTTAGATTTAACATGACTATATCCATGGTGTACTGTTGGTTTTATAGTGTATTGTCGGTTTTAATATGAAGATGTGTACAGTGTATTGTTGGTTTTAATATGAGGATGTGTATAGTGTATTGTTGGTTTTAATATGAGGATGTGTATAGTGTATTGTTGGTTTTAATATGAAGATGTGTATAGTGTATTGTTGGTTTTAATATGAAGATGTGTATAGTGCATTGTTGGTTTTAATATGAGAATGTATACAGTGTATTGTTGGTTTTAATATGATGATGTGTACAGTGTATTGTTGGTTTTAATATGAAGATGTGTATAGTGCATTGTTGGTTTTAATATGAGGATGTGTACAGTGTATTGTTGGTTTTAATATGAGAATATGCTTTATACTTCATGTGGCACTAGGAAAGACTTTGGTCAGCCGACTAGCCACACAGCGGTGGCTGGACGTCAAATCAGAGTGGACGTTGGACACCCATCGCACTAACCATACCACTATGAGCTACTCTTACCGGGTACACTGTGATGACAACTACTATGGTGAAGCCTGCGCTAAAGTGTGCCGGCCACGTGACGATAAATTCGGTCACTACAGGTGTAGCTCCAACGGCGACAAGGTGTGCCTTCCTGGTTGGACCGGAAAGTACTGTGTGAACGGTAATAAGTGCATAGATTCTCCCTGCGACACAACTTATACACGTCCAGCTGCTCCTTCACCATTTGGAGAAACACAGGAGAATTTTTTTTATTATTTAATTATAGTAAACGATATTTATTGGTAAATTATTCACCCAATTAACTTAAGCATGCATACGGAGAAATATGCGGAGAAATCCTTTAATAAAAAATAATTATTGTAAATCATATAGGGAAATTATTATTCATCTGGAGGCACCTACGTATCGAATGGATTGCGCTTTTAAATAATGGTCAACCAGCGACACCTAACATAACATAGGAAAAGTAATGACAAAACACTAAGATTCGAACAGTCACGTTTTAACATCTTTACTGTTTTTTGACAAAACAATATGGAAAATTGTAAACAATGAAGTGGTAATTTAAAAACCACAGTACAATGGAACAAACTAACGTAAGTCCTGATGTTGAACAAACTAGTTTTTAGGAACAATATGTATATATATAAAACACATTTTCCAGTTTAATTTTAATACACATTTAACACACGATGCTGTGTTCTTTTGTTGCCGTAACACGTCATCAAATTTTGCACCAACAACTAAGTTACATGTAAAATAATTAATGACATTTCTCAGTAATAAAAGAATATCCAGCCATTTATTATCGAGACGTTTAACAAACATTAACAAATGATTCGCTCTAGTTCTAGATGAATGAATATTGTATATGCCTGATGATTTTATGTTTCAACTTGTGTTTAATATTATTAAAAAGGGGAATTTAACAATAGCAACATAACAAACTGCAGTTTTATTTATAGTTGAGGTGGTATGGGAATATATTTAGTTTTTTTTAAGCTAAAAATATTTATGATTCTTTTAGTAGTGCAGCATTTCCCAGATTTTTGCCTTTCACGGCCCCTTAAATATTTGTTTTTGTGCGCTCATATCCGTATTCAAATAAATGAAAAGGTGAGTTGATTGATGAGATGTGATACATGAATTAAAATGCTTTATGTTTTGTAGAAATTACATATTGTCTTCATGATAACGTGTTATAGTAGTTACGTATTAATTTAATTTATGGGAAATATATTACAACACTTGATTTTATATTACTGTTATAGTTGATCTCACCAACCGAAAGGGAGCGCTGTAGTGATGTACACCAAATCGTCTGTTTCGTACTCCACAGTAATACAATATTTTCTGTAAGGCGTAGAGTTTGTCTGTAATACACTGACTGATTGCTTTGTTTTCTGATTTGGAGATTATGTTCCTTAATCATACTAAGTTGATAATAAAAAATATGTATTTAAATAGATGTGAAAGTTTGAATTCTAAAACAGGTGTTGGCCAGACATGGCCAGGTGGTTAAAGCACTCGAGTCGTAATCTGCAACTCGCGGGTTCGAATCCCTGTCACATCAAACATGCTCGCCCTTTCATCCGTGGGGGCGTTAAAATGTGACAGTCAATCCCACTATTCGTTGGTAAAAGAGTAACCCAAAAGTTGGCAGTGGGTGGTGTTGACTAGCTGCCTTCTCTCTATTCTTACACTGCTAAATTAGGGACGGCTAGCGCAGATAGCCCTCTTGTAGCTTTTCGCGAAATTCAAAAACAAACAGATGTTTTATTAGCGATTGCTAGTCGTTTAGCTTTCTTTCCTAACACAATTTGTAGAACATTCCTTTGATGTGCGAGAGAGCTTGTGTTTCAACCTAACAATCCAACAACAAAATTAATGTATTTAAAAAATAAAAATTGTTGTTCAGTTATTTTTAATAGTATTTCTTCAAGCCATGGTATACCACCAGACCTCTCGCACGCCAGTCAAGCGCCGTTGACACATTACGTGTTTTAAACTACCACGTGCTTATAAAGCCACTAGAGTGAATCCGAGGTTCCGTAATCCTATTACCGGAAAAAAAAAAAATCACATTACACACTTCGGAGCTGTGAGTGCGTTATAATAGTGACTGTTAGACCTTAGTACTCTATTACAGCAGCCCAAAAGTTGACGGTGTGTGTTGTTGACTGCTATCCCTCTGGTTTATCAGCTCAAAATTATTAAAGGGCAGCGCAGGTAGTTTTTGAGTACTTTCACGAGAAATTCAACAAACAAACAAAACCAGCAACAATATAAATAATTTTCCGCAGATTGGTTTACAATGCAGAATATTATGTTCTTCCTTTGTCTTTATAATTAACAACCTATCGACACCTCGTTGCGTTACGACAGATCATGACGCTAACATTTTTGTTTATTTAGGTAAAAAAGTCACAAAATTATTATTTACCATATAGATTAACCCTGATAAATGTGGATCCTTCCCTAACATTCGAGACCTTTTTCTTTCAAGTGAGATTGTGTTATTTATTCCTTACCTTATTGTTTGGTTTTCTTTTAGCCATCTGCTTACTGGGATGCCACAAACAAAACGGATATTGTGACAAACCAAACGAGTGCAGGTGAGTGCAGATTATCTTAGTTTATTTTGTTGAAGTTTGAATGAAAGAATAGTCAAATTTGACTTTTTTTTCACCATTGCGAATTGTAAAGAAATTCAACATTCGTTATAATTTGTTTTTTTGTTTTTTTTTTTTAACGTTGCACTAAAATGAGATTCTGCCATATTTTCTTTTCCATTTTTCAGATGCCGATATGGCTGGGAGGGCGCCCTATGTCAGCAGTGTTCGCGCTATCCTAACTGTGTTCACGGAACGTGCTCCCAACGATGGCAATGTAATTGTGAGGAAGGATGGGGTGGATTGTTGTGTAACCAAGGTAACAGGCAGTCGCCCCTATCTTCTTGCATTAATTTCGTCGTCAAAACGCTGTCGAAGCATGATCTACCTAATTAAGTTTAAAAGTTTGGCACTCTTGAGTATATCTTTGTTACAAAACCTAACTATATACAGTAGACACGAACCACTTGTCTCTTATTCAATTACAACCACAACTTTCTTTTCTCTCTCTCTTGTATTTATTAACCACATAGTGTAAAAAATAACTTGATAAATCATACAGCTGATAAAACTGGGTGGCATTTGTGTTTTGGGAATACTTATATTTTTAAATACTAATTATCGTGTCCTGATTACTCGACGTTTGTTTGTTGAAAATGTATTTTTTTAGGTTTAAAACATATTCACAAGTACAGTGAACTATTTGGTGGAGTCTTTGTTCCTCTTATCGCTTATATACCATTACTTGTTGTGTTGATTTCTTTTATACAGATTTAAACTATTGCACCAATCACAAGCCCTGTAAGAACGGAGGAACGTGCACTAACACTGGCCAGGGGTCCTACACATGCACGTGCCCTCAGGGAATCACAGGAACCAACTGCGATATCCAGGTGGACAACTGCGCACACCAACCTTGTCAAAATGGAGGGAAGTGCAAGGTAAACAGTTCTTTGCATAACAAAAACCCTTAAATAACCAGGTGAGGCCTGTTTACCTATCAAAATTTATGGTAATTTTTACCCGAAGTAATAATGGCACATGTTACTTGAGCACGAAGATATAATAGAGTTGTTAAGTAACTAAATTGGTACAAATATTCTTTTCCTTGCTCTATCTTCTCCGTGGAGACTGTTGCAGCTGCTTTCGCTGTGTTACTAATTGAAATTCGGCGCAACACACCTGCAGCAAAAGATCATTGTAACAACTAAATCAGCAACAAATTCTAAGAAAGTATGAGTGAAAGCAAAGAATAATATGTAAGAACATTTCAACCATACTTTATCTGCCATATCCAAAGACGACGAGACCTTTCGCTTTATGCCAGAACTCGTCAGGTATGGAATGAGACATAGTTAGTAGCAGTCTTCGTGTCACTACTAATTGCACTATTTGCACGAACAACAACAATTAGCATGTAAAATAGATCATATGTAATTATCATTGTGTTTGCCTAAATCTGAATCACGGTATGGAATTATCACACGATAGTAGATAAATATTTATTATTTTAAAACAATTATTTATTGCTGTCATCTGTACCATAATTAACTTTATGATTCAAAAGAACTGGTACGTTCGTTGGTCAGTGTTCAGATTGTTTGTTTGTTTTTGAATTTCGCGTCCCTAATTTAGTAGTGTGAGATTACAGGAAAGGCAGCTAGTCATCACCACCCACCGCCAACTCTTGGTCTACTCTTTTACCAATGAATAGTGGGATTGACCGTCACATTATATCGCCCCCACGGCCGAAAGGACGAGCATGTGTGGTGCAACCGGGATTCGAACCCCCGACCGTCGGAATACGAGTCGAACGCCTTAACACACTTGGCCATGCCGGGCCATTAAAGCATGATTAGTAAAGCCTTTCTCCCTGCAACAATGAAATAGTTTCTATTTCTCACACGTGTAAGATAACTTTACTACACCGACGGTTATAATGTTTTGAGTTCTAAATCCCGTGTATGTTTGTTCTTGTTTTTTTGAATTTCGCACACAGCTACAAGAGGGCTATCTACGCTAGCCGTCCCTAATTTAGCAGTGTAAGGCTAGAGGGAAGGTAGCTAGTCATTACCACCCATCGCCAACTCTTGGGTTACTCTTTTACCAACGAATAGTTGGTTTGACCGTCAAATTATAACGCCCCCACGGCCGAAAGGGCGAGCATGTTTTGGTGTGACGAGGATTCGAACCTGCAACCCTCGGATTTCGATTCGAGTGCTTTAACCACCTGGCCATGCCGGTCGCTGCTTCTGTATGACTTCCTAGTAACTGGAAAGGTAGCTGTTTACTATTTCAATAACACATCACTTTTGACTAAAACAAAACAAAAAAACTATGTCCTACTAATAAAAGTGACATGTGTGCTCTTACAATATATCAAATAGACCGACATCATGGAAACGTAATGTAAAACAAGTTGTATTTTCAGCTTTTAAAAAACTCGCGGGTGATGGCGCTCAGCAAATTATTTCTAATTTTTAATTTTAATTTATGATTTATTCTTTTTAAAACTCAGTTGCATCTGAATTGTTACTATAAGTGATGTTTAAGAGCAAATGTTCTGTTGGAATACAAAAGTGTTTCAATTTTTCCTTTTTTCAGCCAGCCATTAAGACCTACAAATGCGAATGTCCACATGGTTTTTATGGCTCCAACTGTGAAATGGCGTCCAACACGTGCCCAACTCATCACTGCCAAAATGGCGGGACGTGTAGGACTGGGACAAGTGGTTATGTGTGCGTTTGCCCTGATGGTTTTTCTGGACATCACTGTGAAGTCCGCTTGAACAAATGTGAACCAAATCCTTGTTTTAATGGTAAGTTTACCTAAGTAACGGATTCAAGTATTACTTTTATATATTTATTAACAGGTGTAGTTTTAACGATTTAAGTATACAGAAAGAATTTTCAAGACTTCAATTGGAAAGGTCATGATTTTTTACTGCAGGTTACCTTATTGATAAAAGTAAAAAATGTTGTTGTATTATTTAACCATTTCTACCATTTGTGGAATAACTTTTCAATAATTACCGTATTTCAGTGAAAATATATGCCTGTTTTTTGGACCTGTTTTTCAACGATATGCATGTTGTTGGTAGCCAAGCGTAAAGCATGAGAGAAACGCCACTAGGTGTCTAGAGAGTTTCATAAATGTTGACAGACCTGGTTTTGTATTCCAACAATTGTAATTAGTTCTTATTCACAGGTTTAGGTATTCCAACAATTGTAATTAGTTCTTATTCACAGGTTTAGGTATTCCAAGAATTATAATTAGTTCTTATTTACAGGTTTAGGTATTCCAACAATTGTAATTAGTTCTTATTTACAGGTTTAGGTATTTTAACAATTGTAACTAGTTCTTATTTACAGGTTTAGGTATTCGAACCATTGTAATTAGTTCTCACTGGTAGATTTTGGTATTCGAACCATTGTAATTAATTCTTATTTACATCACATTTTGTTTTCATTTGGTTTCAGAGTATTCTTATTATTGTAAGTTGGCTTGTAACTAGGACAATAAAGACAGCATGGACACGACTAAAACAGAATATTGAAGTTACATCTTGTTATGCAGTACTGACCCAAATTAACAATAATACGTGTTTATAAAAATAGTTAAGGTTTTCAAAAAGGCCTTGTATAATGTACTTGATAACGATAAAAGAAAAAAAAATAATAATTAGTATTCGATATTTATTTATCCTTTTGCCTTGCTTGTCAAGAAATAGATTAAGTTGAATTCAGGTCGACTGAGTCTCTATACGATACCCTTACCATACCTCTACACAGGTCCAGAATGCATTACCTCGAAAGCTCTCGCTGTTTCTTAACAATATATGTAATAATATTGATTTACTGAGTGTTCTGTACATTATATTAGATTCTTCCTAATTAAATCGAACAGCAACTTCTCGTGACCGACATAATTTTCGATGTATTTACCAAAACTGTACGTCTTCACAATAGCATGAAATCTTAAGGTCGTAACATTACATATAATAATAACAGTTTTTTTACGAATGTTCAGTAAAACACTTTCTTCCATTCAGAGCAATGAATTTAGCGAAATTTAATCTTTTGTTTCTGAGAATTGATTTCCTGTTTCATGAACACCAATATATATATATATATATATAAATTAAAAGACAATACCATTTTAGGCAAATTTTAATTGTCAAAGTCTACACAATTTCGAATTTTTTTTAAATGCAAGGAAACGTGAAAAATCCATTATTCGCTTTGGGCGACAGTTTGCAGTGGGATAAAAATATTTTTGTTACAGTAACTTTAATTTAGGTACAGCTTTTCAATTGCTACTGGGATCTTTCTCAAGTGTAAAACATAAAATAACTTAAAAGTGACAATGTAGGGAAAAGGAGTACAATAAACATATTTATTTCCAACTACCCATTTAAACCTACGTACAATGTCTGATACAGGTAAAAAACTTAAGCTTAAACATTAAAATACAATATTTGTTTGTTTATTGTTTATTGTTTTGAATTTCGCGCAAAGCTACTCGAGGGCTATCTGCGCTAGCCGTCCCTAATTCAGCAGTGACTAGAGGGAAGGCAGCTAGTCATCACCACCCACCACCAACTGTTGGACTACTCTTTTACCAACAAATAGTGGGATTGACTGTCACATTATAACGCCTCTACGGTTGGGAGGACGAACATGTTTGGTGCGACTGGGATGTTTATTTTCAGCATTTTTACATCTTGCTGAAAAAAACATAATGGAAGAAGTTGTAGATTATAAAAATAATCTGGTATTTATTACGTGTGTGTGTAAAGCCACGTCACACTATCAACTGTGTTCACAAGGGGAATCAAACCCCTAATTTCAGCCTTGTAACTCCGAAGACTTGCCCGGAGGACAGTTATCCATTACATTGATTCATGATGATTTGTTAGGAGTGTTTGTGTTTTTTTTAGAACAAAGCCACATCGGGCTATCTGCTGAGTCCACCGAGGGGAATCGAACCCCTGATTTTAACGTTGTAAATTCGTAGACTTATCGTTGTACTAGCGGGGGCGATTTTTAGGAATAACTAGATTCCATTTTTCATACGTGTTAGAAACAGATTAGTTGGAGTAATAGAAAAGTAAATTAAATTAATAGAAATGTAAATTAAGATGATAAATATATTTTACATAAAAATAACTTACTTCAAGAGTAAATACTTAAAAAAATTAAAACTTCCAAATATCTGCTTGTTGCAAGTCTCAGTCCAAATTGTATGAATGTTATTTTAAATCTGAATTTTGTTACACTAAGAATATTCCTGTTATCAGTCTATATGAACTTGTACGTGGTAAAGATAGGTGTTTGTCTTGTTCCTTCAGGTAGCTGCATTCAACGAATGGACGGTTACAAGTGCCTGTGTTCTACTGGATACACAGGTGAACGCTGCGATGTGGATATCAACGACTGTGAGGACAGTCCTTGTCTCAACGGAGGTACCTGTGTAGACAACATCAACTCCTTCCACTGCTCCTGTGTTCCAGGATTTATGGGCCCTTTATGTCAGACTAACGTGGACGACTGCCTTATTAAGCCTTGTGCTAACGGAGGCACTTGCCACGATTTGGTTAACGACTTCATGTGCGATTGCCAAGTAGGTTTCACTTCTAAAGATTGTTCAGTTGAGATCAACGAATGTCGTTCCAGTCCTTGTCGTAATGGTGGAACGTGCGTGGACCGTGTGAATGAGATCCTGTGTTTATGTCCTTATGGATTTAGTGGTAACATCTGCGAAAAAAGCTCTAATGCAAATGACGAGAATAGTATTATAGACCGTCAGAGTGCGAAGTTTAATAAGAATGTGTCTGCTAGTGGTTCGCATGTAGCGACCCCTACTTCTGGTGTGCATGTTTCTCATCACATTTCTGATGAACTCAAACATACACACCTCTCCGGGCACCAGGTGGCGCTTATCGCCACACTTTCCGCTATAATGCCGATAGTCACTCTGATTGCAGTATTGTTAATATTGTTCTGCCGCCAAAGAAAGCATCGAGAACGAGAACGCGAAGAAAAAGTAATACAAAAACAGAACGAACAAAACATAATAAATAGCATCAACAACAAGTTCTTTGATGGTAAACTGTCCAACACCATTGAGAGGCCGAATCAAAAGTCGCTAAACATTAACAGTCAGGGTCAAGACACCTCTGCTGTTTTAAAAGAACAAAAACGTATGTCTATAACCGACAGCTTACTGAACAAAGACTGCAGTAGCAAGACTACGGATACAAACCATGACAAACAATTTCTCAACACCCAAAGGACTTGGATAAGAAAGGGACCAATACAGCCTGTGGAAGCAGGTATCAGCAAAAGGTATTTATTGATATTTTATTACTGTTATTAACCCGTCTTATCTGCAATGCTTCATCTTGAACACGCGAATCGGAAAACTTTTTATGAGATAACAAACATGCTCAATGTTTCAAGTTTTCCTAAACTCTTAATGTTCCCATGTGCAAATATCATATTTTTCTAGGCATTCTAGTTTTCTAAAAGAAAAGTATTTTTGTTTTTGTCTTTTTTACTCCAAAGGATATATTTCAATAAATCTGTTTATACAACAAAGTCTGCCTTGGAGTTTGGAGACAACGTTTTGGTACGCTTTCACAAGGCTATTATTATACAGTTAGTTATGGCTTTACCAAAACACTCTAACTAGCTGACACGTGTATTGAAATCTTGTTTCTTAGCTATTCTAAAAAGGTAGATTTTCTTTCACATTAAACTGGAATGGACCACACCCTAATAGATTATAGAAGGAAAGAAAAACATTTGTAATTATAAGAGTCGTTGATTGTTATTAAGCACAATGCTACACAAAGGACCAGCTGTGTTTTGCTCACCACAGGTATCGAAACCCGGTTTTCAGAAGTAGAAGTCCGCAGACATACCACTGTGCTACCCAGAGGCGTTATTATACTATTATTAGAAAAAAAAACAATAGAAAGTTCGTATCTCCGAATAAACTACGAAATACATAGCTTTAACATTGTTTGATGTTAAACAAAATGCTGCACAATGGGCTATGTTTACTGAACGGATTAAAATCAGAGTTTTAAATTTATAAGCTCCCAAACTTACCAATGAACCAACAAAAGGTCAGAATATAAAACAAAGATCAGTTTTATATTTTCTATAAACAGGTATATTTTACCCATTCTTTTGTAAAAATGTAAAATTTATATTTTGCACTTAATTTTTAAAGCGAAGTTAATAAAACATTTTACCGATTTTTAGTTTAAATTCAGTTGTAACTTAGAAATATGAAATATATACCAAAAGTGATTTTTTATTTGCAAAACTTCATTATAAGATATAGTAATACTATTTTGTTTAATCTAGAAATATTACTAATCAATTCAGATTAGAATTATCTATGTACTTAAAATGAAATTAAATGTCAACCTGGCCATTAGAATAGCTAAATAAATATACTGACTTTATGTTTATACTTCTAAAGATTATAATACATTGCTTTATTAGCTGGGTATCTTTGTTGTTAAGAGCATTTTTGGCCGTAAACCCAATAGTATCACCTTAGAATATTTAAGAACACGGACTTCTAAAAATAAACTGTTATTATCTAGGGAAATTATTATTGTTTATGACATTTAATATTTGTCGCTTATCAAAACAGCTTAAATAATTCAAAACCAACAGTAATATGAAACATTTGTGTAAAACATCGGGTAACAAAATCTATCTCATCCCATGACCATCTGCTACATTTATGAGCTATATATATATATATATTACTCGCCTAAAGAGTGCATGTCATCCAACAGTTTCGAGCTATGTCGACTATCACTAGCCAAGATAAAGAATGTCATCTAACAGTTTCGAGCTATGTCGACTATCACTAGCCAAGATAAAGAATGTCATCTAACAGTTTCGAGCTATGTCGACTATCACTAGCCAAGATAAAGAATGTCATCTAACAGTTTCGAGCTATGTCGACTATCACTAGCCAAGATAAAGAATGTCATCTAACAGTTTCGAGCTATGTCGACTATCACTAGCCAAGATAAAGAATGTCATCTAGCAGTTTCGAGCTATATCGACCATCAAAGTCTAACTAGAAAATATCATCTAACAGTTTCGAGCTTATTGACCATCACCAGTCTAAATAGAAAATATCATCTAACAGTTTCGAGCTTATTGACCATCACCAGTCTAAATAGAAAATATCATCTAACAGTTTCGAGCTTATTGACCATCACCAGTCTAAATAGAAAATATCATCTAACAGTTTCGAGCTTATTGACCATCACCAGTCTAAATAGAAAATATCATCTAACAGTTTCGAGCTTATTGACCATCACCAGTCTAAATAGAAAATATCATCTAACAGTTTCGAGCTTATTGACCATCACCAGTCTAAATAGAAAATATCATCTAACAGTTTCGAGCTTATTGACCATCACCAGTCTAAATAGAAAATATC
This sequence comes from Tachypleus tridentatus, assembly GCF_004210375.1. Taxonomy (NCBI): domain Eukaryota; kingdom Metazoa; phylum Arthropoda; class Merostomata; order Xiphosura; family Limulidae; genus Tachypleus; species Tachypleus tridentatus. Next base: position 88,581,263 of record NC_134834.1, on the reverse strand, counting down.
ATCTAACAGTTTCGAGCTTATTGACCATCACCAGTCTAAATAGAAAATATCATCTAACAGTTTCGAGCTTATTGACCATCACCAGTCTAAATAGAAAATGTCGTCTAACAGTTTCGAGCTATATCGGCCATTATCAGACTAAATAATGAATGTTATCCAACAGTGCAGAGCTATATCGACCATGACCAGTCAAAACAGAAAATGTTATCCATTAGAGTTGATATCTTAATGAAGGTGTAGAAGTTTGTATATTCAAAACTTGCTAATATACTCGAGTACTTGATTTAACTTTATAAATACACACACATTAAATTTGATAAAGTTTAAATGGTAAACTACGACGGTGATGAAATCACAAAAGCTTACATTGGAGTACACTGCAAATTTTGGTGATTTTAAATAATACATTTAGCCTGTCTTAAAACGACTTATAGCATTAAATGTACAAAAATATCGTTATAACAATTTTTCCTTTTTGAAACTGACAAACAGAAAATCAATGTAGTTTAGAAATTTTGCCAGGGCAGATTTTTATGTATCAGGTATCAGTAATATTGATAAATACCAAGTTTTTAAGAAAACTTTCTTTATATAAGGTGTCAGTAGTATTGATAAATATCAAGTTTTTATGGAAACTATCTCTGTGTAAGATGTCATTAGTATCGATAAATACTAAATTTTTAAGGGAACTTTCTCTGTATAAGGTGTCAGTAGTATCAATGAATACCAAGTTTATCAAAACAGAATTTTGTACACGTTAGTACCAATTAGCAATGTTTCTTTACCTATACTGTTTTATGTCTTTGGTGAATGTACCAATCAAAAGTTCAAACTTTCAATCATATATTCTTTGTTTATATATTTATCTGTGTGTTCACTTGTACTAATTACCAACATGTTTTTTTAAACACAACATTTCACTAAGTAATGTTTTTAGTACAACAGTCAGTAGCACATATTTTTAAATTCAGCATTTTTCTCGTTTCATAATACCTTGGAATGTTAATGTTTTTGATATCCAGTGTCACTATTAAAACCTTTGAAATATTAATATTTATGCAACGCCATCTGCTTTCTACTTCTACTGTGAGCTTGCACCTGGCATGCAAAAAGTAGACTTCGTTCATAATGACATTTGTTGATAATGGCTTAGGTAATGGAATAAAATCTGTCTTTTTTACATACTCGTGACTTAAAAACGTACAATAATATATCATAGAACTCACCCTGTACTAAACTGTAGCAGGTTGAGAAACTAATGTAATCGTTGTTTGATGGCATTAATGTCCAACATCTCGACTTGGTTTTTTTTTTTATTAATAGACTGAATTCCTTCAAGAAGAAAAAAAAACCCAAACCCTCTGAAGTATAAAACACATATACAATTTAACAGTACAAAAGTACATAATGTTTTCTAAGGCGTAATGAATATGATAAAACTAAAAAACACATGACGTAATGTATTCGATAATCCCAAGAATACGTCGAGGAAACTCATAGTTTTGTTTCTATGCGTACAACTCTTACAATTAAGTTGTCAGTGGATAGAATATTTTAAAAATATGGAAAACATATTTAAAAAAAAAGACTGGTAGTAACCTAATGGAAAAGATTGAATAATGAAACCAATGACTTTGCATGAAAAAGCAACTCCGTTCCACACCGTCATACTGAGTTGTGAACGTCACTCTCACATTGGGTCAGTAATAAGTATAAAGTCTTGTAACACTAAAAACAACTTGATACCCATGCTGGGCACAGGATAGATAGCCCATTGTGTATCTTTGTTCTTAATTTTTTGTTTTTAAATTTCGCGCAAAGCTGCACTAGGGCTATCTGCGCTAGCCGTCCCTAATTTAGCAGTGTAAGAATAGAGGGAAGGCCGCTAGTCATCACCACCCACCGCCAACTCTTGGGCTACTCTTTTACCAACGAATAGTGGAATTGACCGTCACATTATAGCACATTTACGGCTGAAAGGGCCTTTGTTCTTGAGAAACTAACAAATAAACCTGAACGTTGGGTAAACAAACCACTCATCAAACGCAAGTAGTCATCAGATTGGAGCTTAAAATCTTCCAGCCGAAAATCCAGATAAAAATATTATGGGAAATAGAATGAAATATTAGCATTTTTGTATCAATGAACAAAATGTGTTATGTTTGCTTTCAACGTGTTTTTAAAACAAAAGCTGTAACATTCACTTCGTATTGAATATTTTGTAATCATTAGATAACAGTTGATCGAAAGAAACAGAAATGTTCAGTTGTTGATGTTTATATAACGTGTATATGAACAGATCGTATTTATTCCGAGTCAAATGTGATAAAAAACTTTGCGTATTTTGCCGTTCCGAAGGTCTTCCCATAAAGTAGCCGTTTGGCTAAATTAAAAGGAGAAATTTTCACAATTATTACAGGAGAAGGATGATATGAACCACACACAATTAAATTAAACTTCTTCCTGAGTTCTAACTCAGCATTGATACTACAGTCTCAGTTCTTTCAATACTTTTATCGATTACATATAGAAGTTAAACTAATCACCTTTCTTTCTACTTAGTGTTTGTATATATGTTTACAGAAATTCTGAGATTTTTTACAATGGCTGATTTCAATAGGAGAGGAGTGAGGGGTCTTTAAAGCAATTATTCACAATTCTTTTATTTGTTATCCTGATTCATTTATGTAGTAAGCTCGAGATATGAAGGTGTATTTTGTGCGAAGGTAAGCACAATATCTACACAGGGTGTAGGAATATCGTTATTTTACAAAAGTATAATGTTTCAAGTTTTCTTTGGAGCTTACACGCCATTAAGGGTAGCTTCAGAGTACACTAACCTCGGCAGTTATTGATTTCAATATCGATCAACAGGGGATGCTGAAAGCGACATGAAAATTATATAAGATTGCTATTTGTCAAATTAATTAGTCTTTCACACATAGTAACTTAGGGGGTATATAAATTTCGCAGATATTTCTCGTTCCAAATCTTCCCTCATAATACATTCAGATGTCTGCATGGGGCAGTGGCTTAATGCAGAAATATTCCAGCCGTGAGTTTACGTTTATGGGAATAAGACTTTTTTTTTTCTTTCTTTGGTGACGTATTAATAACTTGAATATTTAATTTATAAAATAGTGGATAGCTATGTTGTGATAATATATTTTGAATTAATTGTATTAGTTCAAAAACAAGAACAGGATAGGATTAATAATTATAAATATTAATACGGTATAGCAGTGATGTACATAGATAATTATGAATGTTAATACGGTATAGCAGTGATATACATAGATAATTATAAATATTAATACGGTATAGCAGTGATATACATAGATAATTATAAATTTTAATACGGTATAGCAGTGATGTACATTGATAATTATAAATGTTAATACGATATAGCAGTGATATACATAGATAATTATAAATATTAATACGGTATAGCAGTGATGTACATAGATGATTATAAATGTTAATACGATATAGCAGTGATATACATAGATAATTATAAATATTAATACGGTATAGCAGTGATATACATAGATAATTATAAATATTAATACGGTATAGCAGTGATATACATAGATAATTATAAATGTTAATACGGTATGGCAATGATATACATAGATAATTATAAATTTAAATAAGGTATAGCAGTGATGTACATGATAATCATAAATGATAATGATATAAATGTTAATTATAAATATTAATAGCAGTGATGTACATAGATAATTATAAATATTAATACGGTATAGCAGTGATGTACATAGATGATTATAAATGTTAATACGGTATAGCAGTGATATACATAGATAATTATAAATATTAATACGGTATAGCAGTGATATACATAGATAATTATAAATATTAATACGGTATAGCAGTGATATACATAGATAATTATAAATATTAATACGGTATAGCAGTGATATACATAGATAATTATAAATATTAATACGGTATAGCAGTGATATACATAGATAATTATAAATATTAATACGGTATACGGTATCTAACTTTTGAAATATAAAACCACATATTTAGATTTTTTTTCTTATGTGTCTGTGTGCGATAAATACAGACCGATAAAGCATATAGCGTGATTTTGCAAATCAATACACATGTTCAAACATGAGAACTCCCACTAGTTAATATATACTTATACACATAAATATATTAATTTTGCATGCATAACGGAATTGTCAGTCTATCTCTTCCCCAATGGGTCAGCGGTAACTTCAGGGACGTACAACTTTCAAATCTGAGGTTTGGCTGCCAGTGGTGAGCACAGTTCAATATCGTTTTGCTCTAAAACAAACAAGCAAACCGTATGTCTGTCTGGTGTTACAAACTGTTATGAAAAACTAGATGATCCATTTTCGATTAAATTTGGTAAAGAACACAAATGACCCCTCCATCAACATTATATCTGTGGAGTTACAACGCTAGAATCCGAGGTTCAATACCCGTGGTGGGCAGAACATAGATGTCTCATTGTATAACTTTGTACAAACAAACCCTCTATCATATATATATATATATAGACACACAAACACAAAGTTCAGAGTTTCAATGGACAAGCAGTCGGATGAAAAAATTCAACTGAAAGATGATGTCAATTGCAAAATAAATGAAGCCGACGTCAAGCGAAAGTGACGTTTAACACCGCGAGAAACACGGGGAACTTTGCATCGGATGAACGGTTCGTGTGCCGCAGCTCAAAAGTTAGTGCAGTGTTTTTGAAACTATAAATTGATAAACAGAATAAACGTGTTTGAAGAAAAATTAGCCCTAACAGTTTGGGAAATATATTACCTTGAAAATTAATATATTTATTTGTGCATTAACACTAATTAATATTGTTTTCTCTACATTCTCTTTACTTGATTTTTTGTTCAAATTTAAGATTAGTTCAGACGATCGTTGAAACCTTCATTTAACAGTCATGTGTGTAAGTCGACTATTCCTTACTTTTCCCACACGTTTTTATTCGTTGTTTAGATCTGTAGTTAACTTTGATGCAAATTAATTTTTGAATGCGCATGCACATGTTTAATAAGCGTTCTCATTTTGCTTTCAAATATAAATCCTGGTTACCCAGTGTCGTATTGGTCAATTTACAATATTATGGGCACACGAAATAACAGTTAATAAATTATTAATGACACTTAGTAATTTATAAACAGGACACAGTTTTTCTTAAATTAATGCTTTTTTATATATTTCTCCGAGAAAAGAAATGTAAATGTTTTGTTATTTCTTTTCTCGACCGTATTGTTCACAGAAATATAGAGCTTTTTAAAAATATTTTGCCATGAGGTAAGATAAAAGCTTTCTAAACCGCAGACCTGTGGTGGGGTTTGTTTTGAATTTCGCGCAAAGTTACACGAGGGTTACCTGCGCTAGCCGTCCCTAATTTAGCAGTGTAAGACTAGAGGGAAGGCAGCTAGTCAGCATCACCAACCGCCAACTCTTGGGATACTCTTTTACCAAAGAATAGTGGGATTGACGGCTGAAAGGACGAGTATGTTTGCTGTGACGGGGATTCGAACCCAGGACCCTCGGATAATGAGTCGAACGCCTTATCCACGTGGTCATGCCGGGCCACAGATCTGTGAAAGCCAAAAATTACTGATGTTACAATTACAAACAAAAAAAGAAAATCAATTTTAGTAGCATTTTTCACACCAAAATACAACATACAATATGTTTCTCGGTCACTGATAGCTTAGAATGAAACTCGAGGCTTATAACGTTAAAACTGGATATCAGGTCCTTGTCGCAGACACAAAATATATAGTTCATTACGCAACATTGCACTGTAACAAAACCAACTAGAAAATATTTTTGAACGGATGTGACGTAATTCTTGTAACTTGTTGTCACAGCGGTTGAAGCTTTTACAATGTTATGTATCCCGAGCAATGGCTAATTTCCTTTGTATAAAACTTGTATTTTTTCTGTTTTTTTTAGCGATTACTCATCATCTTGTCCTCACAGTACTGTTTACGTCATTGAAGACGACATCCAACAGGAGCTCAGTAAGGAGGTTCTTGGAACTGAGGTGTGATGAGGTTATTTAGCGGAGGGTTAAGGATATTCTTGGAACAGACGTGTGAGTTGATTCTCTACGTTGGTAGTATCCCCACAAGGTTAACTAGACTGTTTCAATGGGTAACTTTAGGATTTATTTATTTATCGTTCACAGAGAAAAACAATTAACTAGCCGAGCAGCGACCTGTCAGTGCCTTGCATATTTGTGAAGTAATTTGGATTTGTAAGATATGAAACAGAAATGGTTAGGAATTTGTACATGTTTACGACTTCGGGCATCTTTAAAGTTTTGTAGCAAGTCACATTCTACGAGTTCGATTTTTTTGTGCAGTTAGTTGATGTACAACAATTTTTGTACATTTGAAATATCGGCTTGTAACTTCATATTAAGAAGCCCAGAGAATCAGTACCATCAAGTTGTAGTTTCAGAGAGAACTATTTGATACTATTATTATTATTGTAAAACTAAGTCATCATAATTTGACCTTTGGGTGTACATAATGTTGTATATTTATAGTTAGACGATCACTGTTGTTGTTGTACAAAATATATACTGCTGTGCCACTGTCGTCACTGTCAATAAACTCATTGTCATCAATGTCTGCACCATCAATTTGTGTTCGTGTGAAATTGATACACCTAAACGAGCTGTTTACTTACCGACTTTCTTAACCTAACTGACTGAAACCAACGTATGTTTCCAAGTAGTAACATAAATCATTTCTTACCAAAAACAACCTTGTCTGTGAACGAAGAGATACTCTTCATTCTGTTTATGTTAAACAAAGTAACAATAAGTTAATGCTGAATTCCACACTCTTCATTTTGCAGAATATTAAAAAAACAACTTGTAAATATGTAAAGAACTAATAACGTGACATAACAGAACACGCATGACCCCGAACGATTTGTTTGTTGAATTTCGCGCAAAGATACTCGAGGGCTATCTGCACTAGCCGTCCCTAAAAGACTAAAAGGAAGGCAGCTAGTCATCACCACCCACCGCCAACTCTTTTACCAACGAATAGTGGGATTGACCGTAACATTATCACGCCCCACCGGCTTAAAGGGCGAGCATGTTTAGTGCGACGGGAATTCGAACTCGCGACCCTCAGATTACGGGTCGAACGCCCTAATCCACCTGGCAATGCCGGACTCGAATGATTTAGGTGTGGTGTTGAATTTAAGATATCAAGTTTTTTGTTTTAAAGTAATATTCTTGTTGGAACGTTTTTCACCACACAGATTCTTCACTAACATTTAACATTCTTTATCTCGCGCTATACTGAAGGTGAAAGTTATAATAGAGGTTTTTTTTTAAACATTTTTGAACATATTCAAATTTTGTTTAAATCAGTCAACCAAAAGCAGAATTAACTTCAGATGAGAAGAAGAAGGTATGTTAAGTTAATTATTAGTCAAGCTTTTCAGACATTCTGAGAGTCATCATTTTCAGACATTCTGAGAGTCATCATTTTCTTGTCGCATTCTTATTTAAAACCCCGCGATTAAATTCAGCCGCGCACTGTTGATTGGATTAGTTATCGCAACACTTCTATCATTTCCTATGCTTTGTGAATACAGCGTTTTCTAAGAGTAAATAACGACTATTGTAGTTACTGATGTCTTTGTTTCACATTTCCGTTTCATTTATTCGATAATTAAGTTACAAAATTAATTTTCCCGGAGCCGACTCGAATAAGCAAAATTAAATTATTTTAATTAATTAGTTATTTTTGCAGAAGGAAACACAACATAAGATATTCATTCTTTTAGTGTTTTCACTGAATAATTTATTATATATTACTGAATGAAACCCACAACACGTTTCTTATATTTTCACTGAATTATTTATTATTTATTACTGAATTAAACGTTTCTTTTTTTTTAATTCTTTAGGTTAATCCCCTTTCTATCTTTACGTGAATCAAATGTCTAATTAAAAATGAAAACTCACAATTCACTCTCCTTTGAAAGGCTTCGCTGTGGTCCCCCGCTGATACAGCGGTGAGTCTATGGATTTACAACGCTACAATGAAGGGTTCGATTTCCCTCGGTGGACTCAGCAGATAGCCCATTGTGGCTTTGCTACAGAAAAAAAAAAGCATACACACACACTTCACAGTTAAAAATGAAGTATTATTTTCACTTCTTTAAACATTAAACAAATATCGGTGGTTCTATTATAATTCATCTTCTTTACACGATGCCAGTTCTTTTAAATATTCTGTAAATTAATAAGTAAAAACATATCAATGAACAAATGTGAATTTGAAATATAATAATAAAAGAATTTTTAAGCTATGTGTTTATTTTATAATTAAAATATATTTACTTAAATGTGTCAAGAAATTTATTCTACATGTTTAATATATTTTATATACTTTATAATAGCATTGTTTATAAATATACGATCCAGCACTGTTTCCACAAAGCCAAAAACTCGAATACTCTTAAAAATTAGTTTGTTTTTTTGTTTTGATTTTGCTTTGGTAGTGTCACAAAGTTAGCGGTCAGTAATTTAGTAAATAACGTATTCCTTATATCCTGCGATTACTCTCGGTATTAACTCCTATACCTTCACCTGACCAATCTTTCCTCTCATAATTTGTTTCCTATTTAAGTACAATGGTACACAAATGGTATCATCTGCGCATAACCATCACTAATTCTAAACTGATAGACTGGAGTTACTCTTGTCTGATCGAACAGTGGGATTGGACCGTCACTCTTAAAGCCTTGCGTTAAAAATAGGTTATAAGTTCTACATAAAGTGTATTTCAATGCTAATTATATTTTTGTTATAGGAAAATAGTTGAACAACACACGTATATCTATTGAAATAATGAGTAGAAAATTAATGCCTAGACTGTGGATAGTTTTCACTCTTGGAGTTAAGTAGTTGTGTGTTACAAATCCGATTGATGGAGAGCTGTTAATTTTGTCAAAAAGTAAGACTAATGTTGTTTAAAACAGTTGAAAGTCATTACATTGTTCTGGAAACTCAATAAATATAAACATAATATAATACGCTGCATCAAATAGAAACGAAAAATACGTAATTAAAATAATTACTATTTTGAAAAAATTGTTTGTTTCTTTTTTGAATTTCGTGCAGAGCTACACTAGAGCTATCTGCTCTAGCCGTCCCTAATTTAACAGTGTAAAACTAGTCATCACCACCTACCGCTAACTCTTGGGCTACTCTTTTACCAACGATTAGGAGGATTGACCGTCACTTTATAACGCCTCCACGGCTAAAAGGGCGAGCATGTTTGGTGTGATGGGGTTTCGAATCCGCGGTCCTCGGATTACGAGTCGAGCGTCTTAACCACCTGGTCATGCCGGGCCATTTTGAGGGGGGTGGGAAAGATGAATTCTACAATTTGCGATTGCTAATCTCGAACAATTAATAAATATATTGAAAAAACTAAATTATATTTTTCTACTGTATAATCTGTAACCTCTGTGTTGGAAGAAAGCATGAAATTCTAAAATATTCTATATTTCATTGATATAATGTTTTGTGTAAAAAACGTAAGAACATGCTACATAACTATAACTTAGCCTTTCTTCTTAATTCATAAACACAAAGTTATCTTTACTGTTCTCATAGGCAGGAATTGGACCCCAGATTTTAGGGGTATAAGCCCTCAAACTGGAAATAGCAACTGCACAGTTTTGTATGGTAATAACACAAAAAAAATCCTCGCTGAAGGTGAATAGGACAGTACCAGAATATAGTCAATACACAAAAAAGAAATCCTCAACATACAGTTTAAGGTAAACTGATATGGTTGGTTTAGACAGTGTCTTGTGATTTGTGTTTTGATCCATTTCAGCCTTGGTGTTTATCTTGAGAAAATATTTTGGGCACTTTGCCAAAATCTCTATAAACTAGGACAGGTGTACTCGTGAAATCGGTAATAGTGGGAACCATAGTTTGTAACTTCACGTATGTGTATAGTGTCTGGGAACGAGGTTTATTAGTGTTGCTAATTATAAGCGGATCCTATGTTGGCTGCTCAGTTGCACGAGGTGAACATTCCTTCTGTAATTATGCAGCTCCTTAATGTACGTTGGTCTGCAGGAATATGAAAGTTTAGAACGTGCTCAGTAGAACTGACTACACTTTTCATGTTTTCCACGCGACTTGGATACGGTAGTTGCTTTGTTAAAGATGTATCCAGCAGCATCTCTAGAATGTTCTGTAAGCAATTGGCGTTTATTTGTTTCCATCGTTACTCGAACGACGTAACTTCCTATGTTTTGACAATTGTTTCACTTGATTATTCATATTCAGTTACCAACAACTTGTAACAGTCTCTTTTGTTTGTGATTCAGCTGGTCGTATATTTGTTTTGTATTGCGTATCAAATTAACTTTCGAAATGTAGATAAAAGTTTGTGAATTAGTTGAACTTCTTTATTTCTTCACTTATTCAAACGCATTAATTCACCACACGTGTTCGGTTTAGGGATTCCCGATTATTATTAGAAATACAACTCATACTTTAGAATAACACTTTGTTTGTTTGTTTTTTTAATTTCGCGCAAAGCTACACGAGGACTATGTGCGCTACCCATCCCTAATTTAGCGCTGTAAAACTTGAGGGAAGGCAGCTAGTCATCACCACCCACCGCCAACTCTTAGGCTACTCTTTTACCAACGAATAGTGGGATTGACCGTCACTTTATAACGCCTCCACGGCTGAAAAGGCGAGCATGTTTGGCGCGACGGGGTTTCGAACCCGCGACCCTCAGATTGCAAGTCGAACGCCTTAACCACCTGGCCATGTCGGGCCTACAATAACAGTTCAAGTCCTTTGTTAGGAGAATGAAGTTAAACTGATAAACACAGAAATATAAGGAAATAAAAGTTTATTTTTGAAAATGTATATGATTAGAGTCGGCCAATTGGTTTCGTAACAAAATTCCTCAGGATTTTCTTGAAATTCATGAACCCAATAATTTATTCAGTCCTGTTGCGTTTAACATTAACACTTGAATTAAAATCATAACTTAGCGTGTTTTCTTTAGTTAATAATACACTGATGGCTAAAAATAGTACTTTTAATCGTGAAAATTTCAAATTTTGTAAATTCGTTTTAATGTGCTGATTGGAATAAAGAAGCTTTTTACAAAAATCCCGTCAGATGAAGTGCTTTACGTCAGTGCTTACTTAATCTTTCACTGAAACTTTTAAGTGACACAAATATTTCTGCTACAATTGTGTTGAATGGTAATTCTGGATTATAATCAATGTCCTTATATGGGTTCTACAGTAATCCTTGGTCTGACGAATCTGGCTGTGTCGTGAAACCTAAAAGCCCCTATTTTGTTTGCAGACAGATTGGTAATATTTTCATTAATATCAAAAAGAAAAAAAAACAAAAAACGTTATTCAAATGAACAACATGTTTGTTGAATCCACAAGTGCTATTGTAGATTTAACAGACATTTTAGCCTTGTGTATGACATAAAATGTGGTTCAACAATAAATAATTCTTTGTTAATCGTTAGCTTATGGTTTTTATATTTATTTTTAAAATAAATATTTGGCTGATATTTTTATGCATTGTGCCAAATCTTATTCATGAACAAGATGGCTTATTGTTTTAACAGGAAATGCAAAACATAATTTTCATTCAACATAACTATCTTTATTTATTACTTTTCTTTAACACACGTGTTATAATTAACCTTACAGTCTGTTACAAAACTGCGATGTTTCTAAACTGACTGTTATTTTCGTTTTTTATTCACTGCTCTGAGTGAACAGTCAAAAAAGAAGTTCGACCAGTTCCTATGTTGTCTTTTGTTTTGTGTTACAGTTTACTCTTTGCATGGCCAGGTGATTAAGGCACTCGACTTGTAATCGAAGGGTCACGGGTTCGAATCCCTGTCACACCAAACATGCTCGTCCTTTCAGCCGTGGAGGCATTACAATGTGACGGTCAATCCCACTGATCGTTGGTAAAAGAGTAGCTCAAGAGTTGGCAGTGGGTGGTGATGACTATCTGCTTTCTCTCTAGTCGTACACTGCTAAATTACGGACGGCTAGCGCAGATAGCCCTCGTGTAGCTTTGTGCGAAATTCAAAAAAACAAACAAACAAAAAAACTTTACATTTTCTAGTTGTAAAGACAGAATACCTACCTGTTCATGTAGAGTTTACATCATTGGCAGTCCTCGCTTACAAAGTTGACAGTCCCTGGAGGGATCAACAGTCCGTTGTTTTATCACGTCTGTCTGAAAGACCCCTTGAAGAATAAATTTTGTTTGATGTATCGAACAGCAGAAATTTAAAAGTAAAATCAACTAGGTTCATTTGTACCCTGAAGGAAAATGATTCAGTTGGGCATTGTTTGAAGATATGTCTGACAGTGGGTTGAATATTTTTGGTAGGTCTGGCGTTTCAGTGAGAAAGCAGGAAGTGTACAAACTTTTACAGACAAGTTACACATTATTTTTTAAAAAAGCGCTATGTATGACATATTTAGACGTATTAACTATCAAACAGACTCTGACTGTATGCTGGTCTGGAAGCTCACTAACCGACCAGGCTCAACCACTGGTATCTTATATGTTTTTTATTTTAATTTGTAATAATTTTAACGTTTATTGCAATTCACGTTTCTTACATCACACATGACGCTAACGAAATTATATTTACCATCGGGCAAATTTTGAAAATCCAAGTATAAAATTCATAATGTTTATGAAAATATTACCTGCTTTAAGATTCTAACTGAACACAAACATTGTGATCGAAACAAAAGAAATTGAATAGCCATCTCTTCCTCACCCGGTGTGAATATAACGGAGCGACAATCAACACGTAGAATGGGTATGTCTCGCTGGAGAAAAATTGTAGATGAATCACCACCAGACAGATATATTGTTTCACCATATGAAAGAGACTTAGAAAACAGTATCAAACAATCTCAAGTGAATAAGTGGTAGGTTTAATCAGATTTAATCAGTCTAAACTCGAATGACTTCAGGTGGTGCAATAGTGGTTCTATTTCCTTCATAGATTTTTATCTTATAGAAACAGACAGACATTGTTTTTACCGTCTTTTTCATATAATGTAACGAGGATATAACTGAGCTTTTGGCTATTTAGTTCCACTAATAAAACACGAAATCTCGTTGACTTGAACTCAGCAACCTATTATAGAGCCAGTGATTGTTCGAAGACACGTGAAACTGTTCTCATGCTTCATTCAACATGAATTTTCTGAGATGTGTACACCGTGAGTATCGAAACCCAGTTTTTAGCGTTATAATTCGTCTGAATTACCGCTAAACCACTGGAAAATACAAAATTTAAAGAAATACATTGTTTATGTAAAGTTAACGTATCCTTTACCCAGAGAGTCTAAAAATGAAATTGTGTACAACTAATATTTCATGGGTGACTAGAGACGCTTTGTAACTGTGATGGTATGTAACCTCTAGAGTGACGTTTTCTTTATAAAGTTAGAGGTTGTTTACGTTGGCCCCGCATGGCCAGGTGGTTAAGGCACTTGACTCCTAGTCCGAGGGTCGCAGGCTCGAATCCCCGTCACACCAAACATGCTCGCCCTTTTAGCGGTGGGGCGTTATAATGTTATAGTCAATCCCATTATTTGTTAGTAAAAGAGTAGCCCAAGAGTCGGCGGTGAGTGGTGATGACTAGCTGCCTTTCCTCTAGCTTTGCACGAAATCCAAACCGACCCGTTCATGTTATAGAGATGAAAAAATTTAAAGAGATGTCATAAGTGTAAACTTGATGTCTATAAATATAATTGTTACAATAGGCTGTCTTAAATGCACACTAATAAGGTTACTTAAGTCGAACTATGAAAAAGTAACAACTAATGAACAACTTATGAATGTTAAAGTATTCCTTGATACTATCACAACACTTAAGAAATATCACAGTATGAGTAGCACAGGTTTTAAAACGTTTACTTATTGACTACCCCAATAGTAGTTACATGTAAAATTACTTTTCAACAATAATAAAAGTATATCTTAAGGTATATAAATAATTTTGTATCGCATTCTGAGTTTTCTTACTTTTAATACCAAAACGATTAAACGTTTTGTAAATATCGGCGTAATTAATTAATCAGCTTAGAAAACACTTTTGGCAAGTATTGTGGCAGAGTTCATTGATACAGGGATTTGTTAAGTGTGAAATGTTCAGATATCTGAGTGTCGTTGTTTAAACACCCGGGATGTTAATCTTGCGGATTGTACGGGCCACGAACTTCTTCGTAAAAAGAAAAGAAAAACATTATATATAGCGCTTTACTTCTGGATCAAATATAGTCTTGTAGAGCTTTTCTTAGAACCGGTAAAACAGTTACTTTAAACCCTCAACTTATATCTTGTAGTTCACTAAATTTAGAAACAAAGCACCAGCCCTTCGGGAGGTTATGTATAAATCATTTTCACCACTCAATCTAAGACACGACAAGCATCTATCAAATGTTCTTTCTTCATTACAACAGAGAATGTTCTTGTTTCAGGAGATAGAAAAATGTGCTCCTCTACGGGTACACCACGAACACACGTGTGGCTGACTTTCCCAATATGTGTATATCTACATTCAACTGTTGTATACCTACTAGTTAGCTCCGACATTGAAGGTGACAGACATTATGTTTTTATATCTGTGTGAGAAAGAGCAATGTTTCACAAACACAAATTTGGACGAAAGCTAGTATAAACTGGGCTACGACCCAGATAGTTTTGAAAGTCAAGGTGAAATTAATGCCCGAAAAATAAAGTAACTTATCTGTTAACATGAAAACTGGTCTTTCACATTATTTTTTCTGTATGAATTAGCCATAAATGATCAGATATTGATGAATTTTGGTGGACTTCTTTAGAATATTATTCATCATTGTTGTGTCAAAAGTGGTCCGTATCCGTTGCCAACGATTGACACATTTTTGTATATTTTACAATCGTATATGATCAATGTTACCCACCTAGATTTCATTTGTGTTATGTTGATACTAATGATAGGATAGCATATATCAAGTAATTTTTTTTTTTTTTTCAAAACGTTTGATGTCTTCCTTCTAATGCATTGGTTAAAATCTCTCGGTTTTCGATAAGTAAAGAAATCATTGCAGATTAATCAACTGATAACACCCATCAAACAACAGTCTACTATTACAGATTATTTTACCCTAAGTATAACGTTTAAAATCTTTCTGAGCGTATATGCTGTCGTTGAATGATTGGGTAACTGGGTCATACGAAATAAATTATAAAAGAAAAACATCATTTGAATTGTAAACAACTTTCAGGTACTTTTCGTAGCACGATATAGATTGGTGGTTAGGGAGTATTCGACTCGTAATCTGCAGGTTGTGGGTTCGAATCTCCTTTTCGCCAAACATGTTCGTTCTTCCAGCCACATGAGCGTTACAATGTAACAGTTAATTTTATATTCGTTGGTAAAAGAGAAGCCCAAGAATTGGCGATGAGTTGTGATGACTACCTGTCTTCCTTCCAGCCTTACATTAGGGTGAGTGGTGATGACTACCTGTCTTCCTTCCAGCCTTACATTAGGGTGAGTGGTGATGACTACCTGTCTTCCTTCCAGCCTTACACTGCCAAATTAGGGACGGCTATCACAAACAGCTCTTGTGTAGCTTTGAGCGAAAATCATAAGAAACATTCCAAGCGTCGAATAAAATATTTTTGTTTAAAATTATTTGCATTGGATTCTTTAAAAACCTACAACCAGATATTGACTTCAAAGTTACTGCTCAACACAGTTGTTGTTTTTTTTCTTGGAAGAAAGTACAGTTTCAAGCAAGCTTTAATTAATGTATATATTATGTGTTCTCTCTGACTTCTTCCATATTTTATCTTCACTCGAAAGTTAGGGATTTGAAAAATACTTTCTCCTTCATTTTGCTTTTATATTTCCAAGAACGTAATTTAATTGAACACAATGTTTTTTTACATAGAAGTGTGTCAGATGTATTCGACATTAGCAGTCCGTTAAGATCACTTCATTCAATCAGCGTTTAAAAATATATATTTAAAAAATCCATCTGTTACTAATATGTCCATTTTTCAATATCTACACATCTAAAGTCCAGTTTTATTCTGGTGTTTTCTTTTTATATATATTTTAGCTTCTTACTTTCTTCCGGTTCTAGTATCAAGATTTCTTTCATTTTTTGTCAACCCTAAAATATTTTACCCACATACGTATATACACACAGTTATATGAAACACACACACATATATATTAATATACGAATAACCAAATAGCTTATAAGCTATCCATTACAGTAATTATTATCATGAACGAATAAATCAGAACTATAATGGGTTAAATATTGCATTACCGTTATTGGTATTACAAGAAACATTATTCGTTATGACAATAGCTTGACAAACTGGACCGATAACGGTAATCAATATAATCATATACACATTAACACACATACATATAAATGATTCATTGGGGTAAAATGTTGAGGCTTATAACAAATTTAGGTGAATCCTAAGACAACTTAATAATGATGAACAATACTTGCAATGTCTTCTTGACCTATTTGAAGTACCACAGCACCATTCACTAAAGTCTGTTTTCTGCTCTACAATTTTTTTTTTTTTTTTGCATCTGTGAGTCAACACAAAGCCAGAAAGTGCTGTAAGTTGCTTTATTTTATTATTAAAAGTAGAGAAGAATGTATAATAATATGACGTGAGGCCAATAGTACCGCACTCTTTCAGGCTTAACGTAAAGTTTCAAGCTATTCAGGTCAAGAATGATACATGTTCCAAAAGGTCAGTGGATTTTACTCAGTTATCAGTGAGTAACTAGATCAGGTCACGCTTGTAAAAATCAGCGATGACTAGAAAACCACTTGAAGTAAAAATGTATCGTATCTCAGAATGGCTGGTATGAGTACTAACACTTTTACTAATAAAGCAGAGAATAGCCCATACCAGCCGACCTGAAATATGAGTAAAAATCCATTGCAAGTATTCTCATAATTTGTATGAGCCATTAAGAAGCGCTTTAAAATCCAAGTTCTGTTTGTTTATTCTAAATATTGTATGTTATTGTTTTAAATATCTTAGATTAACTCAAGTCGATTTAAACCAATCTGAAGCTCATCGTATCACAATTTCTTCTCATGACTGGCATTGAATAAAATGATATTTCTATGAAGGCACTGACCACTGGTATAATAAAAATTGCTTATGTACTGATAACTCAGATGCAAAGTTGTGAATCATCACTTAGATTTATTTAAATTTGTTGGATTAAGCATGCTAGAAAGTACCTAAATGGTCAACTAACTGTCAAGCCCCTGGTTATGAAATACATTTCTCAGAATCGGTAGGAATGCTCATCTTGTCACGTAGCTTGTTCTCGGTAACGGACATTGGTCATGAGCTCTCCTGGTGATAATAGCAGCTGCGCACAGCAAGAACTGAATAATATTAAAGAAAGAGGTCAGGAGTTTCCCGAAGATAGATTATCAACTCTACTTAGGTTGAAAGAAAGATTGATGAACTTAAGGACATAATGAAGACAGCTGGTCCTTTAGACCTGTTAAGTAGTTTCTAAAATTGAGTCAAACACGTATTCGGTGACAGGGAGTCTATTGAGGTATTCTAAATAGCGATAACCAGATAATTCTTATAGTATAAAATGCAGGGCTAACTAAAGTTTGTACTCATCTGTGCAAGCTAACATGTGATAAGTATGTTGCAAAGATATAATAAATACTGCACCTAAAATGCTAAACATATTTTTCTTCAACAACGCTCACTCAGTTATGTGAGATTCAACATCAATCACGTGCCATCTATTAAGTCTGTTATCACTTTGTCAGAAATTTGATATATGAATCTCTATAATTAAAAAAGACTAAATTTTATAATGATGCTATGTAAGAGGTAAAATTTAATAATGAAATTTAACCAAATGTGTTTGTTTTTTGAATTTCGCGCAAAGCAACACAAGGGCCTAACCATGCCAGACATAACCAAATGTGTTTGTTTTTTGAATTTCGCGCAAAGCAACACAAGGGCCTAACCATGCCAGACCTAACCAAATGTGCAAGGACTCGATCCACTATATCAATATCGTATTGAAGAAAGAAATCTGACTAGAATCCAGATTTACTGTCGGCCTTCCTGAAAGGTAGCAGGATTTTATTAAAATACACATACTTGTTGCAACAAAAAGCTCAATCAACCTGTCTTAGACATTGTAAACTCAGAGTGAAATGTAATATTCATGTGAAGAATAAAAATATTACCGTCTATTGCAGTTTCTGTATTGCATTTGCAAAACATCTAGAATATTCGAAAAGAAATGTTTACTTTTTTTTTCTAGTATCTCCGTACACTTATCTGTTATTTACTCTTCTTGGCATGGCCTGGTGGTTAAAGCGCTAGAGTTGTAATCCAAGGATCGCGAGTTCGAATCCCTGTCACACCAAACATGCTCGCCTTTTCAGCCATGAGGGCGTTATAATGTTACGGTCAATCCAACTAGTCATTGGTAAAAGAGTTGCCCAAGAGTTGGCGGTAGATGGTGATGATTAGCAGTCTTCTCTCTAGTCTTACACTGCAAAATTACGGACGGCGAGTGCAGATAGCTCTTGTGTAGCTTTGTGCAAAATTCAAAAACAAACTACTTCGAACTCTCATTACATCAGCAGTCTCGGGTAAAATGAATAGTGGCCTGGCATGGCCAGGTGATTAAGGTACTCAACTCGTAATCCGAGGGTCGCGGGTTCGAATCACCCTCACACCAAACATGCTCGCCTTTTCAGTCGTAGGGGCGATATAATGTTACGGTAAATTCCACTATTCGTTGCTAACAGAGTTGGCGGTGGGTGGTGATGACTAGGTGCCTTCTCTCTAGTCTTTCTATGTTAAATTCGGGACGGCTAGCGCAGATAGCCCTCGTGTAGCTTTACGCAAAATTAAAAAAAAACAAAAAACGTTCATATCCCTGACATCAAATTTATTTTCCTATGTTGATAGGCACCTTGTGAGAGGCCGGGGCATGCGCAATTTAATTCCCAACACTGCAGTTAGGGTTAATACATATAAGCGCACAATCAGGATATTTTTAAAGAAGGGATTGAACAAATGAAAAACTTCTAGAATTAGTTCATCATTAACTACTAAATTATTGCTGTTTTCTTGCGTAACCGCCAGAACCTTTATTACAGTCGTTAACTGCTGGAGTGCTATAACAGTATTATTTATTTTTCGTTGATTGATTTTATTACATTATGTATTGTGTCCACTGCAAGGAATCGAACTTGTAATTTTAGCGTTGAAAGTCCGTAAACTTACAGTCGCTGACCAATCAGAGGACAGTTGATTACTAAATATTGTATTTTTTTTCAAATTATTTACAAATTTACTTCAATTTAGCAGTCTTATTTATTGTACAGATAAGAAACGTTAAGCATAATAATAGAATGTTTAAGAGTTCTAGAATAAAACTTGTATTGTACTAAACCAATCCTAAAAACAAAAGGCGATTTCAGAAATATTTTTATAACAATTATTCTCATTGAGTCGCAAGGAAATAGAAGCATTTCTCTACTTTTAAATAATTTTGACCATTATTATTAGAAATACTTAAGACATAATTTACTGAAAATAGATCAACATCACTCGAGTTCTATAGTTATTGCTGTGGAAATATGCAAACAAGAATACGAAACTTGATGTCAGTGTTATTCTCTGGACACGTAGGTTGGATTTGTGTGTGTACTCACTGTTGAAAGGTTGACACAAAACTCCAAGAGTTTTCTGTCTCTATTATAATAGTTACTGATTACTGAACAAATAGCAAAAAATAAGTGTACGTCTAATCGTTTTAAAACAGATAATTAATTAAGATAGCTGGCAGGTGGTAGTTTCTTATAGCAAAGCCACATCAGACTATCTGCTGAGTCCACCGAGGGGAATCGAATCCCTGATTTTACCGTTGTAAATCCATATAATTAATGCTGTACCAGCGGGGGACATTTGAGATAGGTATTCGACTATCTGAAGAGGTTTTACCTGGTTGTTGTTGTTTGTCATTAAGCACAAAGCTTCACAGAGGTCTATCTGTGCTAGGCCCATCACGGGTATCGAAACCCGGTTTCTAGCAATATAAGTCCGCAGACATTCCGCAGTTCCACTGATAGCGCTTTTCTTAGTGTATACTTTTTACCATAAATGTCAATTAACAGCAATAACAGATTTTATGGTAAAAATCATATTAACTGCGAGTGTTGTTTTTTCTTTTCATTCCTCTTTATTTATACGTATTCAAATTCAGAGGTGCGTGAAACATTATTTCAGGGCAGAATCATCTTTCGTCTTCCACAAGTCGGTGGACAATAGGCCTTTCGTTCAACCAGAACTCGTACGATATGAAAAAAGTCTCTTAACCCCTATAAATACATATATGTATATATGCAATGTAATGCTTTAAATGTTACGCTTTAAAATATAGCGAAAGACTAGAAATCAAATTACTAGGCCTAAAATTTAGCTTAAAATCCGCAAGGGGCAAATTAAGAGGAATGTAGAAAAGAAAAACATCATATGCAGTTAACACGTTTTTATTGTTAGATATTTATTGTTTTTGTTAAATTAATAGCGAGGTGCTTCATAGCTACAATACGCTTTATTGTAATTGTTTTTCTTTAATTCATAACTAACACTTGTTTTGTGACTGTAACACTAGAATAACCTTTTTTGAATGTGTTAATTTATCATTAAATCTTCAGTGTTGCTGTTTCACCACATAACCATTATTGTCGTTAACCGAGTACGAAATTACGTACTTTAGTTTTTTGCTGAAATAACACGTTTTTTATTGTTGTGAAAAACTAATGACATCATTCCATATTGTTGTACGTAACCGAACACAAGGCTGTTTATTGCCAACAATGGTCGAAATCTACGTTTTCAATTGCCGTTGCTGCAAGACAATAAACTGTTGTTGTCACTGAATAAGGGTAAAACAAATTAAAATAGTTTTTATCACTGAAACTGAATCAAATTAATTAATTAATTCAATACACTTAGTTACGTACGAAGTACTCAAGGGTTTAGTTGATGTGTTTCTACCTAATGAAAAGTGTGGGAGAAATCAGTGTGTCATATGACTAGCAAACAAATGTAAGTATTGTTACATTGTGATTTTTCTTAGAAACCAATCACAGAAGGGATTCCATGGATACATTTTTTTTTTTTTTGATTTGCGAAAGTTAAACTGCTCGTAAGTCCATCACAAAAGTACTGTAGCCTTCTATATCCGAATTCAGCCCGTGCGAAACCTGTGTCTTCTGGTTGACAAGTCACGTGAGAGTATTCTATCAGCTCTGGAGAGGTGTGTCCTCTCACGAGTTTTCTTGGAAAATTAGAACTGTATTCTGCTTCTTTTTTTTTAAGAGCTTTTAAGTGTAATTACGTTTATGGAGCTGATTTCATCAGAATGGAAATTGGAAATCACAATGCAACTTACTAGAACTACGAGGAAAAACGTTTGCCGTGAATCGTCACAGAAATTGTACTTCATGTTCAAGCTGGGTCATAAGATAAAGATAAATGTTCGATTTAAAATATTAACAACACTCCAAGGTGTGCTTTAATACCATGGTGTAAAAACTTGCTACAATTCCTTGTAGAATTCTGAATATTATAGTAGGAATTGCTTTTACACAAAACCAGAACTATTAGGCAATCCTGTAATCGAATAGCAAAATTTAGTTTACATGTTTACGTTAAGCAATCCGATCGAATATAATTGTTTTTCGTTCTCAGAATTTCTGTGCAAAGTTACTCGGATGGCTAGCTACCCAGTTTGCAACTTACATTGAAAAGGAAAATAACTATTCAAGAGCAGCACTGCCAATTCTCGGACTACTTTTATCTCACTAAATAATGGGATTTGATCGTACATTTCATATTGTAAAACAAAAGTAGTGCAAACTCTCAGAGTACTTTCCTCTGACCAAATTTGACGGTCGCAAGTTCGAGTCCCGTCACAACAAACGTTCTCGCCCTATCAGACGTGGCGGCGTTATAAGTGACAGTTAGTCCTACTATTCGTTTGTAAAAGAGTAACTCAAGAGCTGTTAGTGAGTGATGATGACTAGCTGTCTTCCCTCTAGCCTTACACTACTAAATTAGGGACGGTTAGCGCAGATAGCCCTCGTCCAACTTTGCGCGGAATTCAAAACAAACAAATCAATACAGTAGACTAGGTAAAGTATCTGTTCACAGTACTGGCAAGCTATGTGGAAAGGAAGAACAGATCGAAACGCCGACTCACCGAGGGTCTTTAAGAGAATATACCAGTTTGGTGAAAATCGGTCAAGCAGTTCACCATTTCTAAGCGGATATCTACAAAAATATTGGTCAAATGACAATTTTATATCTTACATACTCCGGTCGATGGGGCATGTGATCCAGTGCGGTCACTTTACCACAAAGTTTCATTTTACCTTTCATTTCAGTAGAAATTAGGGCAGATCCCTATAGATTACGTTTATAATTAAACATGTTAATTAACAGTAAAGAAATGTCTTATCAAAGAATGTGTGGAATCAAAGCTGAGCTGATTCCATATGTATGTGTAAAATATATAATGAGTAAATGGCATAAACTGTATTATTAGGTGTTCACCTGTGTTGAATGTACTAAAAATATTATTAGGTGTTCACCTGTGTTGAATGTACTAAAATGACAGTCAATCCTACTATACCTTTCTTCTAGTCAGCAGTTCAAACTTAGGGTGAACATGCTACAACTTTGGGGGCTCTTGTCTGACCATTTAGTTCATGTGTTGTATAATGTGCCATTCAGATTGAAATATAGCACGTGGCTCATTTGTGTCAAAAGTAGACTTCTTTTAACATGAAAATGGTGTTTTCTTTAATGGGTAACTGTTTAAAGCTTCTTCTATAAATATTTGCTTAAGATAATGGTTTAAGCCCCTTGAATCTGAAACAAAATATTTTTCCCTGCTGGTTCTTCAGAGTATTCATTTTCAACTAGTAAGCAAATTCAAATGAGAACACGAGATATTGAGTTGCGAGTTCCAACATGCGCTGAAAAATATAGGTACCAAGACTACGACAATGTTAATTGTTTTAACCTGATTTTTACAGTTATTTCAAAGCAACACGATGAGTCATATGTGCTCTGCCAACCACGGGTATCGAACCCGATTTTTAGCGTTACAAGCCTGTCAGACGTACCATTGAGCCAACAGTGGCATAATTTTTAGTTGTTTACACTTTAAGAGTGTAAAATATTTTTTCATTGAATTTCACAGTTTTCCTATTTCCAATTTTGATAAAGTGAGTTCGACGATATCTTTGGTCTCCCGGTTGGGCAGTGCTATGTCTACTGACTCACAACACTAGAATCCGGGGTTCGATTCGCTGCTGTTAACAGAGCAGATAGAATAATGTGGTTTTGTTCCAGAAATACACACACATGTACACTGTTTCTTCGGCAGTGTATTTCCCCTTTTGTTTTAGACGATTACTATGTTTATCAGTAATCTTAAAGCACATGTATGTTTATTACAGAATAAAACACACCTTAATTAATGTTAATTTCTGATAATAGCAAGCTACCTACTTAAATCAAGAGTAATAGTAAAAAAATCCGGCACTTAACGTATCTAATGAAGTATTATTTTCTTACGTTATTACTTATAAACATTAGAATACATGGCTTCGTCAGTTGGTAACCCTAGTTTTTAACTTTCCTGTGAACTCGACTATAGCTCATGAAGGTCGACTAGCTAAGAAATATAGAGTAGTCATCAGTACACATACTAAGATAATAAGAGTTATTTAATAAAATAATAAACTTACATAATTTGCAATATTTGCTTCAAGAGACAGTGACGTTTTCTTAACATATTCTGTTGTGGTAAATACACAGCGAAAATACTATTACAAGTTATCATGTGGAAAAACACACATCAATGAATCGGTATGCTTTGTTTGACCTGTTAAAAGGTTATTGTTTTAAAGAATGAGGAGTTATCAGGCCATTTGGGACCAATACCTGTAGATATCACGATGTTGTATACAATAAGTGTAACTCCCAAAAGGGTCCTGACAGTTGGTTAAGACACTCGACTCATAATCCGAGGGTCGTGGGTTCAAATACCCGTCACACCAAACATTCTCGCCCTTTGGCTGTGGAGGCGTTATAATGTGACGATAAATTCCACTATTTGTTGGTAAAAGAGTAGCCCAAGAGTTAGCGGTGGGTTGTGATGACTAGCTGCCTTTTCTTTAGTCTTACATTGCTAAATTAGGGACGGCTAGCGCAGATAACCCTCATGTAGCTTTCCGCGAAATTTAAAACATAAACTCCCGAAATGTTGTTTGTAAATTTGTGTAACAACAAGACATTTGTTCCATAACACGAGTACTTGCTGTTATAGTTTGGTATTAAGCACAAAACTACAAAAAGAAGTATCTGTGCTCTACCCACTATGGGTATCGAAACCTGGTTTTTAGGGGTGTAAGTACGCAAACATACCACTGTGCCACTAGGTGGCAACACGATTAAGTACATGAACATTTGTTTAAAACGACTGTAGAATAAGTCGTTAACAATACATGTTTGTTAATATTTTGTAATTAAATAATATTTGGAACAAGAATGTACAAGTAACAGAAAGACTGCTGCTAGAACTTAAAGATATAGTACACATCTGCTATGCTATGATACGTTACAATATTTCATAATATGACTCTTAAGTTACATACTTTGATACTTGCTGATGAATAGCAGCTATATGTTATGATATTTGTTGATAACTATCTAGTCATATGTTATGATATTTATTGATGACTATTAAGTTATTTTATAATATTTGCTGCTGATTATCAGCTGTATGTTATGATACTTTTGATGATTCTCAGCTATATGTTATGAATGATATTTGTTCATGACTATCAGATATATGTTATGATATTTGTTAATGACTATCAGCTATATCTTGTGATATTTGTTAATGACTATCAGCTACATGTTACATTTGTTAATGACTATCAGCTACATGTTACATTTGTTCATTACTATCAGCTATATGTTATATTTGTTCATGACTATCAGATATATGTTATGATATTTGTTAATGACTGTCAGCTATACCTTGTGATATTTGTTCATGAATATCAACCATATGTTATGATATTTATTGATATGACTGTCAGGCTTTATATTACGAAGTTGTTGATATGGAAATCAAGCCAAATATTACGTTATTTTTCCAATTTGATAATATCTTCTCACGCACAAAATACACGTGGAACAGCTTTAAACCTTCTCAAAATACTAGATAAATAAAGCCATGTTGTGAGATGACCTAACTTACAATCAATCTAATTAAGTCTATAAATATAAAACATACTCTTATTTTTTTTTAGAATCACTACCTTATTACTAAGAAAATGCGCCATAAACTGAATAGTTTAAAGGGCTCATTTCCAAACTGTTTGACTGAACAACATGAGCACTATAAAAAAAGCCAACAAAAACAGGTCTTACGTCGTGAGTTTGAAAGAAAGACAGGTTTTCTGTGACATCCAATTTCCTATCTAGACTTTTGGTGATTGATGAACTAATTGGTTACATTGTTTTATTTTCTTTGTTAAAAGCGATTAGGAAATAGCGTCCTCTTAATAAATCGCAAAACAAAAAAGCCAATTTACAACATCTGATCTGAATTATGAGGTCAATTTGGCCAATCATGGCAGAAACTTCATGCTGTGGATGTAATAATTTATTTTGCTGCTTATATATAAAGTTTATATACAACATTTATAATTAAAACGTATTTTTCTAGTTGAACTTTGTGCCCCTAACAAAATACGTGCTAAAAAGCTATTAAAGAATGGATTCTATCAAGAAATGGGAAGACAAGAAGTCATTAGAATGTCTGACCTGAATAATACCGTCAGTTATGTTTTAGTGTCATATTACTGAAAACTTCAAATATCTCTATGAACAATTATTGAGTGGATATGCTGTTCCTATATTAAACATTACATTAATTTATATTACGTTAAGAAACGGATATGAAGCATCTGACTTCCTTAGTTCTCAATGATTTATATAAATATTCTGATTGAGCTCAAATTATTTTGAAAATACATTAGTTACTATTGGATTAATTTCCTTGTTTTGTGACGAGATTGTTCATTCTAGGCTGAGGTTGCTTTGTTTGGTGTCGAGAAGCGAACATCAATTTTCCACTTCCTTACGTCAACAGAGAAACACCGAGAATTTTGTGTACACAATTATTACGTGCTACTAATAAGTAACTAAAGTAAAACAGATTTATGAAAAATATCAATGAGCTTCTTCAGACTGTGTCCGTCGAAATTAGGGACAGAGCCAAGCTACCTGGACTGTGCACTGACAAACATATTACAACTGCACTCCCAAAATTGAAAGGTGGAGAGCCTGTGCTTTAGTTTGTGCAAAAAACTCCTCTAGTCTGTAACCATATTCATAAGTTGTTCAGATTCATTACTCGAAATCAAAAAACGTTCCAAGGCTTCACTCATATAACGAGCTACTGAACTAATATAATCTAACCAGTCACAGCAGGCTGTTGTGAATTAGCTAAAAGTACCTCCATGACACAGTCTAATCGTAAGGTACCTGCTATAAGACTGAAACTGTACCTGGATATCACTTCAGTGTATAGACGTTTCGAAAAATACTGATCACAAAGTTGATCCCTTTACAGCAAAGCACAAAATAGCTCACCTGCAACGGTGCTAACAACAATGATGTGAGAATATTTTTTTTTACAGATAACTTTACAACCCAATAACACTTGAGGAGCGTCTGTTCGTTCTTGGAATTTCAATGTCAAACGTGTAATCTATAAAATGTTTCAGTACAAATAAATGATAAAAAAGCACGACATATATCCAAAATCATGGAAAT
Organism: Tachypleus tridentatus; assembly: GCF_004210375.1. Taxonomy (NCBI): domain Eukaryota; kingdom Metazoa; phylum Arthropoda; class Merostomata; order Xiphosura; family Limulidae; genus Tachypleus; species Tachypleus tridentatus. The sequence continues at coordinate 88,554,208 of NC_134834.1, read as the reverse complement.
ACTAACAAGAAGTTTAAAAAGTATGTTTTTTTTTTTAATTTCACGCAAAACTACACGAGGACTATCTGCGCTAGCCGTCCCTAATTTAGCAGTGTTCCTTCTCGTCTTACTAGAAGGAAGGTAGCTAGTCATCACTACCCACTACTAACTCTTGGGCTACTCTTTCACCAACTAATAGTGGGATTGACCTTTACATCATAACGCCCCCTCAGCTGAAAGGGCGAGCATGTTTGGTGCGACCGGGATTCGAACCCGCGACCCTCAGATTACGAGTTGGATACCTTAACCAACCTGGTCATGCCGGGCCCATGTTTATAAAGAGGCAACTTCAAAACTATTGGTATAGATAAAGGAAAGGGTGACCTTTTCTTGCCACTTGGTGTATTTGATCTGTAACAATAATTCGGGAGTATAACGTGTTAACCAACTCATGGCTGTCAACCTCACTATAAAAAACATTTGGCACGGATGCCAACCTCACTTTCAAAGACATTTCGTATTGCTTTTAAGGATAGACAGCACTTTAAAAATTCACCTTTTATTACTTTAGTATCAAGGTAAGAAACAACTCTAAGTAGAATCAAAATATTTACAATAATAATAATAAATAAAACTAAAAGTCGACAAAAAACTGTAATTGACTATATGAATGTAACACCAGTAAAGAGTTGGTAATATTTACATTACTGAAATCTATGTTAAGCTATTCAAACGTTGTATCATTCGTAGCTCCTGTGGTATTTTTGTGAACCAACGGCACTAATGTGCTTTTAGTTGTGGGCATTGTAAAAAACAAAAAACAACATATTGTGTTGTATATTAACACAAATATTGTGTTCTTTCACAACAAGTTGTATTTTATTACAAAGTTTGGGTTTTAACCGTTTAGGAATATTATATGGTATTAAAGAATCATTCTCCATCAGAGGACATTTTAAAAGTGTCATGTTATGTATTGTTCGACTACTAATTCATGTTAGGAAATAACTTAATGTAATAATATTAGCATATGCAATTAGATTGTGTCAATCTTAACACAATGAGTGTGCACCAGTCAACAAGTATTTAGTGTGTTTTACTAGCTCACAATGATTATGCTGTTTAAACCTTGAGTTTCTAGTTCAGCTATTCAACCACCAACGTATTCTTCCTAAAAAACAAGTCGCATTGCTTTTATCTTTTAAAACAAGTTATTATTCACACGGTATAATTAAGTTTTCTTTTGTTGTGGATAATTATTCAAATAATCTAGTTGGTTACCCACAGTTATCCGTCCATACAGTACTGAGATTATAAATATTATTGTGTGTAACACAGACGTTAACGTCTAAACAGCTTTGTTATCACAAATATTTGCTATATAGAATTACCTCTTTATACAATGCTGCGATTAGAAATATCCGGGTACGTTATGCAGGTGCGTATTGTCTATACAGTGTTCAGATTACAAATATCTAGGCTAACATAACAAGAAAGGGTCCCAGGTTATGAATGGTGAAAATATATCAGCTTTTACGAGTGAGTAATTTTTATTGGTAGATCGTACGACATTTCGTCCACATACTAGATTCTGCAGCTCGTCACAACTATAGCTGAATCATCGTATAATGTGTTAATAAAAACTGTTTACCTGATAAAAAAACAGTTATATGATATCAATATCCTCGTGTGGTATACAAAGTATCTGTCTACAAGTATTCTAGCATGATTTTAGGTACATACTGTTCATTTTGAAATTAATACTAGAGTGTTATTTAATTTATATAGTGCAAACATTAAAGTAATTTATTTCTAGAAGAGAAAGTTATGGCAAGTTTGCTTACATAACTGTTTACTAATCATTTGTTGTCTGGTTCAATTACTATGAATTAATGTCATGCTACTCGAACTTTTTGATTTTTCTCGTTGTTTAATCGAGTATTGGTGTATTATATAATATATGTGTGTTTTTTTTCTTATAGCAAAGCCACATCGGGCTATCTGCTTAGCCCACCGAGGGGAATCGAACCCCTGATTTTAGCGTTGTAAATCCGGAAACATACCGCTGTACTAGCGGGGGGCTATATAATATCTAGTTGTTAAAGATTGCTGTCGGGAGTATGCTAAAAAGTTAAGTAAAAAAGATAGAGACTGATTTATACTGGATAATAGTAAGTTTATTCATAAAGTGTATACATTTTAAAATACAATAATTGCATACTGTATTGTATTAACAGAGTAAAAAAACAACTCGTTAATTCGCTTCCAAAGTAATTGAACCAGAATGTATGGACTTTCGGGTATAAAAGACAATTATTTATAGCTCTGAATACAACTGTAGTAGATTAACTTATCACTGATTGTATTGTGATAACAGACTAAAGTAAAATAAAGTAACTGACCCAGCCTGTGCGGACTATGACGAAGAGAGATGATTATTTAAAGCTCTGGTTACAACTGTAGTGATTATATGTGTAACGAATATTTGTATATACGCTTGATTTATTTATATAGAATTATTCATCTATGCAGTGTTAACATTACAAATATTCTAGTCTGAAATACAGAATTATGTGTTTATACAGTGCTGAGATTACAAATATCCTAGTCTAGTATACGGAATTATTCGTCTATGCAGTGTTTACATTGTAAGTATCCTAGGCTGTAGTACAGAATTATATTTTTTTTATATACTCATTAGACAAAAAATATCCTATAAAGTATGGTGTGCTTAATTGTCCGTTTATACAGCAAAAACTATAAATATTATTTCATATTCTGCTGAATTACCAGTCCACACAATGATGAGAACAGAAACATCCTAGTCTTCTATGAAAATTGTTCATGTATGCTGTTTAATTTGTGTTCCAGATGAACCACTGATCATAGTCTGATACTCAGGATTATCCGTTTTCACAGTCTTGAGAATGCAAATGTTCTACTTTGTTACGCAATATTATACACTTAGATAAAGTAATGATGCACAGTTAATCTTAGTCTGTTACACATAATTATCCGTTTAAATAGTACTCGAATTACACACATCCCCCTCATCGGTAAGTTTGAAGGCTTATAACTCTGAAAACCAATTTTCGATACCGTGGTAGGCGCAGCACAGGTGGCCCCTTACGTAGCTTTGTGCTTAACAATAAACAAATAAATATCCTGGTTTGTTATATATAGTTATATGTCTATACATTGTTGGTATTGCAATTATCTCAGTCTGATATACAGAGTTATCAGCCGTTTTTACACTATGCTTAGGACACTAATATCATTGTACCTTGTTCAGATGAACATGTGAGACAGTATTTGTTCATGAATCTGATGACAACTACGGTTAAGTCACCATTCTGATTTATATGTGTAGAATATATTTGTTAAAGATTTGCGTATGTATATACTGTGTTCTTAGATGAAAACCAAAGCTAGATTTAACTAAGAAAGTATCCTAAACATCCGCGACTCTTAAAATTGTTACACAGGATTAGAGTAACTTAATCTACGAGATATTTTTTCTTCATTTTGATTAGCTTTATATTTGTGCGCCAGCGATACCAAATATTTTACTACTCATTAGAATCTCTACAAGTCTAATCTCAACTTCAAATTCTTTCAAGCAAGATAAAATAATCTATGAGATCTTAGACGTGGTAAAATGTATCAGTCTAAATAGTTTGACCTTTCGAGTCCATAACTGTAATTAGATCTTAAATCTGTCAAGATATGACAGGACTATAAGCTAGAAGTTTGTACTTAAAAAAATAGCAACAAAAACTTAAGAATCATCGTATGAGCCGTTATATCGTGGCTACAAATTACTGAAGAGGAAAGAAATGGGTCAAAGCCAAATGATTAATGAAAGAAATTACAAACCTAAGTAAAACAAAGATGTATCTGGATTACTAAAAAAATTAATAAAATATGAAAGGACACAATGAACATAGAAGATTTACTGTCAGTACATATCATTATTTGTTGTTTTATATATGAATTTATTATTACTAGTTCAGTCTGTATCCTATTTCTTACTAATATTAAGACTAGAAATAATAATTTATGTCTCGCTGTTATATATACTATAAAATGGAAAGGATATTTTGGTTTAATTATTTCAAAGTGCCAGATAGATGGTGCATATCTGAACTGCACAAAAAGCTTCGAAAATGCCACAAAGATGGTGCGTGATTTCCAGTACAAGAAAGAGCGCTGTCGGAAAACTTTCATGTTCAAAGCACACCATTTCTCCCTGCTGGCTTCCCACATTCCATCTAGTGTAAAAGGATGACTTTTTTCCAGTGCCCATTTCACCAATGTTATTTGAATGATATATCTTCTTATGGAATAGCACGAATGCCTGTTTCATTCTGTGGTTATTTGGGAGGGAACGGGAGGGATGTCTGGAAGCCTTAGCTTGGTGAACCCATGCCTTGTTGGTTCATTTCCAGAGAGATTTCCTTTTTCATTATGTTGCACATTATTACAAGGGTACGTGGACGACACTTGCTACTACCCTGTTTGTCTAAGGATTCTCACCTTTTACAAGACGCATAACGTTGCTTAACATGGTTTGGGTACGGTTTGTTGTAGGTCTCTTATTAGATGGTCCTGGTATTGCCAAATTGATTAATAGTCTTTTTTTTTTCTATTGTTGTTGTTGTTGCTTTTCAAATTATAGTAAGTGCAAGGAACCTCCTCGTCTATAAAATATTAATCACCAATCTAAACGCAACTCTATGAGTACTCCTTCCCAAAAATGGTAAATTTAAGGTGGCATTACACTGGCCACGCAATGCAAAACAATGCCAAAATGTAGAATCCATTTTATTCCAACTTGGCTTTGTATCGAATGTGGTTACCACATTACTTACCAATGTCTCTATTTAAATTAATTCGAACATAACGTACTTAGCCTCTGTACGTGTTGAAAAAGGATAACTTCCTTCTGCACATTTACAAGTTCAGTGTAATTCTTCAATATTGTACGACAGGTTAACATGAGAAAAATCTGTGCCTAGATATCTTAGTTTGAGCTTATAAACTACCTGACATTTAGTAACATTGTTATTCTTTCACATTATATTGAGTGATCAACTCGTTACCATAATTTAATAGTACACACACTAATATGGGTGGGAGGTGCTCCCCGCAGACTTTAGACACATGGACACTCCTAGTCAATACATGGGTTATAAAATATGTGGTTCGAACGATATTCTTCTATGACTGCTTCCTTATCATCTTTGAAGTCTAAACAAATTAAAACTTGCATTTTTTTTTTAAATTACAGCAATTTAATGATCATCGTTGAAAATATAATATGGTTAGATGGTGCAGATGTGAGTTGTGAAAAATAATATACCATATATATATATATATGCAATTTATTATATTATTTATATGGCCTGAACATGGTTTAGTGGCTAGTGTGTTCGAAATATAAATCCGAGAATTAGTGGTTCGCTTCCCTCTACACGCTCTACACGTTTTAGCAGTGAAAGTGGTGCAAGGGTAACAGTCTACTGGGTGAGACAGGAGTATCCCAAAAATTGGCAATGGACACTTGAACCAGTTGTTTTTCCTCGAGTCTATTACCTCAAATGCCTCCGAGTCGTACAATAGGACTTGTACTGCTCGAAATCTGGTTTCGTTACTCGTAGGGGGCAAAACTCAAATATCCCTTTGTGTAGCTTTGTTCAAAATACATAAATATAGAATTAGCTCAAAATTAGGGGTCGACTATTGTAGATAACTCCGGTGTAGCTTTGTGTGAAACTTCTTAAAAATATTTATACGAATATGTTGAAAGACTATCCAATAATGAAGATTTTTTAAAATAAACTTGGATAAACGGAATGGTTTATATTTTTTTTTGTGTTAAGAATTCGTAAGAGATGAAATCTGTTAATGTGTATATTTAACAGGTATTTAAATATCCTTATATAATAACAAAAGAATGTGAGGTGGGCTGTACTAAACATTTCTTGCCTCAGACAGGTTTTAATGAAAATAACAAGATCAACTTACTTTTATTTAACTTATGATTTAAAGACAAAAATATTACATTCCTGGGAAACGCCTTTTTTTCATAACCACGTGTTATCTTTCTAATCCTTATGAAGTGATGTTCTTGAGAAACCATATGTCAAAGTTTCTACATTGCGTTAATGAAACTAAACCTAACGGATGAATTGTAGCTACCAAAACGGTTGTCTCTGGTTAAGGTTAAAACGTCGAAAACTAGCGAAATATTGGTAGACAGCTAGGCTTAGAAACTATTATAAAAACAGGTCAGCTGCAGATGTTTTTTTTTTCTACAGTCCTTTCAGTTGGTTCACTGATGCTCTAAATTAAAGGTGGAAATAAATTTCAAATCTTTCTATATGTCACATGTCACTCACTGTCCAATAAACTTTTCTTTCAGTACCAGAACATACCAGTTGAGCTGAACAACGTAAAAAGAAAACTATAAATAGCGTTTCATTGTCTGAAACAACTTAGAAATTCTGATTTCAGTTATGTCGTGAAAACCCACTTGTAAAGAAATATATATGTAAAAACGGCTCGTTTGGGTTGAGAAAATATTTTACGTAGAGGAGCGAACAACGTTTCGACCTTCTTCGGTCATCGTCAGGTTCACAAAGAAAGAAAGAGGTAACTGACCGGAAGCTGACCATTTATCCCTTTCTTTCTTTGTGAACCTGACGATGACCGAAGAAGGTCGAAACGTTGTTCGCTCCTCTACGTCGAGTATTTTCTCAACCCAAACAAGCCGTTTTTACATATATAAATTCTGATGTCGAACAAGAAGTTTATTGGGTCGCGATTTATGGGAAGTGGAAGACGGATCTGAAATGCTATTTATTACACACCTATGATTTCGATCTGCGTTAAACATATTAAGAGGAATTTGAAACAACATCTGCAACCAACCTGTTTTTATAATAATTGTCTGTGGTTAGCCACTGTTTAGTCACTTTGTTTATTGTGTGTATGAAATGCAACACTTTTGAAACACTCTTATAAAACATCTTTCAAGCGTACTTGGCGTTTGTAGAATAGTCTTAGAACCATTCAGTCTTTAACACTCATCTTATAAGCTATATAATCGCGTTATAGACTTAACCATATACAAGATAACTTCAGTCAGTATCTTGTTAATACTGCGTATCTGGCTAAAATTTGTGAAAACAAAATCACAAAGTTACCTAAGAAACTAAACACAATATTGTCCTTATTACGTTGACACTTTAAGTGAAGAATCCATAACAATATATTTGTGTTATATAAAATACGGACGAGAAAAACGAAAGCAAGAACAAAGTTTCTTGTCAAACTCTGGCTAACCACCTTGTGGATACCAGATATGTATATAAAAGTACCAAGTACATGCAAACTGTTTGTAGGATTATATTTTCGAATTTAATTAATGAAACATACTTACATATACAAGTGTATATAGTATTTGTGTTAGTACGTGCGTGTATGTGTGCACCTATGTATATTTATGACATCATCACTGTAATGAACCTAGGAGTGCACCTTACGTACAAGCCGGATGCGTACTTCATACTAGATGATAGCACAAGTGAATGCCGGTCTAGTTAAATAAAAAAAACAAAGCTGTGTTAAGTTTGGGAATCACTTGCGCCGAAAGATTGATGCCACGTTATATTGTTCGTAAACATAAATGGTCACGTATCTCTTAGCATATAATTAGAAAACGCGGTTATATATATATATATATCAGTGAATTTCTGAGTACTTTAAATCACTTCCTTCTCACAGAAAAGACATAAGCCCGTGCACCTCGGAAACGTACGATCATTTATCTACGTTTTATTCCAAATTTTGTTTTCGCGTGCTAACTAACCACATTAACATGCCCGTTTCAGAGATACTTATATTTATACAAAATCTTTGCTGTGCTAATGGACACGTCTTGCATTATAAAACAATCTCGTGGAATTTTTTATCTCTGGACTGAAACGTTGTTATAATTTGTGAATTCAAACGTAACGATGAAAAGGACCTGGTGAGCTATATGTAGTTATTTATAAAAAACGTTTTTAATTTTCGTACAACTAAACCTTATATACTAGCTATATCTTCAATTTATTTAATCATATTTGAATTTATTGTGTTGTAATGTTATAATCAACATGGCTAGCTGTAAATACACGCACACACACATATATATACATATATCCATATATCTAGAACCCCGCAGGGACAGCGGTAAGTCTACGGATTTACAACACTAAAATCAGGGGTTCGATTCCTCTCGGTGAACACAGCACATAGCTCGATGTGGCTTTGCTATAAGAAAAACACATACACTCCATATATCTAAAACATGATCAAATATTCTAAGTAATACAGAATAATCTATGATTGTGTGGAGGAAGGTACCATATGAAGAATGTTATATTTCTGCAGTAAACCTGTCGTGTCGGATGATTAATCATCACGTAGTTTCAATTATTTACTATCTTTTACAAGTAAATGTAACCGGTAATAAAACTGAAAATTTTACCATCTTCTTAATATATGTCTTACTAAATAACTAAGAAGAAAGAAAAATTGAGCTGTATTTCATTGTTTACGTTGCATGAGTAACTTTATAAAAACTTTGAACTACCTTTTAATATTTGACACCAAGGAACTAATTAAACTCTGGGTGTGAGTTGTTGTTTTTTAATCTTTCACACTGAATAATTAAACCTGACATAGAGTTTGAGCTGATTTTCGAATATATCACACTAAATGATTAACCTGAGATAGAGTTTGAGCTGATTTTAAAATATATCACACTAAATGATTAACCTGACATAAAGTTTGAGCTGATTTTAAAATATTTCACACTAAATGATTAACCTGACATAGAGTTTGAGCTGATTTTCGAATATATCACACTAAATGATTAACCTGAGATAGAGTTTCAGCTGATTTTAAAATATATCACACTAAATGATTAACCTGAGATAGAGTTTGAGCTGATTTTAAAATATATCACACTAAATGATTAACCTGAGATAGAGTTTGAGCTGATTTTCGAATATATCACACTAAATGATTAACCTGAGATAGAGTTTGAGCTGATTTTAAAATATATCACACTAAATGATTAACCTGACATAGAGTTTGAGCTGATTTTAAAATATTTCACACTAAATGATTAACCTGACATAGAGTTTCAGCTGATTTTCGAATATATCGCACTAAATGATTAACCTGAGATAGAGTTTGAGCTGATTTTAAAATATATCACACTAAATGATTAACCTGACATAGAGTTTGAGCTGATTTTAAAATATTTCACACTAAATGATTAACCTGAGATAGAGTTTGAGCTGATTTTCGAATATATCACACTAAATGATTAACCTGAGATAGAGTTTGAGCTGATTTTAAAATATATCACACTAAATGATTAACCTGAGATAGAGTTTGAGCTGATTTTCGAATATTTCACACTAAATGATTAACCTCACATACAGCTTAAGTTGATTTTCGAATATTTCACACTAAATGACTAATTTCACACACAGTTTCAGCTGATTTTTAATATTTCACACTAAATGACTAATTTCACACACAGTTTCAGCTAAGTTTTAATAGTTCACGCTAAATATTTAAACTTACACAGAGTTTCAGCTGATTTTTAATATTTCACACTAAATAACTAACCTCAACCAGGCTCAATGTTTGAACGATTTCTCAGTCTTTTGTTCTTTAATAACTAACTAGATTCAAACATAGAGCTATATCTTAAAGTTTCACACTAAATATCTTCCAAAAGGTTTCTAACTGATATCTAAGGTTAAAAACTACAAAAAAATTGAACATGAGATATTAATATCACGAATTTTAATCTGTGGGAAGACTGGATGTGATCACTATTATGACAAATGGAACACGTAGCAGTAAAACGTTGAATTAACTTTACGTACGAAAGAAGACAACAACGTAAAAGTCGAAAAAACTACGTATAATGTAATATTATAAAACTGCTGATTCAGAAAGAGTTTGCACTAATCTCAGTGTTCGCTTAACGGCCCACGATAAAGATGGTTCTTGAAATTGAAGAACGGAATGATAAAACCACTATAAAGTTGAAGGTTTTTGCCTTTACTGCTTGAGGAAAGCTTATACAAATCTCAAAGAGAAGATTAAAACTTCTTTTAAAGCACGAACCTTTTAGTTGTATTATTTGTATATAAAAAAAAAAATTTCTCTTCTGACGTCATAAACTACTAGCGCTCGAGGGGAAACGACTTTTTGGCCATGCGAAACGACAAATCTTTTCTGCTTCAAGCAACAGTTACATGCGGTTGCTAGGGAAAGTTGTCTCGCTCAAAGTTTACCCTAGAAACTGTTTATTCACAAAACTGCTTACAGGTCCGTGAATTTTGGGGCTACAGAGCTCTTAACAATACATTGATCTCATACAAAAAGTATCCCGTTGTTGTGACTAATTCTATTAAACAGTTACCTGTGGGTTTCTTTAACAAATACTGAACACTAAAAAAGAACGAAAAATGTAATAGTAACGAAATAGTAACATAAGAATATCAAAAGCATTAGTTAAATAATGAAAGTGATAAAGCTTTTAAGTGATTGTCGACATAATTGAATCAAACGAAAACCAGGAGCTGTGGGTATGACAAGAATAAGTTAAACATTGAGCTGTCTTCTGTACTTTATTATATAAAGATTTATAGGGCGGAATGGTCTCCGCCTCTTAGTTAGTAGCACAGCTGTAAGCTTGAGGACTTAAGTATGGTGGTCGATCCTTGTGATAGACGCATCACAGATGTATCGTTGTATAGTTTTGTAAAAACAGACAAACATGATATTCTGTTTAAGGAACACTGAAAGCGAGATCTATCTAGCACACTGTTTACCCTTTTTTTTTAACAGTATAAGATATTTTCAGCTTGAATGGTACGTTATACAACATATGTAATAAACGAACAAGTTTCATGTCCCAATTTTCAAACAGATAGCTCCTTAATTTAGAGCTGCCAACCAGTAGGGAGGGACTCAACAAGTAACATCTTCCGCCATCACGGCTGCTCTTAAGTGACTATCAGCGTTTTCTGTAATTTTTTCTAACCTGCTAAAAAATGAAAGTACTCATTGGCATATCGGAGATTCTAACCTTAGATCTTCAACTACGGTAGCCAATCGTATAAAAGTCTGCATACACACATACACACAAAACTACGTGACGCCATGCGTGTTAAGGCGTTCGACTCGTAATCCGAGGGTCGCGGGTTCGAATCCGGTCGCACCCAACATGATCGCCCTTTCAGCCGTGGGGGCGTTATAATGTGACAGTCAATCCCAATATTCTTTGGTAAAAAAGTAGCCCAAGAGTTGGCGGTGGGTGGTGATGACTAGCTGCCTTCCCTCTAGTCTTACACTGCTAAATTAGGGATGGCTAGCGCAGGTAGCCCTCGAGTAGCTTTGCGCGAAATTAAAAAAAAACCATCATGCCGAGCTCCAAGTCTTATAGTATGGGGCTCCGTCTAGTGGTATTTTCTGTACTTGCCTTAGCTGGGTTCATAAGAATTTATATTGATCAAAACCACGGTTTCTGAGCTGCTGGTGACAATGTTGAGTTTGTTATTCTTTGCTAAACATAACGCTTTGTATCATATCAATATTTATGAACTCATAACTTAACTGATTCTATAAAAAACAACAGTTGAGCATATATTGTTAGCTGAATACCTTCTATTACATAAAATACATTTACATGACACTGTACGAACTTTAAGCACTGAGTTTTCGTAAACTGCACTTCAAAGTGATTACTGTGCTGGATCTCAGGGAAGCCGTATGGTGTCATCGTCAGTAACGCAGAAGTTTCAACATTTCCAATTAAAGCTATCACTAGTGTGTTTCTCATCCCAACAACCTATAGCAGGGAAAAGCAAACCCTCGAAGTTCCTGACAATCAGTTATATGCACTTTAAATATTTTTTACATAATAAAAGACTTATAAATATAAATAAAACTGATATGTTTAGATTCTTATGGCAAGTTAAAGTTAATCGTATGTATAAATGACATCAAAGAAATAAGTTTAGTTTTCCTTCGAATTAAATGTTCAAACTCCGAAACTTCAATAGAAAAGATAATGTTACGCACACAAAATAAGAAAGATAAGTTTTAATTTATGAACATTTTATTTGTTTGTGTCGTTTACCTTCTTTCGCTGTCTTTGTGAAAACTTTATTCAACACGTAAATCAATAAGAAAGTTGAAATACTCGCCACATATTCATGCTTCAAAAGGCTTAACACGTGTTTGGGAGCAACAAGTCGTCCATCACTCGGAACACTTGTTACCTCGTGTTTGCTCGAGGGAAACTTAAACAAGTTATTCGAAATCTTTCAGCTTTCCCACGCTATTCAAGTTTCGGTTATAGGTTATCTTGAAACTACTACCATTTAGTATAACAGAGGAACAAAGTATTTATATGCAAAAAATAAGGTTAAAAATAACAAAACAATTCGATATTCCAAACCATATGTATGTAAAACCTAAAACAGGCGTGTGGACACTTTAAAATTCCTTTAATGTGTCTACTTAATATCCTATACTTCAAATCACGTCCTTCCATGGAACATATTTTGTCACAGCTATGCTCGATATCCTGTTTGATAAGTTTAACAAAAAATAAATTCTGTTCAGCTGTCTTGCTGCTTTAAAACACACACACAAAATACGTCACTGCTACCTTTGAAACACTTAGGAACTATGAATATGAAAACAGTTACACATAAAATACATGTTTTCTTACTTCGAGGGTGAGAAGAGAGAACTTATTCCATAGGTTTTAAACGTTAACTATTTTTACTGTCCCACTTTTTATTTTTACCAGAGAAGGTAAAAACACTCAAATCAATGTTATTGTAAGACACAATTTTCCAATAATGGAGAACAGAAGTAAATACGAACTTTCATAATTGCCTTTCCCCTATATATCGTGGTTTAAATTTAAAAGCATAGAAATTTATAGAGTGAATGAAACCATTTGAAATAGAACGGATTTTGTTCGAATTATGAGAACATCCACAGATGGCTTCAAAATTATGTGCGCCGTCTTAACACTGTTACTCTAACTCATAACACGGAATAGTTTAGTACAACCTTCAACAACGACAACAAAACGCAATGATTTAATTTTAGAGCGACCAGCTGTCTCAAAAAAAAAGAAAATCCTTACGTTCGCCGATAACGGCACCTGTAGAAATGACACCTTTAAAAAAAAGCGCCAGCAGTGACGTAAAGTGAGAAAAATAAAGCCGGTATTAAAAATAGCACCGGTATTAATGGCATCAGTAATGATACAAATTTTTAAAATATTGTTATTGTTCGACAAAATTAGCACCAATATTAATGATTTTTGTAATAACAGCGCTGATAAAATTTTGCCCCGGCAGTAATGCAAAGAGAGCACAAATATGTACGACGTAAAAAGATCATAAACCTGATAATGTTTTAGTTTCGTCATAAACTTACAATGTTACGGTATGTTTTAGTTTGGTCATAAACCTACAATGTTAATGTATGTTTTAGTTTAATCATAAACTTACAATGTTACAATATGCTTTAGTTTGGTCATAAAACTACAACGTTACTGTATGTTTTAGTTTAATCATAAACCTACAATGTTACGGTATGTTTTAGTTTAATCATAAACCTATAATGTTATGGTATGTTTTAGTTTAATCATAAACCTGCAATGTTACGGTATGTTTTAGTTTAATCATAAACCTACAATGTTACGGTATGTTTTAGTTTAATCATAAACCTACAATGTTACGGTATGTTTTAGTTTAATCATAAACCTATAATGTTATGGTATGTTTTAGTTTAATCATAAACCTGCAATGTTACAGTATGCTTTAGTTTGGTCATAAAACTACAACGTTACTGTATGTTTTAGTTTAATCATAAACCTATAATGTTATGGTATGTTTTAGTTTAATTATAAACCTGCAATGTTACGGTATGTTTTAGTTTAATCATAAACCTACAATGTTACGGTATGTTTTAGTTTAATCATAAATCTACAATGTTACGGTATGTTTTAGTTTAATCATAAACCTGCAATATTACGGTATGTTTTAGCTCTGGGGAGACATTTTATTACTTTTAGTATTACTGTTGCCACGTTTATATCTGTATTCCTACGTTTCCTCAGAGTGGGCTGAACGATAGAGAAATTGAGATACAGGAAAACGTTACGGTTTTTTTTTTCTAACGTTTCCCTACTCTTTACAAATGCCGCTAACACTTTTTTTTTTTTTCAAACTACGTCAGATTATTGTGTATTATTGTCATAAATTCACTTTCTGTAAGTTTGTTTTCCACTGCAGCTTAATACATAAAAAGATCTTGCTTGATCACTAGTGCACGTCGTCATGTCAATCATAATTTTTGTAATAAATATATTTATTGTCTTTAAGTATAGGGTAAGTTACTGTTCAACAACCAGCGTAGTATTACACGTTTGGTGTTTCCTCCTTCTAACCGGCGGGGATTTGGAACTACAGGAGCATATGGTTTGTTTCCTTAGGCTGTTTTTAAAAGATAATTTGAAGGGTATGGAAAAAAAAAAAACAACCTGTTTGTGGGTGCGCTGTTTAAAACACAACAAGTCGTAGAATGTCAGCCAAGCAAAAGAATTTTTCTGCCTCATATCACAGATACGCACTAAAGCGTATCGTAGTGAAAGTGAAGAAGGAACAACGGAAGTGCTACTGACACCATTGAGTTACACAAGTCTCTTGTCGAACGTGACCTCTAACGGTGTAGTAAGTTATTTCTATTGAGGTAAAAACGAAAATATAATACGTTTGTTTGTAATTAAGCACAAAGGTTCAGAATGGGCTATCTGTGCTCTGCCCACCACGGGTATAGAAACCCCTATTCTAGTGGTGTGATTCCGCAGACATATCGCTGTGCCAATAGGGGACAATATTATGCGTACAGTTTCGGAAAATGTTCGGTATGTTATCTTTTAAACAGTAACGGTTATTATAACAGTTTCGATAACAAACAAACTTAAATAGTACATTATTTAAAGGTATGAAATTTCATGAAAATATTTTTCCCACAAATAACTTAAGTTTTCAAACATTTTGAGCCATACTTACACCATTACAAAATAACAGAACCTACAGTTTATTTTTTCATTAGTTTCCATTTAGTTTTCACTTATAGAAGCAAAAGTTATTGTAAAGCTAATTTTGAAATCCTTCTTCACTTTTGACTGAATTACAACAGCTCGAGTACAATAACTACTTTGAAACAAACTCGTCTCTCTGTTAAACAGATAGATAAGAACCACAATTAATGACCACAGTAACAATATTATTCAACAGATAGATAAGAACCACAATTAATTACCACAGTAACAATCTTATTCATTCCACACAGAAGTCGACGTGAAAATGGCTAATCATAAAACAAGAGAAAAAAGGGGTAAATCAGTTTCTACAAAAGTTAAGATTTTCTTAATAACGACCGTAAACATTTTGTTTGGGGGGAGAGAATAATGTTTAGATGTGTTTACCAACATGACTGAATAACCAAAGCATACTCTGAGTATTACACAGCATAATTAGATGAGCACAGAACATTGGTTTGTTTTATTATGAATTTCGCGCAAAGCTACACGAGGGCTATCTGCGCAAGCCGTCCCTAACTTTGCAGTGTGAGACTAGAGGGAAAGCAATTAGCCATCACCGCCCACCGCCAACTCTTGGGCCACTCTTTTACCAACGAACAGTGGGATTGACCGAACATTATAACACCGCCACGACTGAAAGGGCGAGCATATTTGATGTGACGAGGATTCGAACCCGCGACCCTAAGATTACGAGTCGAACGCCTAAGCTCACCTGGCCATGCCGGGCCCAGAACATTGAAAAGTATTGTACTGTTAAATTAGTAAAACACATTGAGAAGGATTACAGTATTAGATGGGCAAAGCATACCGGGAAGTATTACACTGCATAACTAGATAAGCAGAGCATATTGAGAAATATTACACAACACAATTTGATGTGCAAAACACAATAGAAGTATTACACTGCATAAATAGATAAACAAAGAATATTGAAACTATTATTATGAAGCATAACTAGATAAACAAAGCATATTGGAAGTATTATGAGTATAACTAGATAAATAAAGAATACTGAAATAATTATTATAGAGCATAACTAGATGAATAAAGAATACTGAAAGTATTATTATAGAGCATAACTAGATAAACAAAATACAATGAAAGTTGTTTTAATAATTTTGTAACAAAATTATTTATAAAAATTAACGTTAGTCTTAGAATTAATATATATATATATATATATGTGTGTAAAACAAGTCAATAATTCAGTGAAGTAATTGATAAAGAGGTTGACGGTATTAAACATTATAAAATCTTATAATTATTTATAAGTTTTACCCGAACATATTTTCTGCTGAGTCCACAGAGGGAATCGAGCTGCTTATTTTAGGCTTATAAATTCATAGACTAACCGCTGTACCAGCGGGGAACGTGTGAAAGAATTGAAATGAATCTGAAGTAAATACGTGAAGGAAATGAAATACATACTATACTAATACGTGAAGAAATAGTTTAAATACTTGCTTAACTCGTAATGAAATTAAAATAAATACTACCTTAATTGGAAATTAAGTTATATACCAATTTAATACCTGAGATAATTGTGTTTAACTATTTGCTCAACAAACGTAGGAAATTCAGTTTAATGCTTTTAATAAGAAAATGAATTAAAATTAATATTAGTTTTATGAGTTATAGAACTGTATTATTATCGATCAATGATAATTACTTTTGGTTTAAAATATCAAAACGAAACTAGATAAAGAGATTTCAAAAAATCAATGCTGAGTTTCAAAGTAAACCGTAAAATTGTTTTGGAATATATTAATGCTTGTACGACGTAAAATAACATTCTGATAAATATTTCTTTCGTCTGCCACTTTGTCTAGACTAGCTGCGCGACGGGTACTAATATTCATTGCCTTGGTATTCTTACACGCTTTTGATTTGAAATCCGCAATGAACTACTTAAAAGCAATGTAGAAATAATAAAAAATCTACAGTAATTCATATTTACTAATATTAGGTCTGTTTTTTTATGTAAACGGATATTTAATTTAAAAAACTATTGCGTCGTTGCATAACGCGTTCTTTACAATATTCTGGACTTGTGCTTTTTTATTTATCATAACACTTTGCATTATGACAAGACTTATTTTGTAAAGCTACCATCTCTTGCAGTTAAATATGGTAATGAGTATCACTTTATGGTCATCACTGTCTTGTTAAAAACTTCGCGGGGACAACAGAGTCACAGCTGTCAGGATAATGGTGAAGTCAAGTACTTCCTCGATTTCCACAGGAAACCAGCAAGTGGGTCACGTGGGAAACTTTCTCAAGTTGCACGGAAGTAGGAGTTTTGTCTGTTTGTAAGCAGAATCATAGAAAAATGTTTTAAAGGTAGCAAACCCACCCCTCACACCACTATTTCTCATATATTTCTCCATCCATTCTCTAATCCAAACCCTCTTTCTGTGAGTTCCAAGAACAAATTCAAGAATACTTAAGTACAGTTATCTTCTAACTTCAATAGAAAGAGAATACGTTTTAATTTTTATAAACAAATTTCGGATCACCTAATCTAACGATATTTTTTGTTTTCTAAAGCATATTCTATACACATGAAAATTTGTATTCCAAAATTATTTTTTTAATTTTACGAAATATATTTTATGTACATATTCTTTTAACATATTCGCGAAATTTCAGTCATGACTTTGGACCCTGATTTAAGAAACTAGATTGTAGTACATAACAAAGTATTACCTATAACTAGACTCAAAAGTTAAAACCTTTAAACTTGTTTCCATTTTGTATTGAACATCAAATACAGTGAAAGTTGTTACAGTAAATGCAAACATTCTACATCTATAATACGCTGGAAACTTACGATACAATTCTTATTTAACAGCTACTACTGGCGGTAGAAACTTTCGATATAGCATAATTTTAATATGTTGTATTAATGTACCGTTTTGCACACTTCCACTGCTTGTTATATTTTAAACAAAATAAGGAAAGTCCGCAATAACTATAAATTTGGGCTTAGCTTATAAAATGAAAAAGAATTCCAACAGTATCAAAGAAAATAAATCTATTGATTTAAATACGACTGGCGCAATATGTAATTGCGACAAGTTGTCGGTAAAATTTAAAAAAAACAACAACTTATTCATTTCTTACGGTTACTTTTTTAGAATTCTTTTATATAAATGTTGTTTTCGTGACAAGAATACCGTGTGTACATATATAACTTTTATGTTGTTTAATAGCCTTACAACACTGAACTATAGTTGGTATTTACGTTCAAATTTAATGTTCGTTTATCAAAACATTAGTTATTAAAGTAACAGACGTGAGAGAAGTTTATAATGTCATAAATATTAATGTTTTCCTTTCGTGAACACGCTTAGAAAGTGTGAATACCGTAAAGAGCGTGAGTTTCAAATGTACTAACTGAAAAACTCCAATTTATATAAAATTGTACTTAGGTGTTGAAATTAGCTTTCAAAGATCAAATATTTAAAAAAATAACAACACTGAAGACTGCGACATCTATAGCCAGCAAACTATAGCCAGAAAAAGTTCAACTATTGATATTATTTGTGATAAAATTCATATATCGGAAAGAACTGTTGAATTTATATCTCTTATGGTACATCATACATAAAATTAAGAAAAATGTGCATCCATATTAATTTAGTCAAATGAATATCACTTTACAGTTTAGCCATGTATATTTCATATATTTATCAAGATTGTTAAAATGTAACGGAACTGTTAATAAACAGATCAGTTGAATGAAACACTACTGTGTGATTAGTCTGTGTCGAATGATCGGCGATTTACCTTTAACAGAAAACTGAATTTTTGGTATCGTTGGTGTTTACTAAAAATATCAGGTACCTCTAAGTCAGATATCGATTACAAGCCACTGAAAAAATACCAACAATGTTCTTTTAAGGTGAATTTATGTTATGTGTACAATACACCTTAGTTTCCTTAGGACTTCTATACTTGTTTTATTGATTTATAGACAGCTTTTCACATTCATGCTGAATCCTTAATATTAAGTTCTGGCCAGAGCAAGTTCGCTACATATAAGCTAAGCATTGCTAATATATATATCCTACATTGCTTATAATTATTATAATCAGTGCTTTATCACTTGGGTCCTCGCTATTAATGATGTTTACGGCTATAAACCTAATAATATCTTACAAGATAAGACCAGCCCAGGAGACTAAGGTTAGTCTGTTTTTTGAATATCGCGCAAAGCTTCTCGAGGGCTATCTGCACTAGCTGTCCCTAATTTAGCAGTGTAAGACTAGAAGGAGGCAGCTAGTCAATACCACCCACCGCCAACTCTTGGGCTACTCTTTTACCAACGAATAGTGGGATTGACCATCACATTATAATGCCCCCACGGTTGGGAGGGCGAGCATGTTTAGTGCGACCGGGATTCGAACCCGCGACCCTCGGATTACGAGTCGAACGCCTGGCCATGCCGGGCCCCTTAGGTTAGTCCTAAATTCATCTACTAAGCTAACAATGCAGAATAACCATTATAGTAAGATGTCAAACATAAAATTACGTTGTATATAATTGAAAATAAAAGTAGATATATATAAAAAAATTAACTGATACTATGTATCTTCACTGTCGTAAAATTTTCACCTATTTAGGCTTACGGATAAGTGTGAACTACTTTATCGTCTTGAAGTCAGCAAAAGGTGCAGAAATGTCCCTACAACACAGAGCCTACAGTTACCAATAAACCAGATCCGACTTGTCTATGCTAAGCGTCTTGGGGAAATATCGTGTAAACCAAAAATTATGTGGTATAACTTAAACTTGGATACATCAAATCATAATAACAACTAAAATATTTCAATCCGATTTAATCAGAACGATCGTGTTATATACTTCCTATTTATTTAGAAAATTTTCTTTGGTTCATCCTCTAAAAGTTCTGAATCACATAGAAAGTGATATATTGAAAATAGATTATATTTTCGTTTTTGAATAAAAGTCAATAAGTACTTGAAATTGTTGAAGCGAATTGAAAACAATAACACAGAACAATTTTTTTCTCCTAAATATATGATTTAGTTGTGTGTCCGTTTCGCTATAGCTTTACATGAATTATTAAACAAATCTCAGATCAATGTACAGCAGTTTTGTAATTAATATAAAAGTTTTCGTTATAAGTGTGATAGATATCTGATTACTCAGGATTTACCCACTCCACATCTATATAGTTTTCCATTATTTTTGGAACGGGCGTGGACTAGTGTTTAAATACGGCCTGGGATGTGAACCAAAGAATTCGTTTTTCGCATCCCGTTTCTGACAAATCACTTTGAGGACAATATTTGGAGGTAAGTGTGTTGATTATCTGCTTCCTTCTAACCTATCAGTAAAAAATAGGAACGACTGTGAGTACATGGATCTTGCGTAGCTCTGCCCTAAATTCTAGAATAAACCTGTATCTTTTGACGTGAGTGGTTAGTGGTGGTGTATAATTCATATGTTTCAATATAGATTAAGTGTATAACTTACTCACTTGGATCTTCCGACACGGATTGTTTCTTGTAAGTGAATAGCAATGATTTTTTTCATTTGTTTTTGAATTTCGTGCAAAGCTACAATAGAGCTATCTGTGCTAGCCGTCCCTAATTTAGCAATGTAAGACTAGAGGGAAGGCAGCTAGTCATCACCACCCACCGCCAACTCTTGGGCTACTCTTCTGCCAAAGAATAGTGGGATTGACCGTCACATTATAACGCCCCCACGGCTGAAAGGACGAACATGTTTGGTGTGACGGGAATTCCAATCCGCGACCCTCAGATTACTAGTCGAGCGTCTTAACCACCTGGCCATGGCAGGCCAACAGTGCAAATATAATAGCATTTCACCTTCTCTAAATGTATAGAAATAATAGCAACAAAGATTACTTTTTTCTAATGGATAAAAAAAGCTTACATCCTTTCATGAATTTGGTGTTGAAATTACTAGTGCAAGCTCCATATATCTTTTTTACCCATTTGTTCCTGAATTCTGTAGAGGCTATCAAGATTAGTGTATATTGTACTACATACATTAACATACATGTATCGAAACTTATAATTCAGAGACAAACTTTGAAATTAATTTAGAAAGGTATTTTATTACACACACACCTGTCTGAACCCAGTTTGTAAACAAGTTGAACCAAACAATCGCCCCCTAGTGGCACAGCAGCATGCCTGCGAACTTACAACTCTAGAAATCTGATTTCAATACCCATGGTTGGCAGGGCACAGATAGCCCTTTGTGTAGCCTTGTACGTAACTACAAACAATCAGAAACCTGTTGAAATCTATAGTTAGAAAAAACGTCGTACCATACATCTGTCGGAATTTTTCGTTAAGAAAAGCATATTGACAGACACCTATCGGAACATATCGACAATTATCGAAAATTAATTGAGAAAAACTGTTGCTTTTCCTCTAGACTTCTGCAATATAATACGTAGTCCAGTGATGCGAATACTAGTTATCGTGAACAAACACCGATATTTAGTAGGTAAATACATACTACTGGATAATTAATGTTCAATATTGTAAAATACGAATGACGAGCTCGAATAATGATAATGCACAAAAACTAATATTTAAACCTTACAAAATATGGGTTACTGTATTTAAGGTCAATAGGTACTTTTTCAAATTTATCATCGCATTTGTAATTTTGCTTTCTGTGTTTAAAACTGCAACAAGTATTCATCAAAGACAATAAACAACATGTTTATCAGAGAATCTCTCACTGCTTGCTTTTTCTCTCTCTGTGTATATATCTATAAAGTGTATCATTTACGTTATTTATAATGCATTTGCTATCAAATCAGTGATGAGCCTTCGAACTTAATGCTAAAAGTCCCCCACTGGTACAGCGGTAAGTCTACGGATTTACAACGCTAAAATCAGGGGTTCGATTTCCCTCGGTGGACTCAGCAGATAGCCCGATGTGGCTTTGCTGTAAGAAAATCACAAAAAAAAACACACTTAAAGCCTAAAATCGAGTTTACATCTCCGTGGTGAGAACAGCACAGATAACCTCTTGTAGCTTTGTACCTATTACATGTGACAAAACGTTTTTTTATGTACATACTGTTATTTCCGCACTTTTTCAATGTTTTTTGTTATATTTTCAAAATTCGTGTCCTTATATCTTTGTGTCATAGTCAACGTCATCCACAATACTGATTACTTTCCCTCCAGGTACAGTACCACGCGCAAACTAAGCTCATGTAAGGGCGGTTGGTAATTAAAGCATGCTTTTACGACAACAAAAGACTATCGTAAATAATTCTTTCACATCCCCACAAACACACACACACATGCACTCAACGTCTCTTGGTTCGAGAAAATCCGAGAACAATTTCCCCCAACAAAACCTGAAAAATCATTCACAAAATACGACTTCATTCACATCTTTGTTGTTTTCAGTTAGAGAAGTCTTTCATTTTTGCACTTGCCCAGCTAATTGCACATTTCTGTCATTGGTAAGCTCTACAATTGTGTAATATTTTCTCTGAATGTGCCTCAGGGTACAAGCTGGCTTTACTACAGGATGTTTTGTGAGGAAGTGTTTTTTTATGTTTCTACTAAATCATATGTCTAACAATCATTATTTAAAAAAACGTGCTTAGTATTATTACAAGGTTATAGGACAACTCACAACTTTTACGTTACTGACCGGTTTCATTAAAGTCGTGAAAGCATGTGTAGAGATTAGGGGTGTAAGTTTTCAACACAAGCTATACATTTCAATGTTTCTGGATAAGCTACTTGTATTAATGCGGGAATAACTGAACAATGTTTTCTGTTGTTTATCTTGTGTGATCCTCATTACTTAATTGTAAAGATCATTTCACAAAGCGAATTCTCAGGCAGTATTACCAGCTGAGTATAAGATGAAACATTAATAACTTTTAACATAAAAGCTGCATTTTTATCTACAGAACTGTGTCTCAAAATAGACAAAAATTATACGCAGAAATTTTTAAAGGTATGATAACAGAATGGTTAAAAGTAAGGAAGGTTCTAAGAACTTAAGATTACACAGCAACTAGTGGTCAAATTTTGATCTTTAGGTCGCATAGCAAAATAAAACTAGTGGACAAAGTTGGAACTTCAGGTCGTACAGCGAAATAAGGCTAGTGGTCAAAGTTTGAAACTGAGATCGTACAACAAAATAAAACAATTTTATTATGAAACTAATAAAATTATATTTAACAGTATTATATTTAACCATCTGACAAGACACTCATCTTTCATTAATCTATAAAATGATTTATAAGAAGTGTCTGAAATAGCACTCCAAACATTTCCTCAATGTTCTCAAAAGAATGAATTAAGTGATACTGATCTTACATTGAAAATTAGTAGCTCCACGATGTTGAATGTTATCTTTAAAACATTCTCTATAAGTATGTTTTAATCTTTAATTGTTTTAAATAACAGTATATATCATCCTTCTATGCTATTTTGTACGTGGTTCCTGTTAATTTGGCTTGAAGCATGTAAGTCTGGACAACTTTTTTTTTCGTAGGAGGTTTAAGTAAATATCCGTTACTCAAAGTTACAGGACAGATACTGAATTCGTCTTTAATGACTGTTATATAATAGCATATCTTCTTTAATTTCTAAATTTCTTCACTCCATTGAGTGTGTTAATCACCTTGAGAACTAAAACAATTATACAGTTCACGTAACACAAATATCTTTCAATACGCGTGATCGGTCTCGGATTAATCTCAGGTTTCTCGCACCAGAAAATCTAATAGTTTCCAAGCCAATGAAATAATATCTAGTAGTTTCTAAGCCACGGAAATGTGCTAGTTATATCAGACATGAAATAATACTGTAGGTTTCGAAGCTGCGCCCCCTTGGTACAAAACAATAGAGAAGTAAGATGGCGGGACTAATTTTGTCCTCGACGAAAAACGACAGAACAAAGTCAACTTTCGAAAAACTGGTATGAGAGCTCCACCCTCGCCATAATGGCTAAGCGTGAATTCTTATTGTAGGTGGCCAATGAAGCAGCAAGGCCATGTGAGAAAAACGACACATTTCACTTGGTTTTGGGACTTAATCATAGAAGTGTGAAAAAACGACTTTCACCATCACTGAATGTTCGTCTTAGAATACGTAATAACGTTTTCTACTTTTTTGGTTCTCAGAGCTTGTCCCTCAGTAATTCAGATTATCAAACTCTTTCACGCTTGTATTTTTTTTTCAAATCTTTTATCAATATATTTATGCCTCTTACAGTGATTTTAACATACTTGCAATAGGTTTTTGCCTTTAATGTCATACATTTAAATGCCTGAAGTTAAATCAAACATCACATAATTTTAAGTTAATAACCAACGAATTGAGTCAAAGCTTTAAGGCGACATGGTCACCCACCGGATACATTGATAGAAATTCCCCGTGGGCAGAGTTTCATCAATTTCAATCTTGCCTACCCCCCAAAAAAGAAAGTTAAATTTATTTTTTTTAAAAAAGAATAACATATTTTAAACAAACAATTTACATTTAGTTAAATTTTTAAAGTGAAATTTCAAAATAAGGACAACGATTTTCTGCAACAAGTGTAACCCTAACAGAATTGGTTATATTTTTTTCACTCAAAAATGTGTTTACAAAAATAAGCAATATAAGAAAGTGATTTAATAGCTGTTAATTTATCAATAGCTTTTAGAACCTAAAAGTGAAAACATATATTAATTTTGTAACATATTATCCTTTATTTGCATAAAAATATTAATTATTTGTCTGTTTGTTTGTTTTTGAATTTTGCGCAAAGCTACAGAAGAGTTATCTGACTAGAGGGAGGCAGCTAGTTATCACCACCCACCGCAAATTCTTGGGCTACTCTTTTACCAACAAATAGTGGGATTGACCGTAACATATAACGCCCCCACTCGGATTACGAGTCGAACGCCTTGACACGCTTAGCCATGCCAGGCCCTTATTGGCCTGTAAGTGACGAACTCACCAAACTATTAACCTTTCTTCTTCTTCTTTCAATATATATATATATATATAAAACTCTACAACTACTTTATCACTAACGTCAGCGGCCCGCCATGGCTAGGTGGGTCGGGGTTCGAATCACGGTCGCACCAAACATGCTCGCCTTTTAAGAGTAGCCCAAGAGTTGGCGGTGGATGGTGATGACTAGCTGCCTTCCCTCTAGTCTTACACTGCTAAATTAGGGATGACTTGCGCAGATAGCTCTAGTGTAGCTTTGCGCGAAATTAAAAAAAAACAAACAAAACAAACTAACGTCAGTTTAAACCTAAATTCAATTGGGTATTTTGGGCAGAGCATGATGTGATCGATTAGTCATAATAACTAGTAGTAATTAAAAAAAATAGTCGTAACTCTCGTGTTTACAAATGATGTTATCATTACCCCTTACAATGTAAACTTTGTTATGAATAAATATATGATATTCCTCCAACAAGCTTAAGTAAAGGGTAAAAATGAAATTACCAGCCAATAATAGATTAACATCGGATGACTGTAACATGTAGAATACTCAATGCTTTGTACACTATACAACCAGTGTCTTTAGGGAGGCAATTCCCATATTATGTACGAAGTGAAGAAGTAAATAGAAAATCAATAATTATAATATTAAGTTTTATTACAAACATTCAGAGTATACACTACTTTTCAGTCAAGGAAAATAAATGTCACAAAACGAGTAATGAAAAAATATTTCGTAAATATAAAATGATATAGGGATGCCAGTGCCAAAAAGAATGCAAACATGAACACGGCTTTCTCGAGCGCTCTGGACTTAAAACAAGAATTATATGCTGTCTAATTTACCTTCACACAGTTTCCAAATTGAGTGTTTTCTGTTCACATCTAAGGTTGTACTTCAACCAGTGCGATGTTTGAAACTATGATTCTAAGAAAACAAAACAAAAATTTCAACCTCGTGCTTTCCTTTTAACTTTGATCAAATTATAGACGTGAATTAGGCCTTATCAGTAACTAATCGTTCATAAATTCTGAATAAATTTAAATATTTCAAAAATCAGTTGTTTTGATCCACTCTTTACCAATAAGGTACCATATTATCTCCCATAAGCAAAGTATGACTGTTGAACCTTTTGTCTAACTTCCGACATCAAACACTCCCTTTTTGATGTCATGCATTTCGTTAAGATCACGTAATTTGATTACGTACATGTATCCGCACTTGGTTGATGAAACGAAGTTTACGGGCCTGGCATGGCCTAGCGCGTTAAGGCGTGCGCTTCGTAATCTGAGGGTCGCGGGTTCGCGCCTGAGTCGCGCCAAACATGCTCGCCCTCCCAGCCGTGGGGGCGTTATAATGTGACGATCAATCCCACTATTCTTTGGCAAAAGAGTAGCCCAAGAGTTGGCGGTGGGTGGTGATGACTAGCTGCCTTCCCTCTAGTCTTGCACTGCTAAATTAGGGACGGCTAGCACAGATAGCCCTCGAGTAGCTTTGTGCGAAATTCCAAAACAAACAAACAAACTTTTCATTTATTTGAACAATTATCAAGATACAAAAAGCATACTAAGTAGGATTTTTTTTTAATTTCACACAAAACTTTTACCAACGAATAGTGGGATTGATCGTCACATTATTTGACCCACTTTGAGGTGTCAAAAAATCACTAATTATTGTAATGATAGCCCTCCAATTCCAACTTCTCAATTTGTTTTTTAATGTTTTACACTTTTAAAAAGAGAACTAACTAGTGATTATATCCCTTTTATACGTGTTACATCTCTGTAGTTAACACACGCAAAGACATAAACGAGCTTGTTTGTTTGTTTTTGAGTTTCGTGCAAAGCTACAAGAGGGCTATCTGCGCTAGCCGTCCATAATTTAGCAGTGTAAGGCTAGAGGGAAGGCAGCTAGTCATTACCACCCACCGCCAACTCTTGGGCTACTCTTTTACTAACGAATAGTGGGATTGACCGTCACATTATAACGCCCCCACGGCTGAAAAGGCGAGCATGTTTGGTGCGACGGGGATGCGAACCCTCGACCCTCAGATTACGAGTCGCACGCCTTAACTAACCTGGCCATGCCGGGCCGTCGTAAACGAGCTAAGTATAACTAGTGATAATTTCTCTTTGATATGTGTTGCATCTCTTCCTTCCAACATATGAAGACATAAAAGTGTAAAGTATAACTGATTGTCTTTTCTCTTTAATACGTGTTTTATCTCTGCCTTCTTCCTCTGAACGCAAAATGTAATTCAAGATTTATCACCGACATTTTTATATTATATTTAACTCATAAAGGCCCTACATTCTATGCTTATTTTTAAACCTGGTGTAGTGAGTTTAAGACTATAAAAGCAATGGCAAATCATATGTACCATCCAATCAAAATGCCAGAATATCTAGTTTACATTTAGATAGTTTTGTCATTGATGTTTGATATGAGTAAGAAACTGATGGATGTTTCCAGAAATCACTGATACATATAAAAGTACCTCTTGTGTCAGTTACATCGAGCAGATATCATTCCATTTACTGTTTGTAGAATCTGTTGAACAAAAGAGAAAGTAATCAAACTGCACACACACACACAAAATGTTTGTGCAATGTGACCAGAGCAGTTCTCCTTATACCAATATGATTTTCTTACCCGTTAAAATCCACACTACTTTGTACGTCTTAATCTGTTATGTTTTGTGTAGAAGGTAACTTAATTATGCAGTGACAGAAGGATAGTGTATTTGATTATCAGGTCAAATACTGAAACCAAATATCAAACGCCGAAACGAAGAAAGTTTGGAAAAAACACACGATGAAGGTCAGATTTTACAGAAAAGCAAGGTACAGACAAATTGGATTTCTTTGCTTTGCGCCGTACAACACCACACGTTCTATCATAAGTAATGTAGCGCGCAAAGACTGAAAAAAGGCGCGATTGGTCAATATTTAAACTTCAATAGTTGCCAGAAGACGTCCTATATTTTTTATTGGAAAGGACTGTTGGATTGTTCATTAACAATGCTGAAAATACATACAGCTGAAGTGTTGAAATATGAACATAAAATTACCTTATAATTACAATTACAAAAGTGTTGGTCCGGACATTAAGAATGTAATTTAGCGGTTTTAAGTTCACCATTTTGCCAGACTTTTGAGAAGACAAATCTCAGTAAAGCAGACAGACAGGGTAAAGAAACTTGATGTATACACTGCTGGCCAAAATCTTAAGTCCAATGAAAAAATATGCATTTCACTTTGTTGGACTGAACCATTTATTGGAGTAGAGCTTCGAAAGATAGCAATAAGAAAAGGGAAAATAAAAATAAAATCCTTTTTTAGCATTTAATACGGAAAATGTGTACACTATGAAATTAGCCTAAATACTAGCTGGTCAAAAGTTTAAGACCATATGGAAACGAAGCGTTAATCGGTAAATACGTAACGAAATTTAGTCATTTGTGTTCGAGCATTTCTGTTGTCAACATCTCCTACTGACATCTCCTGTGTTATATAGGGTAAAAACATGGCAAAGGCTAAAAAGTCGACAGAGTTTGAACGTGGCAGAATTGTCGAACTGGAAAAGCAAGATCTCTCTCAACGTGCCATCGCTGGTGAGATTGGGTGTAGTAAAACTGCTGTTTCAAATTTCTGAAAAGACCCTGACTGATACGGAAGGAGAATTTTAAGTGGTCGGCCCAAGAAAATTTCGCCGGCGTTGAGCAGGAAAATTCGACGGGTTGGCAGGCAAGACAAAGCCGATCACCGAACCATATTAAAGCTCTTACGGACGCAGAATGCAGCTCAAGAACAATAAGACGGCATCTACAAGAGAAAGGCTTTAAAAATGTAAACGTCTTCAAAGACCACGCCTCCTTCCACATCACGAAACAGCTCGGTTAAACTTTGCTGAAAAGCACCAAACATGGGACGTAGAAAAATGGAAGAAGGTTTTGTTCTCTGATGAGAAACAATTTAACCTAGATGGTCCAGATGGTTTCCAAAGTTACTGACACGATAAAGATATCCCACCGGAGACATTTTCTACACGACACAGTGGAGGATGTTCCATCATGATCTAGGATGCTTTCTCCTTCCATGGAACAATGGAGCTTCAGGTTATACAGGGGCGTCAAACAGCAGCTGCCTACTTTGGCACACGTTGGAGAGAGCATCTTTATTGACTGAAGGCACTCGCTTTTGTGGAAATGACTTGATCTTACAGCAAGACAACGCTGCAATCCACAATGCCCGCAGGACAAAGAACTTTTTCATTGCGAATAACGTGATTCTTTTGGACCATCCAGCGTGTTTGCCCGAATTGAACCCCATTGAAAATGTTTGGGGTGGATGGCAAGGGAAGTATATAGAAATGGACGTCAATTCCAAACAGTATGTGATCTTTGTGAAGCCATCTTCACCACTTGGAATAAGATTCCAGCTAGCCTTCTGCAAACGCTTATATAAACCATACCAAAGCGAATGTTTGCAGTTATTCGCAATGACAGTCATGCAACTCACTACTGAGACCTCTTTTTGGTATGGTTTTAAACTTTTGACCAGCTAGTATTTAGGCTAATTTTATAGTGCTCATTTTTTTCGTTTTCAATGCTAAAAAAGTTTTGGTTTTTATTTTCTCTTTTCTTATTTTCATCTTTTGAAGCTCTACTCAAATAAGTGGTTCAGTCTAATAACGCAAAATGTGTATTTTTTCTTTATGTTCATTGGCCTTAAGATTTTGTCCAGCAGTGTATATGTATTTTTAAATACTCCAAGCTAGGTTACTTAAGTTAAATACATAAACGTATGGTTTTTTGTTGTTTTTTTTTTAAAGTTATTCGTCTCTCCAGAGTCACACTGACAAAATATACTGAATAATATGATTATTCAGAAAATATTGAAAATTCTAAAGAAACTGGAAACAGTAACACATTTTAATCAGCATAATACAAATATTTTGAATGCATGTTTGTTTTTATAGTACATTTCTTTTATATAATTATTCAAAAACATTTGAAATTCTCGTGAAACATTTTAATCATGATAATTCAAATATTGTGTTTATTGTTTATTATTAAACACAAAGCTACACAATGAGCTCTTTGTGCTCTACCCACCACGGGTATCGAAACCCAGTTTTTAGCAGTATAAGTCTGCATTCATGCCGCTGTGCCACTGGGGAACAAATGCTGTAAATATATGTTTGTTTTGTGGCATATTTCTTTTATATAACTGTTAAAAGAACATTGAAAATGCTCGTAAAACTAGAAATAACAACACATTTTGATCAGCATAATTTAAATATTTCGAATACACGTTTGTTTCTTATTGTATATTTCTCAATTAACATTACAGTTACTGAAACTTCAGCAGTTTCTTTTTTTTAATTTTACTAACATTACAACTTAAACGCTTGAATCGTGTCAGGTTTTTAGACATTTCAAACTGATGACGAAAAATTATTACCTATTTATGCAACGTTAAGTCTGTTCTTTGTTGCCATCTGCGCCGTGCCCACCACAGAGATTGAACCCCGAATTTAATCTTATACTATCTCAAGTTACCTCTGAACCACCAGGAAAGGGGAATGGAAATAGCTCTTGTTAATAATTAATGTTCACAATACTCCGTGGAAAATATTTCTTTCTTTTATTGAGTTTCACACACACACATTTCCAATTTACTCACTCTTTTACAAAATGCCCTCTCCTTTCTGTTTCTTAAACCTAGATGAATATACAAAAAGTTAAAATAATCAAATAGAGTACCTCATCAATTGGAGCGTTGTTATGAGGGCCTCTTTACTTGAAACATGATTTTTAATATTAATGAAATTCGGTCTTATTTTGAAAATTCAATACAATATTTAATGCTACCACATGGGTAGTCAAGACGAAGCTTCCGCACAGAAGTGCCTACAGACTAAACTTAGCTGACGGACGTATGTCACTGTCAAAAAAGGCTATCGTCATGGCTTTGATTGCCTAAGGTGCACGTGTGCTTCAGACACAGATAAGAGTGGCTTATGTTTCGTTGTTCATTACTTAATGAAATTTGGGGCGTGATCCTTTCGATGTCGAGACTAGTTGAATAATTTAAGGTATAAAAACTCCTTATGCAAGTGAAAATACTGAAATAAATAAAGTTTAGTGACGAAATTTAGTTAAACATGTTTATTAATGTGTGTGTTAAAGTATTAGATTTTATTCTTTTTTTTTTTAATGGACGAGAACACGTACGCTGTTAATCTGAAGCTCAGTAGAAAAACGTGTAACTTTATGAAACTTCTTCGTTCTATAAACAATTACAGCACGTTGTAGTTATATTTATTTAGAAACAAGGATAATAGCTACGTTTGAAATCCATATTTGAAAAATGTACAGCACGTGGATCATACTTTCGGTCTGAAGACAAGTGGAAAGTCCATATAGTTTCTTTGATTTCTTTAATTGTGCCCAAATTTTTAATAACTTTGTTTTCAGTCAATTACAGGCCCGGCATGGCCAAACGCGTTAAGGCGTGCGACTCGTAATCTGAGGGTCGCGGGTTCGCATCCCTGTCGCGCCAAACATGCTCGTCCTTTCAGCCGTGGGGGCGTTATAATGTGACGGTCAATCCCACTATTCGTTGGTAAAAAAGTAGCCCAAGAGTTGGCGGTGGGTGGTGATGACTAGCTGCCTTCCCTCCAGTCTTACACTGCTAAATTAGGGACGGCTAGCACAGATAGCCCTCGAGTAGCTTTGTGCGAAATTCAAAAACAAACAAACAAACAATCAATTACAAAGAAGGATTTGAAAAGGAAAATTGCCGAAAAAGTTATTAATAATATGCGAAATAACTTTTCTAACACCATTTTTTTATACCATTTGATGTAGAACACTATTTATTGTTAATGTTTATTTGCATCTTAAGTTGTAAAATTAGTAGAACACAAAAAGGACAAAAGAATCCAACATGGCTGCTGGTAAAAAATAAAAGTGTTCTTCAAGAGACTACGAAAATTATTAACAATACTTCTCTATGTAGTGAGTCTAATGAGTATAATCATAGTTTAACTGACAAACTTTTTAGAAGGTTCTATTTTTTACAACCAAACAAATTATTAAAGGCAGCCAGATAGAATATATTGAAGAAAAAGAAACCAGCCTCCATTCTTGAAATATGATAACTATTACTTTATTACTGTGCTGTGGGTCACAACTTCGTGATCCAAGCAAGGATCATATGAACGAAACTACTGTATGAAAAAAATTAAATGCCAACAAAAACACAAATATCCACTATTTCTTTCTTTCATCTATCTCTTGTACAAGCAATACAATTTTAAAATAAATATTTCGATATCCTTTAACATTTTATTTAAAAAAAAATGAAATACGAATTAAAACGAGAGCCTACTGAATATGATATCATTAAAAACCATGTCAGAGTGATGGCTTCAAATTTGATTTTTTCTTCCATTTCATTAAAAATGGAACTTGTAATTGGACATTATATGGTTATGAAGAATACCCGTGCCACTGTTGTTCGAGCCTTTGAATTACCCTCAGTAAAATATCCGATGGTTCTTAAACCTTCCTATTTTAGTGTCTTTTGAGTTGGTTAAGTATTTATATATCAGTTCATGGTGTGGTTCTTTCGGAATGGTTGAACTGTATTAATTGTCATTAAGTGTTTCTGAAAAATATCTCTTCTGCTGTCACTTGAGTTTCCAATCATCAGATTAAGCCAATTGGCGATTCTAGAGAAAAGTCCATTGTAGCATGGTTGAAATTTTTGTATTATTTTTATTTGGTTTTGTAAAAAATCGAATGATGATTTACTCACGAAGTAAATGAAAATTCGATGAATCTGAACAGTTTAGTTGAAAACTATGCATTAATATTCTGTGGTTCTAAATAAATATTAGTTTCATTATGGTTTAATTTCATAAATAGCCCTCCAGTATTATTTTTCTTTTTTTTTATAATATTTGTGCCATTGTCACTCAAAGCCAAATCGAATATTTAAATGTTCTAGTTAGTGTCCATCAGAGTGTATTATTCCGCAAATAAAAAAATAAAAAAACTGGTTGTTTGAAATTTGTAATTATGATATTATAATTCCAAAGAAAAACACCCATTACTTGGTGCTTGGGCTTATAAATTATAATTTATAAAAAAACGTTCCGAACACACTTGAAAAATGCCCTATAGAACATTCGTTTTTGTGTTTCTGGACAAAAGAATATTTGTCTCCTGCTCTGAATCATTTAAAAAAAAAAAAATGAATATCTCTGATTGAAGCAACTTGTCCAATGTTATGCGTGTGTTTTTCTTATAACAAAGCCACATAGGCTATCTGCTAAGCCCACCGAGGGGAATCGAACCCCTAATTTTAGCGTTGTAAATCCGTAGACATACCGCTGTACTAGCGGTGGACTTTTATTTAATATAATCTGATTATTTCCATCCGTGTATCGTCATACATATTACTGGCTCTCAAAACCTTTAATTACTTGTCTTGTTGTTTTTCTCAATTCTGAAATAAAGAACTTGAAACACTTGTTTGTTTTTCTGACATATATTTTATGAAGAAATTCTGGTACATGTTACGCCTCACGTAAGAAAAGTAATATGAAATAAACAACTTCCGGTATATATTAGGCTTCAAGTATATAATAAATAAAGATTTCTTATTCAAAGCCAAACCCTGCGTTTATAATGTAATAGTATTATGGATTTATACTTTGATATAATTAATGAAGAGTTACTAGTTTTTGAATTTTATTTTTTAATATAATCTTGATTAGATGTCTAAGGTGTTTTAGTTGTAAGGTTTCAAACATTATATTATGAAGTAATAGCACAAAGTATACACATTTCTATGATGTCGTTGTTGTTCTGAGACGACATGCTTGGCTACTCGCCTGTCAACTGAAAGGAAGACATGATCGGTGAAGACGCCGATGTACAACTGAAATATTCTATCACGTATTCGCCTATTAACCATACAGAGAAAAATACTATTCTAACCTTGAAGCTAACCTTCATGTTAAGCCTTGAGCTGAATTTTGAATATACTATTTTATTTAGTATATATATTAAACGATTCTATCATATAACTAATCTCCTCCATGCTTATAACAGTTTCCCAGTCGTGAAAGTAAAAATAATCAAATAAACACAAAATATGTAGTCTATCTCTCTACAAACACCTTGACATAATTACAAAATATATTAATAAAACAGAGAATTATGTACCTTTAACATGATAATTTTTTTTTATATTTGTATTCACAAGGCAAACATATACATACATATTAAATTTGCCAGGTTCGGTTGAAGTTTTACAGAGGTCTCGAATTATTTTCAAAACTGGGCTACTTTATGATGACTGCAAAGCCAAGAGGGTGTTTTTTTTATAGCAAATCCATGTTAAGCTATCTGCTATGTCCACCGAGGGGAATCGAACCCCTGATTTTATCGTTGTAAATCCATTGACTTACCGCTGTTCCTGCGGGGAAAAAAAGCCAAGAACCTTACCTTGTTGTGAAAGACCTTTTCCAAATATAATTTTATTTACTTTTTTAGTATCAGATGTGAGCCACGAATCAAGCTGTTGGGGACTTGATGTGGCCTAAGGACCATCTCTTGAGGATCACTGCAATATCAGTTTCAAACTACCGTTACCTAACTGTAACCCTCTTACCTTTGGAAAGAGTATAATATTCTAGCATGTTGAATAAGTAAATAATTGGTATTAGTTTATTACAAAAAAAAATAAAAATGGTGATAGAAGTAGGTATCTAAGGTATACAAATATTTCTATACTATTAACAAGCTGAGGAAATTAGAGATAGCTTATAATAAAATTAACAGTAAAGAAAACAAACACCATGTCTTCCAATCACCAGATGCAAAACTTAATTTCGATAACAAATTGGATTAATAACGTTGGTTTATGTAGTGTCACTGACTCACGCTTAAATTTTATATTTTAAGTTACAAATCTCTAAAGAAATTGAAAAAAAACTTCAAGGTTACGAGTAGAACACTTTCCATTCTATTTAAGGCGTAGTTAGGTGGTTAAGGCACTCAACTCCTAATCTGGGGGCTGTGGATTCGAATCCTCGTCTCACCAAACATAATCGCTCTGTCATCCGATGTGGCGTTATGATGTGACGGCCAATCCTACTATTCGTTGGTAAAAATTGGCAATGGGTGGTAATAACTAGCCACTTTCACTTTAATCTTACGCTACTAAATCAGGGATGGCTAGCGCAGATATCCCTCGTGTATCTTTACGCAAAATTCAAGAAAACCCAATCAATCTATTAAAGGCATACATGAGTACGTTTTTCTTTTACCGATGCGACACATTTTCCTTAAACTTTTTATCACACTAATTAAAAAGAGAAATAAGAAGAAACATTGTAACTTGAATTAAATAAAACTTTTTTTGTCAAATGTAAAGATTTTAAAACATTTAACTGTTTATGAAAGAACATAGCAGCTTGTTATTGGCTGAAATAAATAATGGTATGACACTCATAGAAAAAAAAATCTTGACCGATGCGACATATTTTCCTTAAACTTTTTATCACACTAATTAAAAAGAGAAATAACAAGAAACATTGTAACTTGAATTAAATAAAAATTTTTTTGTCAAATGTAAAGATTTTAAAACATTTAACTGTTTATGAAAGAACATAGCAGCTTGTTATTGGCTGAAATAAATAATGATATGACACTCATAGAAAAAAAAAAAAATCTTGACCGAGGTGGTGTGATAATGAAAAGAAAAAGAATAATGTTCAAAGTATTTATAACAACTGTAACAATGACACATTAAAGAAACAGTCATGTTGTTAAGATTACGTAATTTGAGATTTTATTCAAAACCGTTGTAGCGTCATCTCTTGTCCATTTTAAGAACTGCATTGGTATCGTAAATTATTCGTTCCAACAATATTTATATCAGGCTTCAATAAGTAAGCTCTCTTTTATTCGAAGGCTCTGTTCGTCATTAACGCTAGTTAACACTCCTACGAAAAGACGTTTCTAGTCCTGATTTCTCCAAGCCCGTTCCCCTGGCTGTGGTTTCGCTAGATAGTAGATAGGGACAGTGGGAATCTCGTTAATCCATTCATTAATGGATTTAAATGGCAATTTCATTTAAATACAAAATTATTAACCTAATATTAATAACCTTTCAAGTTGCTCTGGGGCCTATAAGGCCCCACTTTTCGTAGGAGTGTTAAGATTTTAAACCATTTGGGATGAACACAATTGTCACATTCCCTTAGGTACTGGGGCATGTTTAAGTTCACTTGAGTTATTTAGTATATTCTTTAGTTCGCGTCATCCGTTTTTTAAACAGAATCAATGTAGCCTTGCCAACAGCAAGAATGAATAAATTTATAAAACGTCTTTGATTATTGTAAACGTCGAGTGTGGTTCTTCAATTTAAAGACAAACCGCAGGTGACAATTAGAATTAAACTTAATAAACTTATATTTAATCATTCATTATTCAACTTACAATCTGAGTTAAGCAGAAACATGTTTTAGCTTATAGTTTAAAATTTAGTATCCATAAAAGCCTTCAGTTTGAGGATTATTTTGTGCAATTTTTGAACAACTTTTCAAATATTGTCACATAAACTTACTTAGAACAACTCATGTCAATTCATTTAGTGATGATGTTCGAACTCAGATAACTGAGACAGTGTCGAACATTTTTAATAATTACAATAGCGGATTTAAATTTTCTTAAATATGAGTTTAAAATAATTTAAAGTTTTTAAAGAATTTAAGTAGAAATGATCCTATTGTTATTTTCAAATCAGACAAAAGATATAATATTGTAATTTTAGATAAAAACATTATTATTTAATAAAAGCAGTAGATATTATCAGTAATTATAATAAACTTGATAAACTGTGTTGTAGTCCTATCGATATAATGGAAGCTAATCTGTAAAGATACCTACTGAAGTTGAAGACAAATAATGTCCTTAATAATAAATAATACCTGAAAATTAAACTATCAAGACCATCTTAATGGGCCCGAAATGATCAGGTGGTTAAGGCACTGAACTCGTAATCTGTGTGTCGCGAGTTCGAATCTTCGTCTCACCCTTTCAGCCGTGGGGGCATTATAATGTGATGGTCAATCCCACTATTCATTAGTAAAAGAGTAGCCCAAGCGTTGGCGGTGGGTGATTAGCTTCCTTCCCTCTAGTTTTACACTGCTAAATTATAGACAGCTAACGTTGATAGCCCTCGTGTAGCGTTGCGTGATACTAAAAACAAAAACAAAAAAGTTTCTTTATTGTTTGACTAAAAGTGATATATAAGAATGTCTTTTATGACCAATCATTTCTAACGTTCCAACCTACAGTTATGTTTTCGGCTATTTTTTGGTTGCGTTTCCTAAGTTAACACTAGTTATTACAGTTTAAAAAGAGAGTTTCTATTTTTCACATGTTTATTTGTTTGTTTGAATTTCGCACAGGGCTATCTGTGCTAATGGTGTTTGATACCAATGTGGACAGTATCAGTTTTGATGTAGAATCGTTACTTGCCTCAGAAATATGTTTTGATACCAATGTGGACAGTATCAGTTTTGATGTAGAATCGTTACTTTCAGATATATGTTTAGAGAAAATATAAACAGAAAAAAAAGGTTAAGTAAATGCTGATCTGCTTTACAACATTTCTAACAACTATGGCAAAATCAGTGTATTTGAAATTAATAAGCTTTGCAAAAAAGTTTCTTATTTTGATTACAATGAAAAGTTGTATGTTCAAGTTGATAACGTTGTTATGGTCTGAAGATCGGCGCTTTCTTCAGGTAACTTATTTATGTGTTTTCGTGAAAGACACTGGCTTAAAAAACAGCCACAGTAGTTCCTTTTTATTATCAGAAATTTGTTTATAGTACCACAATTTTCAAGAACTCCGATCAAACTTCCTAGTGTTTCACT
This sequence comes from Tachypleus tridentatus, assembly GCF_004210375.1. Taxonomy (NCBI): domain Eukaryota; kingdom Metazoa; phylum Arthropoda; class Merostomata; order Xiphosura; family Limulidae; genus Tachypleus; species Tachypleus tridentatus. The sequence continues at coordinate 88,516,067 of NC_134834.1, read as the reverse complement.
ACTTATTGTAGCATAAAGTTCGCTGCGAAGCATGAACGGGATCGTAAACTTTCACTTTTGAACAAATTAATTAGTTGTAGTAATAGTTTAAAGTTTTCCAATCAAACTAAAATGAATTCTCTCTGTTTCTGTTAACTGTAGTATATGTTAATATTAAAGTATGCATTTTCCAATACTAAAGCTACGGTACGTATAAATTAACAGTGTTGGCTTGCATGTGGGTAAATAGCCGAAGGGAAGCCAAACACTATTACCGTACTGGTAAGAAATTAATGTTACTTTTATGACGAATATAAATTTCCCAAATTTTACTAATTCACCGTTAATCTAATAATATTTAACCAAAACAAACTTTCCTTTATGATGCATGAACTGGGCCTAAATCTCGTAAAATGATATGTTCCAATCAACTGTATTTGCACTATCAAATAACATAGGAAAATAAGGAAGGTTGTTGGTTAGTCTTTCAGAAAATAAGTTTTGCGGCGAAACCTATAGTTAAAATATAAATTTATAATAAAATGTTGTTTTATTCTACTGCATGCATGTGTGATGTTTGATAGTATAATAATGAGTATTGATGTTGTAACAAAATGTTATGTAAAATAATTCAACTGATATAAATTTACTGACTTCAACTTGATAACGTCTGTTGATAATCGTCCAGTGGATAAGAAAATGTATTTTTGCCTATGAAAATCACAGGAACCAAATGATTGTTTGTTGTTGGTGGTATAAGTCTGTGTTAACCTACCATTTCTCTAACTTATAATGAGTATTAACTTACTATTTGTTGAATGCGTAATAATTAAAAAAAATATTATGTAGATGAGTGCCAGGACCCAATATATATAAAAAAAGAATCATTTAGCTGTCAGTCTACACAGTTTCCTCCAAAATGCTTACTAATGTGGAAGCTAGATGATTCTCCATATTTTCTATGAGGACTTTATTATTTAAACTGTTATACTGGACTAATATAAAATTATTACTAAGTTTATTAATACCGTCCAAGATTTTGGATAAAACATCCCTATCTCAGGGGTATGTCTGAATACTTCTATCGTTAAAAATCGGGTTTCTACACCCGTGATAAGCTCAGCATAGGTAGTCTGTTGAGTATTTTTCACATTTAAAAACAAACGTTTAGAAAAATAGAGATGGAAGGAGGTTTTGTTTTAGTTTTGTTAAATAAAAGAATGAATAAGACATATATTCACTGCCATTTCACTTGCTTTAGATACATGTTACACCATACACCACGGATCATGTTTCTGCTATTTATAAAACAAAACTAGTTAATTCAGTTATATTTCGTCAGTACATTAATTTACAAAATAAAATGTACCGGAACAGCTCATTTTCACAAGTCCGGCAGAGACAATAAGTTAACAATATTTTATGTATGCGATTTAAAAATAATAAAAAGACTCTATTACCAAGCGTTGTTTTGAAATTAAAGTTCATTTTTGTAAAAAATGAAATAGTTAATAAACAAAATTCGTCAAACCAATAACATTTCTTTTTTTCCCTACCGACATTTTGAGTGCAACATTATATTAGTTTTGTCATCAAAATATTAATTTAAAGATATTTAATCATTCAGGCACTCTACACTTCATTGCTAGTTAATAATGGTTTTTAAATAAGTTTTATATTTCAGTACAAAAACAAAAGCAAGTTATATAAGTTGTAAACCCCTATTGAGAGCAATATACCGCATTGCGTGAGAATGCAAATTAAAACTGAGAAATTTCTCTTCGTGGTATTCTATAAAGTACCACTTTTTATCTCCATTTTGGTGGAAGAGCGCTATGAAAGTAATAAAATATAACTTAAAATTATACATACGTACTATAAGCACACACAGATACATATATTTGTCGAAAAACACGGTTTGTTTGTTAATTCATAGCATTGGGCTATTTACTGTGTCACCACGGGTAAATAAACTTTGACTCACCAGGGGACTGTGTTTACATCTATTTCAAGATAACTTCGTAAGAGGTTGGTTAAGTATAATTTACTTTTTAAATTTAAAGCGTTTAGTAGCAGAAATTCACGTTTTACTCATTTATTTTCACAGTTGAAATTTAAGGGGTAGTGGTAGAGCAATGGCTTTCTTAACTTAATTCCAAAAGATTTTAATATCTTAACGTAAAATTCCCTCCAATAGAGAATATACGTATGATAGTGAAAGAAGTTTAGTGAAGGTAGGCACAACATGTTCATTTAATTTAAATCTAATTAGACAGTGGTTGTTGTGTAACTGTGTGAGAAGTACGAAAAAGAAAATATTCATTAGTTCCCAACTATTGTTCGTCTCTCGACCTTAAAGTTGCACCTGGGAATAAGTTCGACATTGTTTTTGAGAGGGAAAGAATATAGTAATTTGGCAAGTAACTTGGAATTATGATTAGACATAGGTGCTATGATACTGATAAGACAACCACAGAGCTCTTTCTTTATGCAAAATGTCTCGTGTTCAAATCCGAGGCGGGGAAATATTGTGAAAATAAAAATTGCCACGTGTACTAGAATTTATAAACAAAGTGTACGTATTTTAATGGCAGATAGAAGTAGAACATTTAATTTAATTTAGTACATTAGGCTTTGAGGAGCACTTATGTAAATTGTAAAATAATAATAACAGTGGCCTTTTGAGATTTGACTTTAAACTAGTGTGAAAGTGAGGAATATCACAAGAGCTAACAATTTTTTCCTGTACTTTAATAAAGTAGAAAAGACTTCGTTCTCTTTAAAGGTGTGAAAATCATCAGTAAAAGCTTGAAAATATTTAGAACTGTATGGAACTATTGGCTTTTATAAGAATCATTTAAAAATGTTAAAGCTAAGTAAAAAAGAGGTTGGGAGATTGTTTAACATTCAGGAAATTTTGAATTTGAAAGATTGCCAATATAAACTAACATTAGTTGAAAAAAAAAAAATCTGCAGGTGAGACTGTAGATAACAGATCTTCCAGTTGCATATTTTGTTGTTTGCAAAAGCTTGGATGCTATTTTTAGATACACTTGTTTGATAGAAAAGCATTTTCAAAGTTGGTACTTGATAGATTATAACCAGCTTGGTTTTAGAAAATATATTTGTTTTTTTTAACTAATATATTAAGAGGATTTTTGTTTTTTGTATGAACAAAGCAACTGGGTGAATTACTGAATGCATTATACAGGGTGGCCCGTAAGTCCCTACCCATCCATATATCTTATGTATCCAATGTATCTGTGTGGTGTCACCAGTATTCTTGCACTCATGTACCCACCCACTTGTCACAATACGCTCTTCAAGTGTAAATGGGCTTACGTTGGCCATATTTCTCTGAAAAAAAAAAGAAACAAATTTATAATACATGCATAATTGAATATAACATAATAACATACGGATGGGTGGGGACTTACGGGCCACCCTGTACATTTAACTTGATTTTCAGAAAATCTTTGAAAAGATGTTTTACAAGTCTGTGAGATAATGTTTGATAGTTGGTGAGAAAGTAGATTGAAAACTGAGTTTTCAATAAATTCCTTGAAAATATGTTATTTCTTATTTAATGAACCAAATTGTTCTTAAATTACCTCAGTAGTAATATGTTTTTATTTCTTATGAAATGCATAATTTTCAGATATTGGATAAAACCTTGTGTAAAATAAAAACTTGATGTTGTAAATTTTCTGTTATTGTGTGAAGTAATTTAAACTTTTGAATATAAGGTTATGATAAGTAGACCTACCTTATTTACATATTACATAATTATGTCGTGTGTATATAATAAAACGTTTTGAATTGCTGTAATCAAATGGTGATTGTGAAGATATCTGGCAATGCTGGACATAAAGTTTAATTATATTAATGAAGGTTTTTAATTGTCCCTCCTCAGTTTTCAGTCAGTTAACATTAATTATTCATCCAATTCAAAGGTACTGTGTCATTTGTTATACATCACTTCAACACTTTGGTGTTGATTTCACTTACTCTGTTAAAGCTCACATCAATTTTATGAAAGCATATTGAACATTGTGTCTAAGATCTTTTTTTTTTCCATCATGGACTTAGTAGAAAGTATTGGTACTGTTGGTAAACTTCTAATACATGGTAGTTTTATTTGGATTTGCAATGTTTATTTCATTAAAAATTAATTTTTAAAAATTATAAGTATCTTGTACACAAAGAATGACATTATTTTAATTAACACTTTTTGTCTGGGTCAAAGACCACACCATCATGGTTGTCGACTAGCATTCAAAATTTTGTTGAACTCTTATAACAAGAAACCCACTTGAAGTAAAAATGTATTCATTAGATGGCTGATATGGGTATTAAAACTTTAATTAAAATAAAGTACATAATAGCATTTTGACCTTAGGTCATTTTCAGGTTAACAAAAGAGTTTGAGGAAAGAAAAATATATGAGAAAAATATTACTTCACAAACCCTTAAACTTAAAAAAAAATGTATTTTGCACATGAAAGCTGTGTAATGTTTGCTGATAATATGCCAAATTTTGTGAACATGTGCTTACTGATTTAAAACTATAGCACAAAAATCATAAGTACAAAACGATTACAAGCTCAATCCCATGGACTGAACATGTTCTAAAAAAGATAAGTCTTTCTACTAAAAATATTTATTTATATTGGTTGTTTGCACTTAGACTATGAATATTTTAATTTTAAACATAAAAATACTTTTCTTTGTCTTACAGTTTTCAAGTTTTATTTATGCAACCTCTAGAACCTGCTAAATGAATATCAAAGGTTTTTATAAAATAAATGTTCAAATTTTTCATTTTCTTTGCCATATCACTAATTGTAGATGTTACCATCAACATACATTGAAATGAAATGTTTAAAGTTAACAATTAGGAAAATGTTCATACTGATTAATGTTCTGAAGAATATCTTAAAAGGTCTTCATTTGGTTATATTTGTAATGTTAGCATCTTTTTTATTTTCATTTGTACTTAATTTTTAATAATTTACTATTCTCAACACAAGGGATTTTACAATGTCTTCAGGAGAATCATGAAAGATCATAAGCCTTAAGAACTGAATTTTTGTTTGATATAAATTTTAAAAAGTGTATAAATCTTTTAATTACAAATATTAAAACTTAAATAATACATTATTAACTAAGATATGAAAATAAATGCAATGTAAATGTTTGTATAATCATAACATATTTAGGTTAGGTACAACTGACAAGTGATGTTGTGTATAACCTCTTTCTAGTGACTATATACATGTGACTTGTAAAGTTCAAGGAATAGTATAGATTGTGGGTGTGGCACTTGTTAGGGGTTAGAAAAATTTATCTGTAGTTTTACCAGAATTCAGCCAAACAACTTTGAAACACGAGTCAATCGGGCATGTAAGTTTTTTTATTGTTTAGATGTATCTCTATGAGGGCATGAAAGTTGGGATATTTTGTATCTCTTAAGTTAAGTGACAACAAAACTGAACTTTTTATTGAGGTTTCTTTAAAAAGAAAGGAATTAGAACTCAGATAACATAAAATGTTGAATTATAACATACATTATAAATGTCAATTTCATGGACATATATTGACAATAAAGTTGTTTAATTAAATTTTGAATGTACATTTTGTTAGTTTTTTTAATTTTGTACAAAGCTACACAAGGGCTATCTGTGCTAGCTATACCTAATTTAGCAGTGTAAGAGTAGAGAAGGCAGCTAGTCATCACTACCCACCATCAACTCTTGGGCTACTCTTTTACCAACAAATGGTGGTATTCACCCTCACATTATAATGCTCTCACAGCTGAGAGGGCGAGTATGTTTGGTGCGACAGGAATTCGAACCCACAACCTTCATATTATGAGTCGAACACTTTAACCCACCTGGCCATGCAAGGCCTTTTAAAGGTAACCTAGTGACTTGATTGGAAAGGGATTTAAATGGGAACCTTTGTAAAAGTTATTTCATTATAATTTAAATTCAGCCATTTGGATTTCTTTCTTTTATAAAAAGTTTATCTCGCACTTAAAGGTTGTTTTGATTTTGAACCATGATTTATCTCTTCATAGCTGTATCATGATGCCTTCTGTGCCAAGCTTTGAAACTTGTTTTAATAGATTTTTTGTTTATTGGAATGGTGGATTAAAGAGAATATAGGTTGGGAGTAAGAATGTTGAAGGAAACCCAGGTATTTCAACATAGTTTTTGTCAAAATAACCTGTTTAGAAACTAAGAATTTTAAATTTAATATCATAACATAATTTTTTCTTTTATTTAACAATTTTAAGAACTGTAACATTGTACTTCTTTAAAGCTATGTATTTGTGTGTGTGAGGGGAAAGGTAGTTAAAATACTTTGAAAAGAGAATTACAAAGTAATTGGTGATACAGGGTGTTCCAAAGTTATCTTTCCTATATAAAGATTTAATAATTCACTAAATAACAAAACCATTTTGTTTTCAACATCTTGTAGCCCAACTTAAGCAGTTTTTATTGAGATACAAGTTGACTTCTATAAGTGTACTGTTAGTGGCTGTCAGCACATCTAACCAATATTTGGTCCATGTTCATTGTAGTTAGTGGCAGTTGTGTCCGTTATCTGGTCTTTATCTCTGTAATGTTTGCTGCAGGTGTGCAATACGTGACATCCTTAGCATACATCCCATACTTAACTCTACAGGTGTGTAATTACACTGCACAACAGAAACTAACTTCACCTGTGCTAGCCATTTTACAAGGTAATGCAACTCACTGCAGTAAAAATAAACATGACAGTAAAAGTTATCTGAATTGAACTACAAGATGTTAAAAAAATGGTTGTATTTCCTTAGTTACTTATTTATTAAATTTTAAAGTAAGAAAGATAATTGTGGACTGCTTTGTAATTGAGGTTACATCAAAGACCACTGTAACAAACATATTTGAACATAAATAGAAGATACAGTTTCAAGTCAGTTCTGTTATTCTTCACTGCTGTCCTTGGTTAAAAATCTGGCAGTATGTTTTACAGAGAAAGTTATAATGTAAAAATGGTAATCCCATTTTTAACCAAGTGCTTTAAAGCATATCATGTTTTGATTTTTGTGGTACTTATTTCTTGCTAATGTTTAGTAATGATTAATTAAATTCTTACCTTCAAGAGACAAACATAGTTGAAAGCTGTGTAACAAAGAGTATCAATTACATTGTGGAATACAATAAAAAATTTAGGTAATTGGCAGCCTTATTGGTTTCTTATGAGACTTTGTCAAGACAAGCTGAACTTGTTCTCTTGTTAAACCTACTTCATGTGTGTCATATTTAATTTTAATTAGTTTATATATCTGTATTTTATTTAAATCTCAAGCTGTTATATTTATATTAGCCTGCTCATTTGGAAACAGAACCATAATTACCACTAGAAACATTTTTACTTGAATAGTACTATAGACTCTCGAATTTCATTACAAAATGATACACTGTTTTGTGGCAAAGAATAATGTAAATAAATATTATTCAGTTCTTATCTTGGAGGATTTAGAGAAAATTCAAATTCCAAACAGTTTAATTCTATAACTTATGTTCTTATCAATACAGGATGCATGTGACTATTTCACAGATATAAATTATGTTAGTGGCTGAATTGTAGTGTATCATTAGGCTAAAATCCAGCTTGTTTGTTTATCAGTGGATATTATTCTGTTAGTTTGTATAGATGTCTATTACCTCATTTATGTTTTGTAATATTTTGGTACCTTTGTTCTGAAAAAGGTTTTTGATACATACACACATGGTCTTTATTAAATAACTTGTTTGAAGGTACATGCACATTACATTTAAGTTTGTATGATAAGTCTTTTTCATACCTTTCATTACCAGGATGTCAATATTCATACAGAATACAATGATTATGGATTAAATAGAATGAGGAAATATATAATATATGAATTGTTAATAACCAGTCATGACTTGGATGAGATTGGACATCTGCATCTTAACTAATAAATAACTTTTATGACCTTTTTGTGTTGTTGTTTCTTTTCAGAGAAAGATTTCCTGGTCTTTATCAGGACCGTGAAGAATGATTCTGCTGCTAGTGGATTCACTAAAAGGGTCACAACTTGTTCAACTGATGCTGTTCTTGGTTTCCAAGGGGATCCAGTTCTTACTAACCATTGTGGAAAATGATGCAGACACAGACTGTTCATTGCCCAACTCAGTCCCATCTGATTTAGAGACAGACTGATGCTACTCACTGGTTTTGTCCTCCTCCAAGTCAAATACTATCACTGACAGTGATAGTTTTACCACCATAAAGAGAAGACCAAGAAAAAAGAAAAACTAGTGAGTATATCACCTGTGCCAGCCCAAAACAACAACACTTTATGTTGGAAACAATATCACAACATCTACAACTAATAAAACACCCAAAATTACTAACACCATACACATTGCTGCACTTATTATCGAAGGTGTTCCTAGTACCTTCTGACAGACACAAATCACCAATGAGTTTTGGGAATTGTTCTCCAACATTAAACTCGAAGAAATCAGAAGGCTACCCATGGTTGGCTTTGTTCTCAAATGCTCTGAACCCAAGGATATAGCACACTGGCCAGCCACTGCATTAGTTGACAACATATCAATCTGTACTCCCACAAACATCTACCAGCTCCAAATAAGTATAATCAGAGGAGTACCACATAACATTGAAGATACAGAAATCCATGACCATCTAGAAGCATTAGGCATGGCATACTTTCTAAACAAGTAGAGAGAATCACTTCATTTAAAGTAAAGAAAAAAATACCCCTAATAAGTACTTTGAAGACAAAAATATTATGACTCTGTAATTAATGATGGTTCACACTGTTGTACACAAAATAAAGAACAGAAACAGCCAAACCCCACCCAAGTTGGCATTACAATGCTTCAAATGCCAAAGATTTGGGAACTCTAAACCCAGCTTCACTGCCAACCTAAGAAGAGTTGGGTGTTCCAGCCCACACAAGGTTGAACATTGCCCATGGACATGCTAAATGCTCTAATTATCAAAGACCCCAAGCTGGATTTAAAGAGCATGTCTCAAATACCAAGCCATCGGAAACAGATTGAACCCCAGTCTAGTACAAATGACAATACCTACACTGACATTCAACCCCCCCATACACATGTGCACACACTCCAATCACCAAAACAGAGTACCGTTGCAATCAACACCACCTCACAGACAGGATAATCCTTTCTCTATCACTAACAGCAAAAAAAGGTACACTCCACTAACTTCCAACACCTCCTCCATTCATTTTCACAGCCACAGTAAACAGTACAACTACACAGACAAGATACCAACACAACAAACGAAATGCAAGATCTCTATTCACTTGCATGTTAACTTGGTGTCTTCACTGTCAATTCATTAGACTTTCTCACAGAGCTATGTAAACTTCCACCTGGGCCCACCACCACCTTGGAAGAACACATTAACAGCTAGACATTACTTTCCAATTCCTAACCTCAAGTCATACCACCTTATATTTCCCTTTGAAGCCTGTAAGTGGAAAGCAAAATCTTCAGAAACACATTGAACATTCTACATGTCAATTGTTAATGTGGTATAAATACCAAGAAACATGAAATTCTTGAACTAAACAGAAATATGAATGCTGATATCATAATTTCAGAAATTGCAGACAAAAGGACATCAACAAAAACTTCCTAGACTTTAAATTTTTTTTGTGCCCTAAAATAGATGAAATGAGATGTTTAGCAATTTATTTCAAAAATCTCTTCTATTGTATAAGCATTGAAACAGATACTTTCTCAAAACTGAACAAAAGCATTTTATGCAATATCTAGCTTAACAGTAGGCAGTCCATTTCACTTTTAGCTGTTTTATTGTTTGTCAAGCAAACCCTTACACATAAACTTTCTCTATATCTGTCTATCTATGCAACCTATACCTATCACAGTTGAAAATTTTAATGTCCCCTCCTCTCACACCAGTTTCCACAGCTATTGCACTGCTGCCAGGGAATTAGCCTTTCACACTTTACTGGAAAACAGTATGCACATCATTAGTGCTAACTGCTCAACATGTAGCCACTGACACAAACAATATTTTAGACCTTGTTATAATCCCTGACTCTATCGTAACTTCTGGAACTTCTCTGTACACCCTGATGCATCTGGCAACCATTTTCTTATTTCTTTCACTTTACAAGCTAACACACAGGAGGACATTCCTGCTACTATAGGTGTGTTCCTTAGACGTAAAGCTACCCTTTGACTCTGTTTGGCTCAATGCCCTGAGATTGTTTGTTTAATATGAAAGTAAATGACATAATCCTCAGATGTACATCTAATTTCCTTAGTGATCGAACAGCCTCTGTCAAATTTAATAATACAATCTCAAAATAATTTAACGTTACAGCAGCTCCTTCAAGGTTTCGTTTTCTCACCACTTTATATTCCTTTTGTTAACAACAACCCCTTTCTGAACCTAATGTGTACATATTTCTCACAATAGGCTAACAATATTTCTATTTGGAGCACTTTGTGAAATCCCTTAATAGCAGCTATTAGAATTCAAAAATGCCTTAATGCTGTAGTTAACTAGTGTAACAATTGAAAAGTAATTCTTAACACACTAACATATCCTTAACAAATGCTAAAACAGTTAAATTAAATGATACAGAAATAAAATATGCCCTATAGCCAAGTTTATAGATGTAACCTTTGATGACCATTTTATGCGGGTTGAACATTTCATGTACGTACGCAAGTCTATCAGCAAACGTGTTACACACTTAAGGCTAACCGTGGGAAGAAACAATTGTTACAAATACAAACAATAATAAAAATCTACTCAGTCTACGTACATTCCCTAATTGAGTTTGGGTACCAAATTATCTTTAACATGTCCAGCAGAATTAAATACAAGTTATATTTACAACAGAACAAAGTTCATAAACTAACTTTAAGACTTCCAAAATTTACCCTAATCAGTTACGTATACAAGCCATGCAATATACAAGCAATAAATGATTGATTAACATACGTGGCATTCAAATATTATAATAAAGCACAAAAAACGAAACCTGCCACCCTTCACATCATGGCAAGACATCATACAAAACAATTTCCATACATAGTGAATACTAAACCATAAAAGAAACTCAACACCACATTTAAGTTATTCTAACCCATTTATGTCTGTTTTATTTTCAGCTCTGGATGTAGAATAGGTAGATTATTCAGTGCCAGTCCTATGAAAGTGTTTTCTTGAGGACCCCCAATTTCACCCACCTCAAACTTACTGGCACTCTTGAATTATTTGATTCCAGTCATGGAATTGGAAATACTGATCCCAGCTATTAGATGATCCTTTAAATCTTGTTTTGTTTCTTCTCTTCAACATGTTCGTTATCACAGTTGTCACTGACCTTAGCCTTCACTCTGCCTTGCAGTGCACTGAATATTCATCAAGTTTCTCTGCCAGTAAATACTAACTCTCTCTCTATATAGTTACTTTTAACCCAACAACCTAATCAAAATCCTTTTCTTACATGAGTGGGGTGAAGGTAGATAATAACATCCCTGAACACCTTGGTGTAGAAAATTGCAAGATCTTTCCCATAAAAACTAAATACCTGTCATGGTGTTTTGACAAGCAGATTCTGACTCAGTAGCAGCAGATATGGTAGGATGCTTTATACATACAATACCTGACACTTTGTATTTTTTTGGTAAATATGCAGGAATATGAATTATTTTATGAAGAATCCAGGGGTATATACCAGCTTATAGTTAGATAACATCGAAAGAAATTATGATTGATTTTTATTGGTAGAGTTGAATGATTTTTTACCCTAATTCAAACAATGATTATGACACTGTTCTAGTACATTACCTATGAAATTATCACCATTTGTAAACTCTGTATTAACTGTGAGGAACTAGTGAGCCAGAATCTGTTGACTGTTTGTTCTTGTCCAGTTGGAAGTGAGGTCAAATTCAAGGTTAACCTGAGAGTGTTAAGTAGCAAAGTTTCTGATGTCTTATTATAAGTGTAGCAGGTGTGATTGCAGTGACCCACCAGTGATGTGATTGCAATGACCCACCAGTTTCTCAATGTTAGTTGCAAGTGAGGTCGGAGGAGCTTGTGCAGAAGAGGTACTGTTAAAACCTAGAGTTACGTGTATTTGCACATAGGAAAATTTATGGATGTATCTGACAGATAGCTCTTAGATAGGGATGGGAGCAGAAGGTGAAGAAAATTCCAAGTTCTTGTAACAAATGGAGAATGTAAAATTTATTTATTACAAGGATGATAAATTACTTAAATATGGCAAAATAGTATAACAGTAGTGTACAAATGGCTCACTTTGGTAGGACAGAAGCATCTTAACAACTACTAAGATTAAAAACAACAACAAAGCATCACAAAATGATTCTTGGATCATACCTTACAGAACTGTGAATCTCACTTTTAGGTTTCTGGATTTTTGGATCTGATTGGATACCTCACATACCTATCAAAATACATATTTTCTGCCATGAAACCTGTAATTAGATATGTTTATAATAGTTCATTTCAATGGAATTTTGGTTAGGCCTGTTGTCTCTTACATAATATTGCTAAGTGCAAAAATAATTTCTATTTGCTGGAAAGATTGAGGGGAAAGATTTATCATTAAAAGTTTTAATAATTAGTACTGCATTAATCAGATTTCAAATCTTCAGATGATAAATAGTTTAGATACTTGAAAAAGAAATGCAGTAGAAAAGTAATTTTTAACCAGATTGTTTATAAAGAACAATTATATTTATACATTTACTGCAAAACTTGAACTAATGTATACACTTGTTATTATTAACACATTTTAAAAAAATCAAAGAATGGACCTGCTTTAGATAAGGTTAATTATTTCTTCATGATTGCACTCATTTTAAAAAGTATTACATATTTAAGTGATGAATATTATATCTTTTCAATCTTTGTAGAAGTTTGGTTTATTATATTTTATTTTTTTTACAGGCATTTCAGTAAGCTATCAGTGTGTGTGTTCTTGTTTTTTTATGAGTGATTTGACACTTGGGTATTCAGTAGGGAGAAACAGCAGTTAAGTGTTGTAATATGTGAGCATTTGTAAATAAATATATAAAAATGAAATAAATGCAAATTTTATAATAAAGAAAAAATTCTAAAAAGTGATGAAATCATTGTATGTGTTGAGTGGAAATGTTTTGACTTAATTTGTGTGGAGTTACAGTTTAACGCTAAGCTCTAAAGTTGAAAATAAAATTCCTAACACAAATCTAGGTCTTAGTTTATCTGTTGTCTTCTAGTGTGAAAGATGAACAGCTTTGGTGGTACAGTGGACTTTGAGATCAAGATCCTTCAATTGACTACAGAAGACAAATGGACCAATACTGATCCTGTGTTGTGGTTGCAGTCTCTATGATAATTTGTTTTAGTATCCTTTTATACAGCAACTTGTTAACTTTGTATCCTTTATTACTGTTTTATATATAAAAATGCTACTTATAAGATATAACACTAATTAAGATCATTCAAGTACTTTGATATTATGACTTACCTCTAAAATCTCGTATGTGTGAAAAACTTCAGTTATACGCTGGTTGTAATGTGATGTTTCCTGTGTGACCTAATGTTTTGTTACTTTTGATAGCAGTCAAAACTTGTGTTAATTGTGGTAGATACCTTTGCATTAGCTGAGATTTTTTAAAATATATCATTGGGTCTCAAAATCACCCCAGCCTCATACTTTTAGAGACCATGTTAGAATTTTACTTCAACTTAAAAACTTCAAAATGACTAGTTTTTAAATCCAAACAGTAAAAAAAAATGTATTTATTGTGTCAAGCCTGATATTTCTTAACTTTTTATGTATTTTTGAAATATTCTGTGTATTTTAATAGATGAGTATAATAGGTCTGTAATCTTAACTTGCTAAAATATTTTGAGTAAATGATATTTTTTGCCACATTTATATTTTTTCAAACAGTTCATATAATGACTGGTAATATTATTTATTAATTACAATACACAAAATGAACTATCGTACCATATACAGCACTGGCTTTTTTGTTTTAAAAAGGTTGAAATAAACAAACTCTTTGTATTGCTATATAATTTAAGTAAAATTCAATATATATAAGGAAGATAAAAACAAAAATAATACAAATTGGACTTTTTTGTACACCATCAGATACCTGTCCCTGGTGTGTGTGGGTGTGTGTATTTCTTCCTTGTTTCTGTAGAAAGGATCGTTCATGTATACAAGATAAAATATTATGTGTATGTGGAGTTTGGTTATTTTCATGTTTTTTCATGTATTTTAGGTTCTTCCTTTTAAAATAAAAGTAAAGAGGTTTAATATAACATTTTGTGTTTCTTTAAGATGCAAACTTTCATGCTTTTTCCAAAAAAGCTCATATATATTTTTTCCACTTTCTACTATTTTCTTTTTCAAGTTTTCTCATGATTCTAAGAGTAAGTGTTTGATATTTTAGTTATGATTTTATGTACATTTATGCTGATGTGATGTACATGTAAGTATATTGAAATGTAAGGAACCTCCACCTGTGATGGCTCAGTAGTGTGTCTGAAGAATTGTAACATTAAAAACCAGGTTTTGATACCTGTGGTAGATACAGCATAAATAGCCCATTGTATAACTTGGTGATTAACAATGGACAAATCTATTCATTGTTTGTAGTTTTAAAAAATATTCTATGCACATCTATTGGTTATGTAAATGTTTTTGTTTTTTTTAAGTATAGAAATTAATTATCATTGAAGACATGAATTTAAACAGCACACATTCACATAACTGAATAATTCAAATTGTTGTTTCAGGAATTTCCAGAACTAAACTATCTTCTGGACATTACACTGTCATTGTAAACTGTTGGCTACAATTATTTTGAAATTAAAATCCAAAATATACTTCCTAATACAAGAAAGAAGTTAAAAACTGAAAATATTGTGTTCTTGCATTAACCTCTTAACTGGGGGAGATGAGTTAACTCGACTTCTGCATGTAGTGTTTTACCTTGGGAAGACAACTCGTCACGATATCATTCGACCATTTATGAAGTGAGGAGGTCATTTTGTCTGGTCTGAGTAATTTTGTTTTTTTTAATAGCTATTCTGTGTTGTTTACCAGATGTTTTAGATATATGGCTATGCACTGATGTTGTAATTTAGCAGTTTTTACTGCTGAAATAATTATTAAACATGTTGTAAGCACACAGCTGTGTCAACTGCTAAATTACACCACCATTATATAGCCATATAACCAAAACATCTGGTAAACAACACAGAATAGCTATAAAAGAAGAAATAATTGCTCAGATGAGGTAAAACAGCCTCTGCATTTCAGAGCTGGTCAAAGAACATCAGGATGAGTTAACTTTTCTTCCCAAGGAGAAATGCAACATGCAGAAGCTGATTAACTATACTAAATTTCACAGTATTCAGTTACAATAATTTCCCAATTTGTGTGAGAGTTTAACCACTGGATATATTTTTTTATATTTTCAATCTTGGAATTTCATTATAACATTTTCCAGTAATAGACAATTTGGAAAATTGGTGACCTTTATTATACGTTTCTGGAAAAGTTCTTAAGTCTAACTCCGTCACTTCCATATCCACTGTTTATTGATGGCAAGCCATGCCACTGAGTTTATCTTAGTTTTACATAAAACAAGTCTGTATAAAATGTACTGTTTTAGTAATATTGATCAGTAATAGATTTTGAACTATGTGTATCCATCTGTAAGTGAACATATTTCATGTTGGAATAATATTGTTAGCATGAAATAAACCCAAGACTAGTTTGGCACAAATTGTTCATAAGATAAAGAACAGGAGAACATTAAAATTCTTCTTATACAAGCTTCACTGTAAACACTTAGAAGATAATTAAGTGTTTCTAGCTAAAGTTTTAATCTGTTATTTCCTATAAATTATTATTAAAAAGAAAAGGAAGAAATGTAACTCCAAAACAAAACAAAAAACAGCAGTATGTTAGAATAATTGGCACAGACACCATACATTAAATGATTAAATATTTACCATTAAGGATGGCTTACTGCCTTATATCTGATTAATCACCTGTTATTTATGAGTGATAGATGTAGCTAGTGGTATTTCAAGAATACTTTTCTAAACATTTCTAAAAACAATCTTCTACATGTAAGGAATAATCACAACTATAAATATAATACTGTAATATATGTTATTAATATTATTTTGTCTTAATTTAGTGTTCTTGGTAGTTTTTCTCTTGGGTCTAATCTGAGAAAAATTCTTCATAAACTGGTTAATAATTTTTAAATGTAACCATCATACCTTGTGATGACTCCTACACAACACTTTTCTTCACAACAGATGAAATGATTCAGAATAATAAACTGGTTAATAATTTTTAAATGTAACCATCATACCTTGTGATGATTCCAACACAACACTTTTCTTCACAACAGATGAAATGATTCAGAATAATAAACTGGTTAATAATTTTTAAATGTAACCATCATACCTTGTGATGACTCCAACACAACACTTTTCTTCACAACAGATGAAATGATTCAGAATAATAAACTGGTTAATAATTTTTAAATGTAACCATCATACCTTCTGATGACTCCAACACAACACTTTTCTTCACAACAGATGAAATGATTCAGAATAATTACCATTTTGAATATAATTTAAACTATGGTATGGGTTACGTAACAAGAAATGTACAGGCTGAAAACAGTATTCAAATATAAAGGATTTATTGACCCATAAAATATCCATGTCCTTGAAAAGTTCTTTGTTAGGTAAAATTACAGCATTTGGTTTGAGTAAACCTTCAAACAATTGTGTAATGAAATTGTATGAGAAAACAAGAAAAACTTTTAATGTATGCAATAATATGAGAATCATCTTAGCAGAAACAGGAGTTTGAATCTTTGCTTTGTTGGCAAGCTGACATTTCAGGATGTATGTTCAACATCTAGTCAGATACAAGTTCACTTGTTGTCCTAATGATAAGTTGAAATAGTATGTTCATAAATACTTAGTTTTTGTTACATTCTTAAGGATGTTTTAGCCACATTCAAGCCACAGCATTTATAAGACATTCAAAGCTTTATCACTGTTGTCAGAGTAAAGATGGAAAAAGATAAAGTATTCTGAGAGCACTGCAAATGATAAAGCTCTTTATTGAGTAAAGAAAATGGGTTTAAATACCAATGGTGGGCAGAAAACTGTTAGCTACTTATGTAACTGTTTAAATTCAAACAAGCAAATCATTGGAAGTACCTTCACTGATTGTTAGTGTTCTGTGAACTACATTACTGATGTGTCAGCAGCATAGGCATTTGTAGACTTTAATTACATTGAGTTTTGTATAAGGTGTGAAACCTAATGAAAACGTTTATAATTTATTATAATTAATTTTTCAAACTTTGATACTGAAAGTGATTAAAACAAAAATTATTTTAATCAAATAATTGTTTTCACAATATGGAAATTAGTTTTTAATAAAATATGAGCCAATCAAACTTTATAAAGTTCTGTTTTGTATTAAAAGATACTTTAACAATAGGAATTTTTAGTAACTGCAGCACTTGGAGTTCTTTTAGGCAGGATTAAAGTAAATTAATGTATGAGACTCTTTTTGTTAGCTGTATTTTTGTGCACAAGCAATACCAAGCAAGGAACACGTGTACCCAAGTCGATTTTATTACTTATTGAGATCTCTACCACCCTGCACTCAAATTAAAATTCTTTTAGGCAGGATTAGAGTAAATTAATCTGTGACCTTTGACATGGTATAATACATCAGTCAAGGGTTTGACTTCATGTGTCCAAAACTAATTAGATCTCAAATTAGTCAACAGATGATGGAGCTATGAGCTAAAAGTTTGTACTTGAAATAAAACACTGAGCCATTCTATTGTGGAAAAGAGTATCCATTTAGATGATGGAAAATATTATAGAAGATGACAATAGCAAATAAAATAATAAACTTGGAAGAATAAATACTGAAAGGGAGAAAGTTGACAAGCAAAAAACTGTCTCTAGTTATTATTTCTAAAATTCTTTAGAAACGAAGAAAAACTTCATACTATGGACTGTATGAAGGTCAACGTAGTGGATCAAAATGTCCTCCATTTTGTAAATAATTTGGTTACTGATGTTTCTGCTAACAATCATAGGAAATATGATAATTGATTACTCATTTTGGGTTTGTATTAAAAACTTAAAAATGATAATTATAAGACATTCAACTTCCAAGTTGATATATTTACTTATGAAGCTGGAAGCATATAATTTTGTAGGACTTCTTTTATTTATTTTTTTATCTGTAATGCTTTACTTGTAGGAACAAAATACTTTGTTGACATATATATAAGTTAAGTTTATTTTAATATTTCATGATAAGGTGTTTTTTAGTAAATATCACCTGTATTAAAGTCAAGTTAATAATGTAGTTCAGGTTATTAGTTACTCCACTTTCCTGTGTCTGCTACAATTTAATTCGCTGAAGAAGAAGAGAATAATAATTATATTTTATTCATTAATGTTTTGTTAACCATAACCAAACACTCATTCTTTAGTGACACTGTTGAAAAAACACACACTAATCTGTTTATTGTTTGGTCAACAGCACGTGATTACAAACAAAAACTGAGTATTATTAAAACACTTTATGGTAACAAAAGAATCAACTGTAATACTACAAGTAAACTTTTAAATTAAAAACAGCATCTTGGGGAATGCTTCCCTAAAATTGGTAAAACATATCTTAGATAGAATAGATAAGAAAGTCAATAGTTAAGCATGATTGTAATCATAAAAATGTTTTGTATGCAACCTCACTTTCCAGGTATCACCAAATAATTTGGAATGACATTTTCAAGAAAATACAACTTTGATAACAACATAATGTTTGTAATAAAACCAGGTAAAAACAACAACTAGGTAGTCCATTATTTAACATATAAGAAGGTAATTTATCAAATAATTTAGTCACACTTTTAACATATGATATGTAGGAGTAACTGGTAGAAACCTACATAGAAGGATTAGTGAATACAAACGTCAAATGTTACTAGTTTGTGAACATTCTAAAGCCTGTAGTAATGTTCATTTAATGAGACCAGCCCAAATGTTAATTACAAAGTAGTAGTACTATTAGAAGACCAAGGAGACTTTAGTAATAAGATCTATAAATCCTAAAATCAACAAATACCCAGGCACATCTGTGTATCTCTTTGGAAGTGGGTCTAACTCAAACATTTTGGTGTTAGAAACAATTACTCTTAATATTTTTAATCAGTTTAATAATGGTCTGTGATGTTGACATCCATGTTGAACATTTGTATTTAGTTGTTTGGTTTTGTTTAATAGCTTTTTTACAACAATGTAAACAAAACAGTAAAGCATACTTTAATGTAAAATTAAGATCTGTTTTATGAATTTCCTTTCACGTTTTTGTTAACATGGGTAGCATTATTTATTTTGTTTAATTTTAATGTTATTGATGTTGCAATGTCACTTGTATCAGTGTTGCTCTTTTGTCAGTCTAAATTAGAACTCGTGTTGTTTTCTTTTCAAACAGACATATGTTATTCACATGAAGTTGTCAGGTCAGTCTGGCAAAACAGTGTATTTATATACCTCTTACTTCTAAGGAACTTACAATTTTTGCCATCCAAGTTGTAAATTTAATAACTTCTGAGAATCT
The DNA here is from genome assembly GCF_004210375.1 of Tachypleus tridentatus. NCBI lineage: Eukaryota > Metazoa > Arthropoda > Merostomata > Xiphosura > Limulidae > Tachypleus > Tachypleus tridentatus. The sequence goes on along the minus strand of NC_134834.1, from coordinate 88,496,323 downwards.
AATTTTTGATATGCTGAAGACAGGGTCATTCAAGAACATTTTAGTGGTTTTATTGGTGATGTTGCTTTCTGTTATTATGTAAAAAAACAAAAATTTAAAGAAATACATTACTAGCTGCGGCAGAGATTTAGGACTCGCTTTCATAGGTGCAGGAAGGTATATTGTGATCTTGATCATGGTTTTCTGTTCTAACTTTTTAAGACCAATTCAAGATTTGGGACACTATTGAGTAGAATTGCGGCATAGGCTCTATTGTGTCAGTGCCTAGCACTACTTCTGATTTTAAATATATTTTGTTAGTAAAGTAAAGAATGTAACTGAAATGATGAGATTAGCAGTAGCAAGTGAAGTAGGGTGATTAGGAGATTTTGTATGGACAAATTGCTAGATCATCAGGGATGAAAAGTGACATATTTGGAAGGATTTGTGCAAATTTTAATTATTTGCCATCAGAACTTCATCTGGTGAAGATTTGTGTAACTACATGGAAACACTTTTCCAAGCTTTACATGTATGTTGTTGTTTACATTAGATATGTGTGTTGATATATAGCATTCAAATGTTTAACTTTTATTTAAATACATATTAAGAATAAATGTTTAAAATCTTTGGTATATACTGGAGGAGTTAATGAGACATTTTGTCCTGGTACTCTTTACAAGAAGAGTTCAAACATGTTACCCTTGTCTCTTTCTTTGGGTTATGGGTTCACAAGGTACAGCTCTGGATTTTGGATATGGTGAATCAGGTTTGAATCTGTGCCATGCAACAAAACATTTCCCATATTTAAGCGGGATACATTAACATAGTTTGGAGGTACAGTGGTGCTCACTGTTTGCCTTCCATCTGATTAATAGTTCAGAATTAAGGTCAGCAGCAGATATCCTTAGTAATTTCACCATAAATATAAAACTTTTTTTTTTTTTGACATTTTTTGAAAAAGTAGTAGACATTCACTATACACTGGAAAACATGGATTATGTATAACTTGCAAAAGAACCACATTCTGGTGGGGTCTTGATTGAAGATTAATCATACTTGTGTAATATTACATCCTTTTCTATTTAAAAAAATTTGGGTATTTATCAACCAATATAAAATAGTTGTATTATCAAGGAATATTGGACCAAAATTACTTAATTTGAAATGCACACTTTTTCTTTCATCTTTTATAAAGATTTATTTATTCAAACTGTTTTTTTTTTTTTAAATTGATTTGATGAATCTATATGGCAATACAAGTAACCCTCATATTTTTGTGTATGCAAGTGCCTAGGTTTACTTCTTACTAGGCCCAGCATGGCAAGGTAGGTTAAGGCATTTGACTCGTAATTTGAAGGTCACAGATTCGAATTCCTGTTGCACGAAACATGCTCACCCTTTCAGTCGTGGGGGCATTATAAAGTGATGATCAATTCCACTATTTGTTAGTAAAAGAGTAGCCCAAGAGTCAATGGTGGGTGGTGACGACTAACTGCCTTCCCTCTAGTTTTACACTGCTAAATTTGGGGCAGATAGCCCTTGAGTAGCTTTGTGCAAAAACAAAAACATAAAGGTCAGTACAATTAAATTATGAAGAGACAGTTTTAAAATTACATAATTTATTATTGCTATAAGATCAAACACCAGCATCAACCTACCTCCAGTAACACATTTACAGGGAGCAATCTCAGTGAAGTTTAGCTGAATGCAGTCCACTCCTCAAACCTTCAGTTCCATACTAAATTTTGAAAATTATCGACTCTTTCTCTTAAAGAATTGATTTTATTTTGTACTCAAACTGGCTTTTTCTCAATTGACAAAAACAACAAATCATTTTTGTTTATACCATTTTCACATGTACCAATAAGTGTTTAAGGTTATAAAGGGAAAAATATTCAATATCATTGACATCAATGTTTCCAAGTGTTGAAGTTTGGGTGATGAATATCCTTCTTGGACACTTTATTGCACTTTTTAAGCTTTCATCTTGTTTCAAATTAAATTTTAGTTAAGCTGAAGATAGTCTGTTTTACTGTTGCATGTTTTACCAATTTGGAACTTTCAAAGCATAATTTCATACAGATAGGTTACTTTATGATTTATTTGAATGCTTATTTTTGTTAGTTACTTCAAAAAAACATTTGGTGTTTGTTATTCTTTGTTCTTAATATCAAATTTGTGTTGAAAATACTTGATAAAAATACATTCACTTAGACTAAAACATACTGATGACAGATATAGGTTCTTATATCATGTTTACTAGACCAGATCGTAGATGACAAGTGTCTGCAATATAAAAAACATTATCTTCTTTAAGATTATTTGCTCATGTTAAGTTCACCTCAAATGCCACAAGCCATACAAATGACCAGGAAATTCATCTTCTTTGTAACATATAAATATGTCACATAACATGTATATCAAGTGTTGACATTCCACCTTTATTTGTTGTTCGATTTATCAGAATATATTTCCGTTAACATTTATCTCATAACATCTTCAGGTATGGAAACTAATATTGTGCTCATTGAGTCATAGAAACCTCATCACTGATGCGTTGTGTACACGGTATTTCATTGCTCTACAGATGCACAGCTTTCAGAATAATACTGTTGATAGTCACATTTTTGATAGGAGTTTGAAGTTCTTTTCCAAGTTCAGCATTAGGTGGTCGGTCTTGTTGTGCTGCTTTTATCATTAGTTATTCACTTCACACTGCATATGACACATTTGTATTCCTTCAATTGGTCTAAATAAAATTTTACAAATATTCACGTAATGTTCAGTGAATACCACCGAATAAGTAATGTGGAAGAACATAATTAGTTATGTAATTACATACCGTATTTTTCAGTGTATAAGAGGCACTTTTTCCCAAAAAAAGGGGTCTCACCCTCCCCTGCGTCCTATTCACCAAAGGTCAAAAATTCTTTGCGTCCCTACGCATACCTTGAAGGGGTTTATGTTGAGTAATCAGTTTTTGTTTCCTTAATGTTTAAAAATATCAAACCTTGTCTTCTTCCTCAAAGTATGGAAACTGTAGCAAAGGTATTTAAAAAATATGTGATTTGCCATAATGGCACCAAAGATATTGCTTGAGGACAAGAGAGAGTGAACTCTCAGAACTTGTTTTCAGCGAATTCAGTGATGCGAAAGATTTTGAAAGTTTTCATAATGAATGAACAATGTTTTGATGTAAATGTATGAAACAACATTATGGACATTACTTTTGAAATATTTTAAAGAATAATAAAAGATTATGCTGATGTTGAACAAATAAATAAATGATAACTGTAAAAAATATTTTTTTCCCGGAAGATAGCCTTGAAAATAGGGGTGCATCTTATACATCGAAAAATATGGTAAGTTACCCAGTTTCATAAGTAATTTAAAATTTATTATGTAATTATAAAGATGAATTCTACTAAGAAAGTTGCTTTTTTTCAGTCCCCCGCCAGTACAGTCTACTGAGCTACAACGCTAAAATTAGGGGTTCGATTCCTCTCGGTGGAGTCGGTAGATAGCCCGATGTGGCTTTGGTATAAGAAAACACACATACACACGCTATTCTCTAGCTGATGGATAGTGCTTTACATAAAAGTAATGTATATTGTTTAAAGGTTAGGCTTGTATCGCAAAATAAAAATAAATAAACAGTGCGAATAACAACAAAAAGTGGCACTTTAGCATAAACAATAGTTATTGGTTTTCTACCAAGATAATCTTTGAACAGTGATACTTTAATATTTATCATGCCTCAAAATGATTAACAAAATACTGAAAATGATTTTTAAAGATGGTGCTCATATATGTTTGTTTTTTTTGAATTTTGTGCAATGCTACACGTGGGCTATCTGCGCTAGCCATACCTAATTTAGTAGTGCAAGACTAAAGGGAAGGCAACTAGTCATCACCACTCACCGCCAACTTTTGGGCTACTCTTTTACCAACAAATAGTGGGATTGATTGTACCATTATAACGCCTAAAAAGGCGAAAGGCGAGCATGTTTGATGTGACGGGGATTTGAACCCGCGACCGTCGAATTACAAGTCGAGTGCCTCAATCCACCTGGCCATGCCGGGCCCGCTCACATAAGAAACGGGGGCCTGGCATGGCCTAGCGCGTAAGGCGTGCGACTCGTAATCCGAGGGTCGCGGGTTCGCGCCCGCGTCGCGCCAAACATGCTCACCCTCTCAGCCGTGAGGGCGTTATAAAGTGACGGTCAATCCCACTATTCGTTGGTAAAAGAGTAGCCCAAGAGTTGACGGTGGGTGGTGATGACTAGCTGTCTTCCCTTTAGTCTTACACTGCAAAATTAGGGACGGCTAGCACAGATAGCCCTCGAGTAGCTTTGTGCGAAATTCCAAAACAAACAAACACATAAGAAACGAATAAATGTAGAGCAAAAATGACCTTAAGTTAGGCCTATGATCACGAAATAAGAAACTTTTCGCGCCTTAACGCTGTGTGATGTAACTCCCCACAACTGTTACCCTTGTTCTCACTAACCTATGGGTTTGCAAGGGTACAATGATTGAATATGCAAATTATTACCATGGATAGTTTTTAGTAAATTTATGTAACAGCAATTAGTGAAAATGTTTGTGTAAAATGAAAGATACTAACGGCATAGACTATAGCAGTTGTATTGTAAATTAGACATTTTTTTTGTAATTTGAATACGAACAATAAATAATTATAATAATACTCAGTTTTTCTCTGTTCTGGAAATTCGAGCGCACTTCATTTCAATGGATTGGAATATAGTTGAAGTACTGTTAAAATTTTCTAATTTAATTACAGATGTTTTGCGTTTTTCTGCCAGTAGATGAATACAGGTAATCGAACATTGGATTTGAACAACACTAACACATCAAGTTTATTTACTAATTCCCTGTGCTGCAGGAGAAAATTTGTAATTCAATAAAATATAAATAGAGGAAGAAAGAACAATGAGTACTTGTCTTTATATTTGCAGGAATCATTTTGTGTGAAATCCATAAGGCTCCGAAAACCATTCATTCACCTTTACATTAAAATCCTAAGCCATTGTATATGTGTAGTTGTAGTTTTACGCATGTATGTGTATAGAGATTTCTAGTGAATCAACGGTAAGTTTGAAAGCTTGTGCACCCCACCTCGTGACTGATCAGTAATTCTGATGGTTTATAACACAAAAACCCATGGTTGGAATGGTACAGATAGTTCATTGTGTGGCATTGTGCTTAACCACAAACAAAGATAAATACAGGCTTATGTAATATTGCACAACCAAAGTAACTGAAAGTAAAATAAGGACAGACATTTTAAGTAACTTTCAAACAGCACAATAAAAATCTAGAAACACACGCCTACATATGTTGCTAGTTATTTATGAATCGCCAGGAGCGGTTGGCGTAAAGTGAATTTACTGTATTATTTGAAAAGAAGACCAGAAGAACAGATGTTCTTCATGCCGACCTTTCAAGGGCTTTTTTTCTGCGCCTACAGTTTTGAAAACCAGTAGCCTGTAAAATCACCACTATGTGAATAGCTTTTTTTTTTATTGCAGGTCTCTGTGCTAGGAGTAAAACAATAATAAAGACAGAACTAAAGCCTGAATTTTGCATTATTCACTGTGTATGGTTCTCCATAATTTATAACAGATTTGACCTAAATTACTAATTTGTATGCGAGTTTGTCAACAAATACATATCTGCAAGAGGTCCGGCATGGCCAGGTGGTTAGGGTGCTCGACTCGCAATCTGAAAGTCGCGTGTTCGAATCCCCGTCACACCAAACATTTTTTTTCCTTTCAGTTGTGGGAGCGTTATAATGTGACCGTCAACCCACTATTCATTGATAGAAGAGTACCTCAAAAGTTGGCGGTGGGTGGTAATGACTAGCTGCCTTCCCTCTAGTCTTACACTGCTAAATTGGCCCAGCATGGCCAAGCGTGTTAAGGCATGCGACTCGTAATCTGAGGGTCGCGGGTTCGCATCCCGGTCGCGCCAAATATGCTCGCCCTCCCAGCCGTGGGGGCGTTATAATGTGGTAGTCAATCCCACTATTCGTTGGTAAAAGAGTAGCCCAAGAGTTGGCGGTGGATGGTGATGACTAGCTGCCTTCCCTCTAGTCTTACACTGCTAAATTAGGGACGGCTAGCACAGATAGCCCTCGAGTAGCTTTGTGCGAAATTCAAAACAAACAAACCAACCATTCTCGAGACTAAAAGTTCGTTTAAATGAAAAGGAGTGACGTTCGACGTACTATAATTTTACCCGTGAATATTTCGTTATATATGTAACTACTGGGACAGCAGTAAGTCTACGAATTTACAACGCTAAAATCGGGAGTTCGATTCCCCGATGTATCTTTGCTATAAGTTACACAAATAAACAATGTATATAGATATTATAAAGAAGCTTGTTTAGTGTACAAATATCTTCCAAATGTATGGCAAATATCTTAAACTTGCTAAAATTTTTTAATTTTTAATATCTGCTTGAAGCAAGGTATCTAAATTTACATTGCAAAATTTTAAAAAAATGCACATTACACTATTTATCACTTCTTACTCAATTAGTTTATTTGTTGATAATGATACCGTTATCAGTTAGTGTTTGCGAGATTACTTTTCGGGTCTTCAGTTGTACCTTGTTTTCGTTGAACAAAGTCACCCCTCAGTATCGGTGAGAATATTTAATTTGAAGATACAGTGTGTGCATATAATAAAAGAAAATTAAAGTTATACTTCCATTTACTGGGCTTAAAAACAAACAATAACTTGAGAAGTGTAGTCCAATGAAAAATTAAGACGTGATACTAGGGAATGAAATGATCAATTGATACAAACGTATTTTCTTGTAAATATAACTGTTTGTGTTGTTTCATAAAATGTCTCGGTTCTTTTACTGTACATGTTCTCACATTTAACAAAATACTAAAACGACTTAAAGTCACTTAATAGCTTCTGTGAAGCACGTCTCAATGTCAGTTAAGTTGATTTATTTTGTCCTTTTATGAAATTGTCTAACCGACTTCTGCCAGACTTTTTATAGTTACTTTAAGAAAGTGCAGTGTGTAGCACAAGGGTTTATAAAGCCAAATAAACGTAAATATTCAAACAACACGTTGAACCTTATAGCTCTTTTAGTGTTTTGATGCATATGTTTAGACGGTAACTGTTAAAAGTTTTGCAGTTTCAAAACCGAACTTAATACATGTGAAATTCTGCAATGAAATGAGAGTGTGCTGTTTTCTTTCTGTTTTTTTCTTTAATTACTAAGATTGAAAATAGACAATAGCAGTTAAGACAATCATAGAGTCGTCGGTACAAGCTGTAAATCAGCAGGCTTTCGATACAACCAAATCAAGTTACTCTTCATGAACCATAGCTGGTTAACGTCGTACTTATTTAAATGTATAACTTAAGTGCGTAATTGGATAACAGTAAAACCCATGCACAGTTGATTCAATGTAATAACATTCAACAAAAAAAAAAAAAAAACTTTGTTTCATCTCGCAACATGAGAATTTTAAACTCAGGATGTAGTACAATGATTTTTTATGAAAAAATAAATTCCATTCGTTCATTTTTATCAGTGAACATCTAATAAATTATATTCTTTCATGTAAGCAATGCTAACAACAACTGTTAATGACTGTTAACATACAATATAATTTTTACATAACATTGGGTCACCCGCTGGTACAGCGGTGAGTCTATGGATTTACAACGCTAAAATCAGGCGTTCAATTCCCCTCGGTGGACTCAGCGGATAGCCTGATGTGGTTTTGCTATAAGAAAAATCACACACACAACATTGGACAAGGTGGTCCAATCAGTTATCCCATACTCTAAACTAAAATTGTTAATAGATAAGTTTTAAAAAATCTTAAAGTCAACCTTTACAATTTATTTATTTACCAAGCTTTCTCTTAAAGTCACTTAAACTTACTACTTCCACAACGTCCAAAGTTAATACATTCAAAAGGACAATCACGATGTTAGAAAAATAAAACTGTCTCAGCTGCAGATGTTTCCTGTCTTGCCAAAATTTATATTTATGTTCACTTGCCTTACTTTCTCACTAATAAATAAGAAAAAAGGATGATACATTAACACTATCAATTCTCTTTACAATCGTAGTCACTTCAATCATATTCCTCCAACTCTTTTTTTCAAGGAAAAAAAAACAATTTGAGAGATTTCAGCCTCTCTTTATATGACAACCCCTTCATCCAAAACACCATTCTAGTAACCCTCCTCCGAATTCCTTCCAACAGTTCGATGTTTTTCCTAGGGTGAGGAGCCTGAGCCCGAACACATCTCAAAATTTTTTCTAACCAATAATCTATTCATTGAAATTATAACCTCTTTTAAACTTGTATTCAGTATTTCTGTAGATACAAACTAAAATCCTATTTGCTCTACCATTAGCAACACCACCCTACTTAGATGGCTTTAGAGACTATTAGACTAAGATCCCTTTCCTTTATAAATACTGTTAAGGTTATTCCCATCCAAATTATACTTATTGTAATTAAAATCCATCTGTTATTTATCTGCCCAATCCACTTAATGATCTAAATCGTTTTGTAAATAAACAACATCCTCTTCACAGCTAGCAACACCCAAGACTTTAATGTCACATGCAAATTTAGGTAATTCATTGACTATTCCTTGATCTATGTTATTAATGTAAATAAAAAAAAGCAAAGGTCCTAAGACTGAGTCCTGAAGTACGCCACTTGTGACATTAATCCAGTTTGACTGAACAGCATTTGTAACAACCCTCTGCTTTCTTCCATTCAGCCACTCTTTTGTCCAATTTGCTGACTCACCCTCTACATCTATAGAGATAATTTTACAAGCCTTTTATGTAGCACTTTGTCAAATGCTTTCTTAAATTCAAGATACACCCTGACTCTTATCACCAAAAACATTAACCTATTCAAAGAATGTCGCAAGATTTTTAAGAAAGGGTTTTCCTTAATCAGTCTATCTGATAAAATTCTAAATTTTGTTAAATGACTTTGCAAAGCATTATTTGTTGCATTTTCCAAAATGTTTTCCACAACTGACGTAAAAATTATAGACTTATAATTACTTGGATAACTTTTATCATATTGCTTGAAAATAGTAGTGATATTGGCTAACGTCTGTTCCTCTGGTACTTGCTCATTATTCAAGGACTTAAAAACATAGTAGAAAGTGATTCGTATGTCAATCCTTATCCAAAAATCATGAGGACTATTATCTATTCCAGGAATCTTACCATTCTTTAAAATTCCGAATTTGTTCTTAAAACGCTCAAAATTAATGTAGTCATCTCATTTCCATCTCCGAACTGCTCAAGATGTAAAATAAATAATTTTTAGTAAAAGTTTAAGAAATATCAAATTTTAATAACTCATAATCATACAAGCCTTTCTTTATCATGCCTTAAGGGTCTTATCTCTATCATAACATTTTCTTTACTCTTAATATATTTAAAGAAATCCTTACTCTTAACTATTACATTTTCAGGCAACATTTTCTTATACAACGTTTTTCATGTCATAGTTTCCTGTTTTACCGACTTCCTTGAGCTCTATAATCTTCTAGGTTACTCATCAGACCAATCAATTTAAATTTCTTAAATTTGTGATGATTTTTATTAATTTTACCTCTTCTACTTTTTGTGAGCTCACCTGATTTTTTTTACTTAACTACCATTTTCTTTCTGTTAGGAATATGTTTACTTTGAATAATTAAACTTCATCTCTAAAGATTTTATTCACCTGATCAGTATTTCCAAATGGCGCAGCTGCTCAATTCGCAACCGATAATTTTTGTCGCATCTCTTAAAAATTTGCGTTTTGGAAAGTTGAAACCAAAATATCATTATTCGTTATCTTCCTATGCAACAAAACAATAAACTTAATAGAACAATGATCACCTAAATGTTCCCTAGTTTACACCCTATCAATCATTTCTATATTTAAAGTTAACAATAAATCTAAGAAAGCATTGTTTTTAGCAGGTTTCTTGCTTAATTGGTGAACAGTTTCCAAATCCTTGCTACCTCATTGTTTGACTCTAGCATTTCCCAATATAAACGCCTGAAATTGAAATCGCCAATAATTATGACTTCATAAATAGTTGAAATGTTAATCTCAATGCTAAGTTTCTCACTAATTCCATCGGTATTGTCTGGTACTCTGTAATAAGTTCTCATTAAAAGCCTTTTTTTTTTTTTATAACCACAAATAAAAACCTAAATGTATTCATTTTCCTTGCTAATATCTGTTATATCCTCAAGTTCAACAGAATGTAACTTGCAGTTTACATATAAAACCACTCCTCACCCTCTCTTAAGTAATTTATCCATATTAAATAATGTCCGGCCTGACCAGGTGGTTAAGGCACTCGACTCGTAATCGGAGGGTTGCGGGTTTGAATTCCCAAAAGTTGGCAGTGGGCGGTGATGACAAGCTGTCTTACACTGCTAAATTAGGGACGGCTAGCGCAGATAACTCTCGTGTAACTTTGCGCAAAATTCAAACCAAACCCTATTCAATAACCTACACCTCCTATCTTAAATAAACTTCTTTATCAAAATTATCTAAATTTAACAACTTTTAGTTTCTTTAGCCATTTCTGTTTACAAAATCAATATAATTTATACAGAACAGTGTGAATTAATAATACATAAGTGAAGGGGAAGCCAGGTTAATGTTTTCACATTTCAGGTTATAGTTTTAAAAGCTGAAATCCTTATGAAAACAAGACTCCATTTAGCTTTAATTTTAAGTTGGTCAATATCAAATGTAAATGTTTTATATTTTTATTGTAGATAACCTAAAAAATTCCATCCTCTCTAATCAGCAAAATTTAAAAATAATACAATTAAATTATACCTGTAAATTATGAGTACACTCCACTTTACTAAATACATACTGTTATTTGAGTCACGAGTGTACTTTCCGAAATATACCGAGTAATATGAGTTTTGAGCGACTTATGAGAGTGTAGTCATAGACATAACTGTTTACTCTGAGTTAGGAGCGAGTTCAAAGTACCTTCTCTGAGACACTAGCGAGTAATATAAGCTCAGAGCAGTTCACGAGAATCTGGTCTGAGACATATGTACTACATGGCCAAAAGTATGTGGATTCCCCTTCTAATTAGTAAGTTCGGCTATTTCAGCCACACCCATTGCTAACAGGTGCATAAAATCAAGTATTCAGTCATGCAACTTCCCTTGACAAATATTGGCAGTAGAATGGGTCATACTGAAAAACTCAACGACTTTCAACGTAGCACTGTCATAGGATGCCACCTTTCAACAAGTTAGTTCGTCAAGTTTCTGCCCCGCTGTTATTGTGAAGTGGAAACGTTTAAGAGCAACACCAGCTCAGCCACGAATCAGTAGGCCACACAAGCTCACAGAACGAAACCACCTAGTGCTGAAGTGTGTGGCGCATAAAAATCATCTGTCCACAGTTGCAACACACACTACCGAGTTGAAATTGCCTCTCAAACAACGTCAGCACAAGAACTGTTCGTCGGGAGCTTCATGAAATGGATTTCCTTGGCTAAGTATCCGTACACAAACCTAAGATCACCATGTGCAATGCCAAGCGTCGGCTGGAGTGGTGTAAAGCACACCGCCATTGAACTCTGGAGCAGTGGAAATTCGTTCTCTAGACTGATGAATCACGCTTCACTATCTGACAGTCTGACGGACGAATCTGGGTTTGGTGGATGCCAGGAGAACGATATCTGCCTGAATGCATAGTGCCAATTGTAAAGTTTTGTGGAGGATGAATAATGGTCTGGGGCTGTTTTTTTCGTGGTTTTGGCTAGGCTCTTTAACTTCAGTGAAGATAAATGTTAATGCTACAGCATACAATGACATTCTAGAAAATTGTGTGCTTCCAACTTTGTAGCAACAGTTTTTTGGATGGCCCTTTTTGGTTTCAACATGACAATGACCCCTTGCACAAAACGAGGTCTGTAAAGACATGGTTTGCTAAGGTTGGTGTGAAAGAACTTGACTGGCCTGCACAGAGTCCTGACCTCATCCCCATCGAACACCTTTTGAGATTAATTGAAACGCCAACTGTGAGCCAGGTCTTCTCGCCCAGCATCTGTACCTGATCTCACTAATACTCTTGTGGCTGAATAGGAGTGAATCCCTGCAACCATGTTCCAAAATCTAGTGAAAAGCCTTCCCAGAAAAGTGGAGGCCATTATTGCAGCAAAGAGGGAATCAACTCCATATTAATGCCCATGATTTTGGAATGAAATGTTCAACAAGCACATATAGGTGTGAAGGTCGGGTGTCCACATACTTTTATTCATGTAATGCTACAGTTTATGAACGACATGTCATTGGTTCAAATCTTGGAGCTTTTGGGTCACATCCCTGCACGTTAAACACTAGGCTACGACCATCCCTAAACATTAAATGAGTAATATTTTAAAACAGTTAAAGTTCTATTACCAATCCATGTATGGTTCCATTTATAATTCTATACTTAAAAAAAAAACGAAAAGTAATAGAATATTAATATGATGAGCTGGAATCTGTTCACGCAGCTGTAGAAAACAGTTACGAAACGAAGCAGCACGTGCTGAATAGAAAATATATTATTTGTTGTTAAATACGAAAGTTCACAATGGTCTACCTGTTTGCTCTGTTCACTCGATATTAAACGTTATAAGCCCTCGTGTTTACCGCTTACCTAGCGCCAGACGAACCGAATGTTTATATAATATTAAGTTAATTTAGAGGTAAATTAAATCAACTAGCAACAAACACTGATGAGTGGCTCATAAAAGATGTAAGATTTATACATATCACTAGCAATCCATAAATAATGTACTATCACATTTAGTTGAAGAAAACTGTTTATACGGTACTGTAAGTAACTATAGAATCACGCAAGCGACACACAACGAGGAGTTGTGACACAAAACATCACAAAATAATTGTTTATTTTTTGAATTTCATGCAAAGCTACACGAGGGCTATCTGCGCTCGCCGTCCCTAATTTAGCAGTGTAAGAATAGAGGGAAGACAACTAGTCATCACCACCCACTGCCAACTCTTGGGCTACTCTTTTACCAACGAATAGGGGGATTGACCGTAACATTATAACGCTCCCACGGCTAAAAGGGCAAACATCTTTGGTGTGACGGGGATTCGAACCAGGCCCCTCGGATTACGAGTCGAGTGCCTTAACCACCCGGCCATGCCGGGCCTCAAAGTAATTGGAAATTGACTAAATAATTCAATGCACAAGTCCTTTCATTTATACAGATCATTACATCTGTTGACATACAACTTACCAATATACCATTGGAGAATTTTGTTGCAAATTGGCAAGTTGAATATTGACTATCCCAGATTTTACATATACAACCACATGTTAGGACGCTCGGCACATAATTTGAGAGTCACGGGTTCGAATCCTCGTCATACCAAATATGCTCGCTCATTCAGCAATGGGGCGTGATAATGTGGTGGTCAATCTCACTATTCTTTGCTAAAAAAAGTAACCCAAGAGCTAGCGGTGAGTGGCGATGACTAGTTGCCTTCCCTGTAGTCTTACTCAGTTAAATTAGGGACGGCTAGAGTAGATAGTTCTCATAGCAGATAGCCTTGCAAAAAATAAAAAAAACAACACATTTTACATAGACAAATACCGATTTAAGAACGGTTATATCGAAACTCTGTATATGGACCATCATGGTTGTGATGTCACATCTTATTTATTTTCAAGATACGACCACATTTGTTGAACGTACAACATCATTGTCGCAATGAACAGAAAATCGCAGCTCGAAGAGTTGTATTCCTAAGAGAATAAAATGACGAATCAGAACCTGCAAATATTTGTCAGCAGTTAGGGTTTCAGCAAATTGGGTGAATCATCATCACCATTAGCTGGAACGCAGCCTCAATTATGTATTAATGCCTCCTCAAATCCACTCTACGATTTGTACATTGATTGTAATACCGATCTATCCCCTGCCATCAAACAACCTGTCATTGCTTGTTGCGAAGCAATTCGAACTTAAAGACGTGTTAATCCTTCACCCAAATCCACTATAGATGTAGTACTTTGATTCTGATACCTTTTTTATCTCTGCTATCAAACAAACTGCCATTGCTTGTTGTCAAATAATTAAAACTTAAATACATATTAGTTCCTCAGCTAAACCAATTCTAGGGTTTCTACATTGATTGTTATATCGTTCTTCATCCTTCCACCAAAATAACCATCGTTTCTTGTTGCCAAACAATTCGAACTTAAATTCATCTATGTAAACACATTTATCTAGCTTTTCTCATTCTTCTGTTTATGGTCTAATGTCTATTTCAACATCTTGTTTTAGTTACTGCTTCTCAGCAGCGATTTTCGATCAGTAGTATGTCCATTGAGATCAAGTTGTGTTAATTCGTTTCTTACTTCTCTCGATACAAAATCTTCATCAGTCTTTGGTTAGATGTTTGAGCCACCATTTTCTAACGAATGCATTTAATATCTCTTCTGGAGAGTTTTTGTTTACTTCACTGGTTATTTCCACTTCTAACAGAGCAATGCCTCACAACCTCTTCATCGTTATATGTTTTTACTAAAACAATTTTTGGCAAAGAATACCTTTGACCAACGAAATTTTTTTTATTTCTACGCACTTGTCATGTGGTAGATACTTCAGTACTGGAAGACGTAGTTGGAATCACGTTACTATTATTGGATAGTATGACTTCTTGTATTTTGTTTGGGTCTTTCGGATTAGTTAGATGACAACCACCCACACTGTAAGCTATCAACAAGTGTTAACTTTCAATAAGCAGTTCATTTTCACATGATGAAAGGGTAGCACTAAGATATATTTGCCTTTTATTCTGTTTTAATAATCAGTTTCAAGACCTTGTCAATAATTTTTATATATTTAAATTTACACATGGAAGCTTAAACCTATCTGACATAAGTAAAAATCTCGTAAAATGTAAGCTTATCATAATAGAAGTATCCTATTTGATTATTATTATTTAATATTGTTCCACCAGCCTACAGCAAAAATAAATGTTAATATTGTAACAGAACTTAGGTAATATTAGTAATATCACTAAACACATCATTGCGCAATACATAGGTAATCGCAATACACCTAATCGTTTTGTGTACTCTGTGGTTTATATGGAACCTCATAATCTATTACATGCATACGTGTATAGATGCGTACAAGAAGTGGATATTATTTAATGTTTACGTGGCAGGCATGACACAAGACTGTTCCATAGTGATTATTACCATATTGTTTGTTACTGTACTGGTGTTGCGTATCATGTGTTTATGCATAGGGTTTCTGCGCTTTTGGACACGTCGTTGCTTATAAGATCACAATTTGTTTGTTTTTTATCCACTTAATTATCGATTTCGGTCATGTTATACACACATCTCTGCTGTCTTCTACAACAGAAATCTTTAAGTTGTAGTTTGAAAGATAGAACCAAACTCAGTTTCGATCATCGGATCAGCAATCTCGATGATGACTGATAGTATGTGTGGAATTATAGCCAACATTGCGTGACTGCAAACTTTGTAGATACTGAAGATAAATCAGCCAGCCATATTGGAAACTAACTGTAAGGAGTGGCAAGAATCGTACAAGCAAGACATGGCAAAAATGATGACAATTCAAAGTAATAGTGGAGATTTTGAGACTATATACTTTAGTTAGAAAAATATTTAGCTTCAGATAAGGTATGTAGCAGCGATGGCTCACCAGAATATAGGATCGTAAAAATGTCGCGGCTCAAACTCCATCAGAAATGAAGGGAGAAAATGTATCTATAATAATAGAAAAATATAAGAACGTGTCTGCATATGGCTGTCATAGCTCCAAGAGGAAAGAACCCAGAATTCTTAAATTTGGCACACATACTAAGCAGACCCTGAGGTTATGCACCTGGTGTTATTACTTATCCACGTGCACGCACACACCTTTTTCTGAGGCAAATTAGTGAAAAACCACATAAAAAATAATACGTAACCACAAAAGCTCCAACAGTGAAGATCATAGAATCCTAAAATTTTGCATCTCTACTAAGGGGACCTTGAGGGTGTGCACCTGAGTATTATTACTTATCTTATCCACTTTTGTATGCGCGTGAGCATCTTTTTAATGAGGCAAGCCAGAGAAAACCACATTAAAAGGAATGGTTCCTTGTATAACAACTTCTAGTGTGTTTTGGTAACAATGTGTTCCAACAATGGCTTTTATATTATGTTACTTAGTAACTAAATTATATAGATTGCACTTTTATATAAAATGGATTCAAAATACGAACCTAATATCAACCTAATAACCGGCGAGAAGCCCGTTACTTTTGCTAGTATTAATATAATTAATTCATAATTGTTAATAAACACATTTTTGACTTCGTACAGACATCTGAAAATATTATAAATAATTACTTGTATACATATACTGTTATATTTTAGCCCATTAAGTCAAGCCCTCCCCAGCTAGCTTGGTTGGTTTGTTTTGAATTTCGCATAAAATCACTCGAGGACTGTCTGCGCTAGTGCCTCTAATTAAGCAGTGACAGACTAGAAAGAAAGCAACTAGTTAACGATATCCTCTGTCAACTCTTGGACTACTTTTTTACCAATGAATAGCGCAATTTACTGTGGCTGGAGGGGCGAGAATATTCGGTGACTGGGATTCGAACCTGAGACCCGCGGATTACCAATAGAGTGTCTTAACTACCTGGCTTCTAGGTGGCTTGGTAGTAATCTTGAGGGATTATAACGCTAAAATATGACCTCGATCCCTGTTATTGGCACAACGGAGGTAATCCATTGTATAGATTTGAGTTTGAAATTAACAAGTGTTATATGAAAATATACAACACACTCCTAATAACTCTTACGTCGGATAAAAAATTAATTTCACTTTTTTCTCTCTACCACTTATTCTGCTTACAAAAATGGCGAGTTTTCATACTACTTTCTGGCGGTGGGTGGTGATGACTAGCTGCCTTTCCTCTAGTCTTACACTGCTAAATTAGGGACGGCTAGCACAGATAGCCCTCGAGTAGCTTTGTGCGAAATTCCAAAACAAACAAACAAACAAACAAAACATACTACTTTCGTGGTTTAAATTAATAAAATTAAACATATTTTGGTTACGTTTATATACGATCTCGGAAATATGATGAACTATATTACTTGTTTGTTATTATTCATAAAAAGCAGACGCATATACAGCTAGATAAATTTGAAAATACAAAGAAGTGATTAGCGCTGTGGGCAAACGACCGCGACTGAAATCCAAAGAAAAGTAGTGTGGAAAATATAAACCACATTTTCGTAAGGAAAGAGCGAACAGGAAGAGAGTGCTGAAGTTCATGATGTACAAAGAATGAAAGGAACTGCAGAAGCGTCCTGATTGGCAGCAACTAACAGCAGATAGGGAATAGTGTTTGGAACAAAAAAAAAACGGAAAATAACAAGAAGGTGTGAACGATGGGTCCTGCGATCGTTTCTCCAGAAGTGTTTTGTTAATGAAATACGTCTTGGAATACGTAAATATGCTCCATATTTTATTATTTTTTTACTGTACCGCAAATTTCATAAGAAAAATACCCTTGTTAATATATCCCTTACTTTCTACACTGAACGATATATCAAGATAATTAGTGTTGTTAAAGCAGTCGCCCAAATGTTCTTGGAGATTTCGGGCAGTGTTTTTTCTTTCACCAACAACTATGGTCAAACATTTATACATATATATGTATGTGTATGGTTTTGTTTGTTGGTTTAGAATTAAGTACAAAATTACACCATGGGCTATTTGTGCTTTGTCCACCACAGGTATCGAAACCCGGTTTCTATCATTGTAATCCACTGGGGGATATGTGTGTATGGAAATAAATTAAAGTACATGGGTCTCACAGATGATGATTTGTTATCTTTTCCTATCTTGATTTGGGATTTTGGGTAAAGTATTTTGAGTTTATTTATATACAAAAATGTAAAACATTCACATAAAAAATTGGGAAGTTGGAATGGGAGCACCAAACAGTAAAGAAACGAGGTAGGAAACCGGTGGATTAACATGACGACACTTGGTGTTTTTTGGTGCAACCTCGAAGTGGCTGTGGTCATTACTTCACCCATTCATACTTCGTGTGATTTTTGTAACTTAATAGTTGATCAAACTGAATGAAAGATGTATATAGGTAAATTTCTCTGTGGTAAAGTTTGTTCCAGCAACCAAATATAGATAAACGCATATTTAATCAAATTACGTGACCCTAACAATATAGGTGACATCATAAGATGATATTTGATGTCAGATGCGAAACAGGAAGCTTTCATAGTCATACTTTGCCTATAGGAGACATTGTAGCTAAGTGACTAGTAAGGATTGGACCAAAACTAGTATCAAAACTGCTGATTCTGTTAGATTTTTCATTTATTTAACTATTGATAACACTCAGTTCAAGTCTATAAGTGAAACAAAGTTTAAAGTAAAGCACAAAGTAGAAATGGTAGGAACCATGGCCTTATCCACTTTGAGGTTGCACCTTTTGAAAACCACCAAGTGTTGTAATATTATCTCACCCATTCCTTCTTGTTTCCTCACTTTCCTTACTCCTAACTAATTTTAATTTAAAAAAATACACTTGTCTTATAGCTCTTTTGGTACTAAGTCTTGAGGGTGACTTGGTTCTAGGCATATTCCTCTCGTAGATTTTATTAGTGCTGTATCTCGATATTTCCTGGTTTTTACTGATAACTTTACTGTAGCTTTTCTTGCATCTAGCTGGGATAGCAGCCGTTTCTTTGGATAGATTAATGGCTGAGGTTTGGTTTGCATATTTGGTGTTACTATTTCTAACTTTATTTTTGCAATAATACTCTCTTTGCTAGGACAAATATTTTCAAAATTATCAACATAATAATTTATCATTTTCTTTGGTTTTTTTCTGAAAACATATTTTAAAAAAATGTATTGTTTCAGATAAAACTAGAGATGTTAATATGTCATGTACTTAGATTGAAAATAACGCAGAAGTAAACCATGCAGCTTATCATTATTATTTTCAGTCCAACGTGCTTGAACGAATTCGTGTCAAACTTCGGCAGTGGTAGCTTTCGTTCTCGTGTTAGATACTCACGTCTAAGGCACCAACTGTATGATAGAATTTCTTTGTGTACACAGAAGTATTGAATGAGATGTATAAAACTGTAAGTTTCACTTTTAAGAGTTAGATCATAGTTAGAGACTAGATATAGAGAATCTGTATAGTCCACGTTTGTTTTTCTTATCTATCTGATAGCAAGCTGATCACGTAATGCGTGTGCATAAGCAATTGTGCACCTTTACGTGATATGAGGAAGAGTTCTTGTTAACTCACAGAGTGTGCTCGTAATCGTAGAATATGATTATTAGTACATTGCTGGCTAGTTAGTGATGTACAAGATGGCTATTGTTATTGCTTAGGGTATAAGCAAAACGTTTTTAGCCAAAGTAGCATATTGCAATCACGTTATTCAGACTCACAAATTTGTGGTTTTATAAAATGTTTGTTTTTACTCTACCGACTTTCTCAAGTTCTTTTTTGACATGTTACTCTGCAATTGGTTTGTTTACTACCAAACAGTGTGTTTAAAGTTCCTATAAAATTAGTTTTTACGTGCTGTTCAACATATGAATGAGAATTTAACTTGTATTGCACATATTCCGTACTTATATTCCTAGTTAGCCTATATTTCACAATTAGTGATTATTGATGACATCACCACAATTTGTGTTGACATTATATGGCTTAAAATTTCTAATAACTGAATTTGCTTTTGTAAATACAACTTGCGGAGACACATTTCATGCCCATTTTGTTCCTGTACCACTCCTTCAGGCCCCCGTAATTATATAAACATTATATTTGTAAAGTGCTAGTGAACAAAAGTAAATTTAAATGTCTACCCCTGAATTATTGATTACGATAATTTGAAGCATTGAGTTGGAATGCAGTTCTTTTTACTTACTGTTCAAAGCTTCGAGAGAATTCGAGCATAGCCTATTGTTTTGAGTGCTGGACTGTGAATTTGATGTTTTATGTTTAGTATCCAACCAATTGCCTATGGGTGGTATTAAATACTTTCCATCACACTCATTTCAAACTTCAAAATTAGAAACAGCTAGTGTAGATAACTCTATAGTAGTTTTGTGCGACTTTTAGAGATTTGAAGTCATAAGAATTACCAGGCGTTACTGTTTTACCACTGCAACTTATTCAAACTACTGCAGTGGCCAGAGAAATGAGACATCATCACATCTGTGTAAACACTTATATACAACTAGACCGAAGAGTAGATTTCGTTTTGTGAGAATGATCTCTTGCAAAAAAACGGACTTGTATGTTATGTTCTATCAACTTTTTTTTGTGTATATGTCTACAGTTTTAGCCAAAATTTGTTCGTATTTTGTAATAAATGAGATCATTATTATTAGGATGGAATACAAAAACACTTAACACTGTCATACGGAGAAATGTATGTTGTATTAAACATTCACATACGTAATTGTGTAATGAGACAGATTCTATGGACATCATGAACGATTTATTAGAACAGCAAACAACTGTATAAGACACTTGTAGAATAATGTTAATTCAGGATTTCATCTATCACAACAAATCATGATCAAAACATATATAATGACATCATGTAACATCAAATTATTATAATTAGCGTCTGTAACTTTATAAGAATTAATATTAAACATTCAGCACTTTGTTAGTCCTCCTCGTATTCTAATGACCCCTGCAAGGTGACGTGACATGCTGTCTGTCAGGTTATTGATGTAATCTATAGTGATTTTATCCCAACTTATCACTAAAGATGCTAAAAATAAGCTAGAGTAGCTGGATTAGGGTCGTGGTTACCAATTCTTCGGCTCAGTTATATCCAACAGTTCTCAGTGTGATTATAGTCTGTAGCCACTTTATTGACCATGGTAATCTTACAACGTCCTCCTGTTTGAGATAATCCTGTACAATACGCACACAGTAGGTAGTGCCATTATCATTCTGAAACATAAAATTATTGCCAAACCTTGCCCTAGTATATAGCAGAAATGTCGTCTCCATATGATGCCTGTAGGAAGTGCTATTGACATTTCCTTGGAGGATATAAAGAGTGTTTTTTTCCATCATAATGAATACTACTCAAACATGTACTGCACCACCTCCTGCATATTCCCTGTGGGAAAACAGTCTAACGTCATCTTTTCTCCAGGTAAATGACGAACACGAATCCTACCATCACTACAAACCAGATACAGGTTTCATCTGAAAAGATCGCTTGTTATCAATGTTCAAACTGTAAGTTGACATGCTGTCGTTTCCAATTGATATGGTAACAGCGGCAAGTTATGGTTTATAACGATTTGCAGATAGTTCCTCCTGCAACATAACCTAGTATGTTCAGTCACCTCTTACCTTTTCTGCTGTATATTCTCGAATGATTGTCTTTATGTCATTCCTGTTGTATGGTGTTGCAAGACTTTCTTCTACTTTGACGTGTTAACTTGGTCAAAACATGGCCATCTCTGGTAGTAGTTTTTTGGTGTCTACCGGTAGACTTTTCTGGAACAATGTTTCCTTTAGTCCGTCGGCATTTCAGGATTCTGGATGCATTGCAATGAAGTATCCCCATGAATGGACAGTCTAACATTTTGACGCTCTGTAACTTCTGACATGTGACGAGGCATGACTGTATACAAAGTACGGAGAAAATTTCTGAACAAAGTATTGATCTATTTAGAAAAAGATTATACCAAAATCACACACATTTATAGAACACAAGTGTGTGTGTGTGTTTTACGAACAAATACTCAAAACAAGTTATAAAGACCAGAGTAACAACTTGCACATATTTGTCCGACCGTACGCTACCTTCTCTGTTACTACTGAAGCATTTACTCAGTAACTACTCTATGCATGTAGACAGTAACATGAATATAAAATAGTATGTAAACATTTTGGTTGAGAGTGTATTACGGTATTGACAATTATGTATATACGTTATAATAAAAATTACCAGATATAATAAACTTTCATCCAAAGCTATTGAAGTAAAAATACTAACAGCTTATACAATCCTTGACGCATTACTGTTTATGTACCGTCATCTTCTTCGTTCATAGGGCGCCTTATTATATGGGAGTTTTAGAAACAAATTTCAAATCAGTAATCGTAAGGAAAACAGTACTGAATATATATTCTTATTTGTATACAGTCGTATTTGATAAAATTACCAAGAACAGTGGTAAACGTCATAGTTTCAATATACTATTACAGCTTTAAAGAGCATAACGTTCTGGATTAACATAGGCTCTGTTGGTCCATCTCGGCTGCTTCATTCTCTGACGTAAAACTATTAATAAATAAGTTCAAAATAAAGACATCTTAAAACCAACTGTTATTATTAATATACTTATCAAGCTTTTTCTAAACCTCACTTAAATTTACTGCCTCTACAACATCTGAAGGCAACCCATTCCAAAGCCAAACCACCCTAAAACGAAAATGAAATTGTCTTGGCTCTAAATGATTCGTATCCTGCCAAAGTTTATTTTTGTGTCTCCTCTCGTCCTGCTATTCTCACTAGTTTCGGACCCTTTCTACGAGAGTATTACATTTCTGTTATACTGTAGTTTATTGCACAACTCTTTCAACAGCAGGTACACAAACTACTGTCCTAAAATTTGCTGTTATGAGCACTTCTATCATAAATGTATCGTCAAATTAAACTCGAGATCATAACCTATTCACGAGTATAAATTATGTTAATTTTTTTTTGTAAATTCGGTTAAAATATAAAAATATGTAATAATTTCCCGTAACACTCATCTCAGTGTTGACTTTAACGTTCAATGTAATAAAACCACTTATTATTATTTTACCTTCGACTTAGCGTTTTTGATATCGAGTTGGTTATGGTCTGGTGGTTAACTCGCTCGGACTGTGGATCTGAGAATTTAAGGTTCGCATTTCGTTGCCGTAAAAATAGCGTGCTGAATAGTTGGGGCGTGGGTACATTATATGAGTGACAGTAAACTTGGTCAGAGAGTTGCATCCCAAGAATTGGTAATGGGTGCTGTTAACTGATTCCGTTTTCACAAGTTTGTCCGCAGGTTTAAAAGTTTGGACGAATTCGTGCAGGTAACCCTTTCTTTAGCCCTACGTGGAAATTATGACACACCTAATCTTTACAGCCCCTATCCCATATGTTTTTACAGGGTTGAAACTAGCTATAGTCATATCTTCGTTTATTGTTTTTGGCTTCGTTCTCCACGCATATACATAATCTTTGATTGTAATGGTAGTTTCCAGTTGCTTGTGGATTAAATGTTCGTAGCTACGAATGTAATCAAGAATACAGTGTTCTTGTGAAACCCTATTTGGTTTCTAGCATTTTCATATAATTGCTACAACCTAGAGCGAACAGAATGTAAGAGTTAAAGAAATCTTAGTTGTACATAGACTGGGACCTTCCTTAGGTTTGGATAATTTGTTTGTTTTTTAATTTCTCACAAAGCTACACGAGGGCTATATAATTTATATGCGTAAAACTAGAGATAAAGCAGCACGTTATCACTACCCACCGCCAACTCTTGAACTACTCTTTTACCAACAAATAATGTGATTGATTTTTACATTATAATACCCCCATGGCTGAAAAGGCAGTTATTTTTGGTGTGACGAGGATTTGATCCTGCAGCCCTCAGATTACGAGTCTAGCGTTCTAACCACCGGGTCATGCCAAATCAAGGTTTGGATAGCGGCTATTAATTCTGTAAGGATTTCTAGCAACGTTTCTGACTTCTAAATTTCTACTTCTTTTAGAAACAATTATTTTCTAATATTTTTACAACCTCTTGCTTAACACCCCAGTGGCTCAGTGGCAAATCTGATGATTTATAAAGCTAAAAACCGAGTTCTGATACCTGCAGTGGGCATAGCACAGATAGACGAGTATGTATATTTGCGCGTGACAACAAGCAAACAAGATCTTTCATTTACGAAGTGACGAATTTGCAAATTATTTGAAACGCTGTGAAACGTCAGTTTCGTTTATTACTTACAAAACATTAATGTCTGGAATTTTATTAAGTTATGGTAAGCAGGTATAATATATCCATTATCATACACAAAATTAACATATTCAGTATGATAACAAAGCTTTTAAGATTTTCCAATTCATAATTTGATAATTCTTACCTGAGGAAATTAGGCTTAGGTATTATTCTCTACGGCATTATCTCATGAAATGGTAATTACCTAACATTATTGTATTGTGTACCTATGTTATGTCTACTGCATGGTGTGAGAAATACCTAGTTTCATAATATAATTGGTCAGCTGTAGAGAGAATGTGGATCGTAAGCGTTGTTTGTTGAATTTCAAGCGAAGCTAATCCAAAATTATTTGCACAATTCGTCCCTAGAAGTTATACACTAAAGGGAAGAAAGCTAGTCAACATCATCCCCCGCCAACTCGTGGGCTTCTCTATTGAAATAAATGGATTTCACCATAATGTTTATATCGGGGGCGTGAACCACGATCGGCCTTCACATAAATATTTTTTGGCCTTTTCAGATACTGTAAAACCTTTCTAAGACGGAATCACAAGGGACTGAGTAAAATTTCCGGCTTAGACAGTGAACATGCTTTTCCTTAATTATATATAATTTTGGAGCGGAACGTTATACTTCGTTGACTCAAGGGAAGTAAGACGTTTGTGAATAAAGTTATTATACTATTTATGCGATATTTATTAGAATAAGAACAAAAATAGAAATTTAAAATACACAAAATCTTAATCAAATTTAGTTGAACAAAGTGTTTTTTAAATAGGCTTTCTCCTGCGGTTAAAAAAGAATGCAAATTCTACAGCCTTTTCATGAAGTTCATTTTCCCCCTTCATTTTTTCCATATAATTTGATAGTGTTAATATAACTTAACATTTGCGATGATGTAGGAATTTCTATTACCTCAATATCTTTCCCATTTTCTTCATCTTCTGAATCTTTCACACTGTTAGCATCTTGCGATTCTATTATAGATTGTAAATCTGTTTCTGTTAAAAAATTCTTGTTAACGTTCACAAAATCATCTGCATCAGTCTTCCCAATCATAACAAACAACCTTTTTAAAATATTAGGGTTAGCTTCTTCAATAAGGAGGGTATTAAGTAAATTTTCCCTAAATTTTAAAATTAGGGTATTTAATAGATTCTTCAATAAGGAGGATATTAAGTAAATTTTCCCTAAATTTTAAAATTGGTACAGATAGGAATTTATTTTTTCGTGAGAATTATTTAAAGAGTAGAATTTTACATTAAAAGACATATATTTCATGAATCTAATTTAACTGCAAAAATAATGGCAGAAAAAAAGATCAAAATAACCAATACTTACTGCAACAAAATGTCCGAGAATTTATTAATATTTAAAGAAATTATTAATTAAATAAGAGATTAATATTTAATCAAAAACATTTTTTCCGACTTACTCAGATTCTTATTCTACTCATTGATAGATGAGGTTGGTTAAAGATAGTTCTCCCTCCGCGTTACGCAGGTCCCGCCATATAGAGGGCGTTTTATAAGAGAATTCTTAAGATAATCCTGAAAGTTTTTTTTATATTTCCGGCTTAAACAGGTTTTACTGAATTTATTTTTCGACTTTGAAAAAAATCAAGACGTGTTGTCTTGTAGTTGTTAGTTTTGTTTTTTAATTTTCGCGCAAAGCTGCACGAGGCTATCTGCGTTAGCCGTTCCTAATTTAGCAGTGTAAGACTAGAGGGAAGGCACTTAGTCATCACCACCCACCGCCAATTCTTGGGCTACTCTTTTACCAACGAACAGTGGGATTGACCGTTACATTGTAACGCCCCCACGGCTGAAAGAGCAAGCATGTTTTGTGCAACGGGGATTCAAACCCGCGACCCTCTGATTACAAGTCGAACGCCTTAATCCACCTGCCCATGCCGGGCTTCTTGTAGTTGTCAACCTTTGTCATTGTTTAGTTCTACTGACTTCAAAACGTCATCATATGTTTTCAGTTTACATCTACGTATTGATTAATCCAAACCAGTTCGTGTGTTTTTATTTCCATATAAATACGTTTTTTTTTCTACTTTTCAATCGTTTATTTAGCTCAAACAATCGCCAATGTATAATTTCCAGCTTCTTCATCAAGTCACATGGTTATCTTCCGTCATCATGTTTTTATTTGACTTTACACTGTCTTGCCTCTTCATTTATCAATGGACGAACTGATGCATTTATTTTTTGTATGTTATATTTTTAAATCTAATATTATTACGACAGCGTTGTGGTTGGCGTGCCCGGATCGTGAATCAAAGAATGTATGATTCGCAACTAGTTGCGGATACACGAGCTCCACAATTTGAACGGAATATGAGTTGTAAGAATGACGACCAAATTACCTTATTCGATCAGAGAAGAGTTGGCTGTGGATACACTTGAATAGCTGCCTTCCGTTTAGCCTATCGGATCAGAATTAGCTATGCACAAATAGTTTTTTTGTATCGGTTTGCAAACAAATAAACATTCTTACTGGTAGTGCTGAAATGCTATGAAGTATCGAACAACATCCATTGTAATGTCGAACACTAATTACTGAAACTTTACTAAGTGTTCAAGTTCTTAGTTTTTGTTTCTATGGTAGTTTGTTTTTTTTAATGTCGGACACGTAGTTATTATGAAAGTGTTTGTGCACTTTTAAATTTTATTGATATTTAAAACTAACAAGTGTCGTTTAGAGCTCTTTGTGATAAATTCGAGTTCAATTCATAGAAATTATAAAATTGTACAGGATTTATCCTTTGTGGCCATTGGTCATCTTAAGATTGATATTTAAAAATACTATCTTATTCTGGTTAGCTTTATATAATTTGAGCATGGTACAATGCAGCTAAGTTATTTTGGTAGTCAATGTTATAACGTTGGTTCCAAAAGTAAGACGGACAATTCCTGTATCTGGCGTACTCTTCATGAACAAGAGGGAATCTTCAATAGCCGAGACACTAGAAATTATTTTAGGAAGGATTGTTTTGTTTTTGATTTTTTTAATTTCGCGCAAAGCTACTCGAGGGCTATCTGCGAATAGTGGAATTAATCGTCACATTATAACGCCCCCACGGCTGAAAAGGCGAGCATGTTTGGTGCAACCGAGATTCGAACCCGCAACTCTCAGATTACGAGTCGAGCGCCTCAACCCACCTGGCCATGCCGGGCCATTTTAGGAAGGATTAGAGCAAATTAATCTGCAAGATCTCTTTTTTATCTTTTTTATTAAGTATATTTTTGTGTACGTACACCACATTCAGTTTTATTACTCATCATAATCTCTACCAGTCTACCTTCAAGTTGGGATTCTTTTAGGATTCAATTAATCAATGAGACCATAGGTTTGGTCAAATACATCAATCTAGATTTGATATTTTGACCTCCGGAGTCCAAAAATGTAATTAGATCAAGAGATGAAGCTATGAGCTGAAAGTTTATATTAGAAAGAAAGAAAGAAAAAAGAAGACATACTCATAGCCACTCTATGAGCCGTTGTGTCACGGTTAAGAAAAAATAAAGAAACATTCCCCCTCGTCCACCATGAAAACTACGCCTATGCTGGTAACTCAAGTCATTTTCATATAAAAAAAGGTTCAAGGTTTTCATGTTAAAATGTAACTCACTCTGCAGTATGTAACTCACTCTCACTGCGACACTTATTATGTTAAAAGTCGTTGTCATCGAACTTTACTATTTTTTGGAATCTGACAACTCAAGGGATGTTTATTATAAAATTTACTATCAATTCTATATTTAACATTTTCAACTTAACATTTCCATAACACTGTTAATTTCAAAATCAGAGGTGGTTGAATCAGGTCATTGTAATTTCTTTTCTGACAGTGATCGTTACGATGTACCTACCTTCCGTGAAAATTGATTTTATACAAGTCATTGTTTGTTAGTACTTTTGGCCCGGCATGGCCAGTTGGTTAAGGCACTCTACTCGTAGTAATCCAAGGGTCGCGGGTTTGAAACCCTGACAAACTAAACATGGTTGCTCCTTTCAGCCGTGGGGGTGTTATAATGTGGCAGTCAATTCCACTATTCGTTGGTAAAAGGATAGTCAAAGAGTTGGCGGTAGGTCGTGATGACTGGTTGCCTTACCTCTAGTCTTACACTGGTAAATTTGGGACGGCTAGCGCAGATAACCCTGGAGTAGTTTTACGCGAAATTACAAACAAACCAATGTTTATATTTTAAATATGCCTTTTCGGATGTTTACACAGGTTTGCAAATTTAATCTTCACAAAGGTTTTTATCATTTTAATAACGGATTTTTAAAATTCAGATACGAGATTTCCAAAATAATATTCATTTTTTCTACCACGTTAGGATTTTTTAGAAATTTTGAAGAAAAACTTACGCCTATAAAATTATTATTTCGTTTAACACAATGAACATCTTTTTATTATTACATTACATTTTCTAGAACAATCGATATAACTCTCACGTCGCGAATGGTCTAGAGAAATGTATAGCCAGTGGTTATCATCGTTTTAAACTGTGTGTGTGTTTTTCGTATAGCAAAGCCACAAAGGGCAATCTGCTCAGCCCACCGAGGGGAATCGAACCCCCGATTTTAGCGTTGTAAATTTGGAGACATTCCGCTGTACTAGCAGGGGGCATCGTTTAAAACATAGCAAAATGTGACCAGATCTCAATGGAAATGATTTACTTATGTAAAAGTAAATATGTCGTTTTGTGGAAAATCTGTATGTGATGTAGAAAAATGTATATAATTTTCGGATTCAACGTAAAAGTATTACTGTAGGACATGTACAAATGTCAGGACAATAAAACCATCGCAGGTCTGTGTTATTGGTAGCAGAAACTTTAAGTAAAGCACGTGTACTATATTAATTAGTTAATAAAAAAAACTTCTTAGTTAAGCACTAAATATGTAGATAACCTTTTCATAGTCAACATAAGAGTGCATTTAACTTTATTTTTGCAGTTTGTTAACTACAACGTGAAACAAATATGTGTTTTTTGGATGTTTTTTTACAGTTCTCATTAAAAATACAGAAAGACAGCAAGTGCCTGTAAAGTTATGTGTATATACATATACATATATAATCTCACTAGCAAGGGTTTGGATTACGTTACCATGACAACTGTAGAAATACAGTTGATCGTCTTTTTATAAGCCTTCAGGGTTTTTACTGAGTCGTTTGAATTTAATGTATACTGTTATATTTATCACAGTTTTTCAATAACATTTGAACCTTCGTCCTAAGTTCCTTTTTCAGAAGCTCCTTATAGTTTTGTCGTAACTGCGAAATATCGAGTTTCTTCGGTAAGCGGTGGGTGTTGAATCAACAGCATCCAGCCCGGCGGTCATTTGCTGGAAGTTTGCCATTGGGATGACAACAGCGATAGTAAACCATCATGATACTCACACCAAACAGAAAACTAGCAAATACGCCAACAAGAGCAGGTAGGTGGTACCACACACTTGGATCTGTTCGTATGTACCACAGTGCGATCAGAGTGGCATTTTCTACAAAAACCACTACGTAATAGGTGGTGACCTTATACCTTGTTGGTTCGTCCTTCACGTTGAGAAAGCAAAAAAGATAAATTGCCCCAATGACCATGTTGAAAAGATATTCCTCACACTGGCGCTGTTCCCCTGTTTCGCTATCACAGAAATGAGTTTGTTGATGCATTATCCAAACGGTCATGATACCCCAATGTCCCACACATACTGGCACTAGCCATAACTTGTACTGTGAGGCAAACAGCGCTAAAGCAAACACACGAGCTCCAATGGTAGAAAAACGCCACAGAAACTGTAGAGCAGTTCCAGTTCGTGTCATGTTTTTCTTGTCTAGCACTGACCGTCGAAGTGCACGTTGGTAAAAGGCCAAAGCCCAGGATAATTCAAACAATGAAGAACACACAGAAGCAACCTGCAAGTAAACTGAAAAAAAACAACAACATCGACAGATATAAATCTGAGATGATGTACGTATAATGAAAAACAACATCGACAGATATAAATCTGAGATGATGTACGTATAATGAAAAACAACATCGACAGATATAAATCTGAGATGATGTACGTATAATGAAAAACAACATCGACAGATATAAATCTGAGATGATGTACGTATAATGAAAACAACATCGACAGATATAAATCTGAGATGATGTACGTATAATGAAAAACAACATCGACAGATATAAATCTGAGATGATGTACGTATAATGAAAAACAACATCGACAGATATAAATCTGAGATGATGTACGTATAATGAAAAACAACATCGACAGATATAAATCTGAGATGATGTACGTATAATGAAAAACAACATCGACAGATATAAATCTTAGATGATGTAAGTATAATGAAAAACAACATCGACAGATATAAATCTTAGATGATGTAAGTATAATGAAAAACAACATGAATAGATATAGATCTGAGATGGAATTGACCTAGGTGAAATAACAAAGCAACTCTTGATTATATTTACAAAAAATTAATGTGGTTGAAGTGGCAAAGCAATTTTTAATTCTTCCAGTTAAGTTATACAGGATTAATATGCTTGAAGTGGCAAAGCAATTTTTAATTCATCCAATTAAATTATATGGGATTGATGTGGTTGAAGTGGCAAAGCAATTTTTAATTCATCCAATTAAGTTATGTGAGATTGATGTGGTTGAGATGGCAAAGCAATTTTTAATTCATCCAATTAAGTTATGTGAGATTGATGTGGTTGAAGTGGCAAAGCAATTTTTAATTCATCCAATTAAGTTATGTGAGATTGATGTGGTTAAAGTGGTAAAGCAATTTTTAATTCATCGAATTAAGTTGTATGGGATTGATGTGGTTGAAGTGGCTATGCAATTTTTAATTCATCCAATTAAGTTGTGTGGGATTGATGTGGTTGAAGTGGCTATGCAATTTTTAATTCATCCAATTAAGTTATGTGAGATTGATGTGGTTGAAGTAACTATGCAATTTTTAATTCATCCAATTAAGTTATGTGAGATTGATGTGGTTGAAATGGCAAAGTAATTTTTAATTCTGCCACTTAACTTACAGGATGTATTACGAAAGAGCTATTCGTAAATATCTCTTAATAGTGCACTTCTTATCGCCTAAGAAGATACAGAACACGTAAATATTGATAAGTTTCAATGAGTATAAATCAGGCTTTTAAGACTATTCAAAGATGAATATAATAAATGAAACAAGGGAAGCGTGAGTGAAACATAATGTGTGTTATTAAACAAAATGATCCAACAACAGCTTGTCCTACAAAACGTCAAAAATACATTTCATAAACATAGCTTTTATAGTTGAAAACACAAAGATAAACAGCAGATAATCTAATGATGAATGTATTAAAAAACGATAAATTAAAAACTTCCTTCACAATATGTACCTGTAAAAAAATCAGTGGGAACCTGTTCTCTCTGAGATAGAATGTAAACTTGAAGTAATAGTTGAGGTGTTGATTCCATGAAGCTCTCTAATAGGGCAAGAAGAGCAGTGTCTCTGTCTTCTTGAATCATCAGTAGGTGGTAGTTGACTTCTGTCGGCTGCTCTATTCTCACTGGTGACGGCTGTCGGTATGATAGGTGCCAGTTTTGTTCTCTTCTCCTCTTCTGTTTGCGGAGCCGTCGACTCCGGAAACCATAGATGAGTAAATCAATATACCTGGAAAGGAAACACAGAACTCCACGGTCATTACAATTTAATGAGGTCTGTCAGGTCAAAAATGTTTAAAAAGGGGTGTTTATGGAGTTTCATTAACTCTAGAAATATTCGTTAAATTTAAAATATGGGAAAAAATTCTATCTAGTAAAAGAACTCTTAAGAAAGGATAAAGCTCTAAACGTGTCTAAAAATGTTTATCTCGGTATATACGGGGGTTTGAATTTTAAAATGAAACTATATGTTGCTTACTCTTATGACATTTGCCATCAAATGTGTTGTTTAAGTGTACCTAGACTGTTGCTTCAAACATTACATATGTTTTTTGTTACTCTGAATAAGTGAAATAAATCGAAAAAAGAGAACAATCTAAGAATGTGAAAACAAACACCGGTATTCGTCGAGAGTAGCGTTGCTAAGCAACAACACCAGTATTAATGACGAGTTGAGTTATGCGTCATACAATAGCGTAATGGAAATTAAAGTCTTGTGCCAACAAGTACTTATGCTAATTAGAAAGTATATAAATATTATTATAGCTCTATAAAGAAGGAGAAATCAGGTTACATACGTAGCATTACAAGGAAACAGACGTTATGAAAAGTGAATGAAGGGTAAGTTGTAAGAGTAACATACATTTTATAAGCCCACGCGATATTATGTTTCCATATTAAAATAAGTCTCTGAAACAATTAAAATATGTATTTTGCATCATGAATATGAAACCTTTTAAGCTCATAAAAACAACTCGTCAGAATTTCAACAATTTTTCTCTCTTTTAATTTGCTGGAAAGTTATTGTTATTGGTGCCATTAACAAAACTATAATTCGAACTGTAAATGATCCGAATGACAAACTAAAGTTTTATTTATTTGTGCCTAATGACAAGAATGTGGATATACGAAACTAATGTGGAATGATGCATAACAAAACACATAACAAGTGTTAATAAACGATATAGAAAATCATTGTATTTCAAAACGTGTGATAAACATCAGTACGACGAGATAAAATATGTCGGTGTTTCCAGAACGTCCTGAGGATTAAGAAATACACTGGTGATCCAGAAATACACTACTTCCAACTGTGGTTTTATGGTTGCTTCTGTAGTATATCGACTATTATTCGATATTTTAGTGAAAACAATATAAATTACTACAACTCTTCTGCGGGAGTTTAGTCCCCCTCATGATTCACTAGGTCTCAGTGCACCGATTAAACTCTTAAGCCTCCTCAGTTATTTCTTCAACTGCTACCCCAACAGGGTCCGTATCCGAAAAAAACAAACAAAAATAACGCATAGGGGCATCCGTTCGTAGTACTAAACATGTGTGACATGCTTGGTTCCACTAGCTCGTGGATGGGGGCGAATAAAGTTTCACTTATATCGCCCTAGGATCACAAATAATAAAAAACAAAGTTCGATGCCTTATGAACTCCAGCGATCCTGAAAACATACTCTTATCAAGGGTCTATCAGGGGCGTTTTCTGCCATGTAGAGAATAACACGCCCTGGGCTATCGCCAGTCCGCCTGCCATGTTAGTGGAAGTAATTAACTGTATACATTCAAAGTTTAAACTGTGGGAAAAAATTAATTGGACAGATTCAGGGTTTCATACAAACCTACAAGCTTAATTAGTAGTGAGATTATTCCATTTGACGCTTCATGAGAATGGAATTTCGGGAATATGTAATATCCCAAAATGATTGTACAAACCTTGTTCTAAAATTTTCAATACCATATAGTCCCCCGCTGGTACAGCGGTAAGTCTACAGATTTACAACGCTAAAACCAGGGGGTTCAATTCCACTCGGTGGGCTCAGAAGATAGCCCGATGTGGCTTTGCTATAAGAAAACACAAACACAATACTCTTCTGAATAATCCAGATACAGCATTTCTTCATAAAAAATGAAGATCATTCCATTGTCCATTGATTCTGATGTTGTGGCATACAAACAGATGGAAGTAATTAAAAATAAAATTCGTGTTTTATCCAAAACACCAAAGCTCTAAACGTTGACGAATGTTGATATTTTAATTTTTCATTTCTCTAGATAGTAAACTAATGTGTAGGGGTGTAAGTCAGTGTGTAGGTCCACTGATTATCAAAAAAAAAAATTCAACTGACTAATTGAAAAATTAACAACTGGTCCGAAAAATAAAATAAAAGTGGCTTTCCGTTTATTCTGTTAACTGAGACTTTTGCATTGTTTCTTGTGCTACTAAAGTACATTTAAAACATATTCTGTTTATCAGGACAATAGTCGTTTACACCACATTCACAAATATGGAATTTTACCCAACTTCTTTAATTTGACAAAACATTTCTTAAAAGACAATAAATCGTGATTAATACCCGGGAAACATTTTTATTTACTAGAATAATTTATTTAAAAAACGTCTTAAATATTTTATATTCACAACTGTCTACCCCATGGGAGAAACAGTCATATGTAAATCAAAGTAAAACAAAGTTATAAAATGGTGACGCGTTCCCTAACCTTTAAACCACGTGATAAAACAGATAAGTACACAAGAATGTGTAAATCATCTCCAGTGACTCAGCATCACGTCTGCCAGATTACAACGTCAAGGGTGGGTTTTGATTCCTGTGGTAGGCAGAGCACACGTAGCCCATTGTGTAGCTTTAAGCAACCAAACCAAGTTATAAAACCGTTCAAACTCATCAACGTCAAACTGTGTCACTCGAGTTTCTTTATATTTACACTAACTGAGAGCATCCGTTAAGAAAGCAAAAATTGTATAAAACACAAATAATGTTCTCTTTCTCCTTTACTTTGTCATTAAATCCCTAATGATTTCAATAGATGGTAATTACATATCCTGCTTTGTTGAATAGATAATAATTGGCACATTTAACTGATTAAGTACATGTATCTAAATCCAAAGCCTAAACAAATAAGTGGAAATCTCTCCTATTTCAGTTGCTTTT
Organism: Tachypleus tridentatus; assembly: GCF_004210375.1. NCBI lineage: Eukaryota > Metazoa > Arthropoda > Merostomata > Xiphosura > Limulidae > Tachypleus > Tachypleus tridentatus. The sequence goes on along the minus strand of NC_134834.1, from coordinate 88,461,558 downwards.
TTTTTATCTTCGTCATCGAGAAAAACATAATAAAACAAATACTCCGTGTAAAGATGGACAGTTTTTAGTTCCAATGCAACTAATGATGGTAATAGAGCCAGCCAACTGTGAGTGATGCATGTTAAAAGTCTATTATAAAAGATTGAAATGCTTCCTGTTTCCGGAGAGTTTTTTTTATCTCCCTTTTCTGTTAAAAATATTCAAGGAAAATATATATTTAGTCGAACAGTTTCCAATTATTTTACCAAACTTACTGTGATCGAGCCAGCCAACTTAGGGTTACGAATACTAAGACTGAAACACGAACATATAATGGATCATCTGTATAGTGATATGTACGTATAATAATTTAGTTTAGTCACACGTGTTAACAATAGGTGGTCGCGCTATAAGGAATATATTAGTATGGTGTGTCGTGATGCATTGTTCTGTCGCTGTTTTCCCAACATGATTATTATTTTAATATACAGTCGTTGCATAGTTGCTTACTAGTGAATGTGCCCAATATCAGTGAATGTAATGCATTTCTGAATGATAAAACGTTAATGTATAGCAACTATATAAACTCGTATGTGCTATGAACGGTGAAGTACGACTCGCCACTGATACTAATGTAAGGGGTTGATTTTCGCAGCAGGTGCTGAATGAATAATAGAAATCATAACAACATTCTTAAAAATTAAATATATATTTTAATAACTCGAAACTGCAATAGTATGATACTTATCGGTACATGAATTTTTGTCTTCCTACACGTTACTTGTACGGCTTTATTTTCAGCATAATGTGTGTGTTTTCGACCTATTTGCTGTGTGCACCGTGGGAAATTGAACCCTTGATTTTAGCTGTGTAAATTTTAAGACTTAATGTTGTAACCACCAGGGGACTTTTCAACAGAAAATCTGTATCGTTTCTCTACACCGAGATGTTTTGTCGAGACGCGTCTTTAAGAAACGGCATCAAATGCTGTTTCAGGTCCTTTTATTTAAGTTTCCTATATATGATTTTATTGCAAGGAGATTTTAAAGCGATATCTTTCAATCTTTATTTAACAAAAAGAAAGTAATTTGATATAAATATCTGTTGTTATTTAGGAAATTTGAAACTCAAAGTTGGGCTAAATACTAAACTTTTTTTTTTTTCTTCTCAACAAACATCATTCAATGCGAACTCAAGTGATAGAATGGAATTATCTTTCGTGGATTGAGAGACTATTCTATACTGAACATTATAAGTAACAGCTAAAGTAAACTTTCAAAAGCGTTTCTTTTGTTTTGTTAATATACATGAATGTTGTATCTTGCTGCTTTGCCCACCACGAGTATCGAAACCTGGCTTCTAGCAGTACAAGTCCACTGTACCACTGGTGTGGGGGGGCCTTTCAAAAACGATAATAAAAACACAGTACTCCAATATCCTTATGATTAGTTAATCCATTCCCATTTGTTCGGTTTTATAGCATAACAACTATTCTTCAGCCTGAAGTAGTCCTTCTTTCGTCAAAGTAGGTACAACACGTGGCATTAATGCCAAGTATACCAGGGTTTAAAGTAAAAAAGTTTTGTTTTTGAATTTCGCGCAAATCTATTTTTGAGTTATGTGCACTATCCGTCCTTAAGTTCTTTACTAAGGAATGAATAGAAGGATTGAACGTCACTTTATAATGCCCTCTCAGATGTGATGGAGAGCATGTTCGAGGACGGGATTTGATTCCACAATCCGCAGCTTGCTAGTCGAGTGTCCTAACCACCAGACAATGTCTGGTCAAATGTAAGCAGGCACTACACGTGTACAAACTATTTTTAAATACCAAAGGACAACTTTTGACTTTTCAAGTTTGATATAAGTTTTCAATGGAAGAACGACGCAAAACTTTAAGTTCATTGTGTCTTTTATTAAATTTGTTTGATATTTCCATGCATTTTTTAATAAACATCAAATATTATCTACTGAAATCTTCTAATCTAAATCTTAAAGCTTCGTTTGACACCGTATTTCCAGATCTTATTGTTTCAATGAGTTTCTTTTTAACAGCTTTTATTTAATGTCAACTTTATAAATTTACGAACCTGATTCGATTCAAATGAATTCTTACTATTTTAGCGCCCACAGTGGACAACACCAGTATGTCCGTGGGCTTACAACGCTAAAAATTTGGTTTCGATACCCGTGGTGGGCAAAGCCCAAATATCTCTTTGTGTGGCTTTGTGCTTAACTACAAACAAGCAAATAAATTTACTATTTAAAAAACGAAGAGAGAAAGAAAGAATAAATGATACCTATGTTCTTTCACTATTAAAAACGTATTTCTAAAATTATATATATGTGTTTGTGTGTGGTAAATCCGGAGTTGGCCGAGCTCATTTTGTGCGTGTTGTAAATCCGGCGCTGGCTGAATCCATTTTGTGACTTAATAGTTCTCTTCAGCAATCTCCAGTAAGTCCGTACACTGTACTGAATCAAGCTTAAACGCAAGTCTTTTTTATGTGTGTTCCATGGAAAATAAGAAACAAAATACTTCGTACCTAGGACTACCTCATTCAAAAATATTACTGTTAAATTCAAATATGGAAAGAAGGCTTCGGTAAGCTTCAGAATGGTGTTTATCTTACTGGCATTTGTCTTACAGAATACAATATTCAGTGCTGAGTAATTTACACAGTCGTAGAGTTACAAAATGGAGGATTACTCTCACTTTACAAGAATTGTGGTGCTTTAAGCCCCGTATTCCCCCTGATATTAATCCATTTTCCACTCGATTGTGTTTAGGCTGATGGCCACGATTACCTTTTATTATCCAACGTTGCAATTTCCACTGTAACAAACTTCTGTAAAGGACAGCAGAGTCAGTGTTGGAAAACACATCTTGATAGACGTTCCATAGTTCCTCCAATGTATATGGACATTGTTCATTTCGTTTACTTAAAAGTAGTTTTGAAAGCCAAAGTCCGAAATTGATACTCAGCTTAGTTTGCTAGTATTTCGGAGAAGAAGCTAGCGTGAACAAGGTTTCATTATGGATAATTTATATAAATCCGCTCTTCTAATAGAAACTGGAGTTCACTTTTTTGCTCTTAGTGAAATCTAAAATTATCTGTGGTATAAGAGAATGAAACAACCATAAACCACCCTAAAATGTTTTCTTTACATTTTCTCCACAGTGTTAGAAAATCCTTATTACCTCCTTGTTGGAAGCAACTCATTAGTTTTCTCTTCAAAATCATTCATCTGAACTCTAACTAATGTTACAACAATCTTCCGCCTCTCACGATTAAGATATTTTCCTACACTTTCCTTTCAACGTAAGAGCAGACGAGCTTGTGGCTACACTTATTTACAACCAGGAACTTTGGCAATAATAACAGAATTCATTTGTTTAGAGGATGTTGTTTTCAAATCCTTATATAAATATTTTGATTTTTCCACACCAACACAGTCATTATGGTACATATCTTTGAAACAGGCGTGCTTTGGTTTCATGGTTTCTTTGCTGTTTCGCTCTATGAAAATCCTTTCTCGAAAAGAGCTATGACGTATGACTTTAGCCACAGTTCTATTCGTGACATCAATGTCGAATGGTAGGAAGAAAAAGAACTAGATTGAGGTCCTAAACGATTGAATACATCGTTTGTTTGTATTTTTAAATTTCGCTCAAACCTAAACTAGCTCTACCTGCGCTTGCCATCCCCAATTTAGCAAGACAACTAGTTATCCCCACCCACCTACAAATATTGGGATTAACCATTATTACAACGCCACTACGGTTGAAAGAGCGAACATGTTTGATATGACGAAGATGCAAACTCGCGACCTTCAGATTACATGTCGATCGCCCTAACCACGTGCCAGGCAAAGAAGATGGAAACGTAGGTCTTTATTTTAATTAATGTTTTTAATACAAGTACATTACGCAAGTTATCCGCAACTACTTAGGGTCAAAACTATATTAGCCGGAAAACTCTAGTCTTACACTGCTAAATTAGGGACGGCTAGCGCAGATAGCCCTCGTGTAATTTTGCGCGAAATATAAAACAAAGAAACAAATAATCATAATGCGTGCAAGCTTCCGGTTATTTATTAACCATTCTCAGTCATAAAAAACTTCCAGTAAAGACGTTTGTTTGGTTTCGTTTGTTTCTGAATTTCGCGCGAAGCTACTCAAGGGCTATCTGTGCTAGTCGTTCCTAATTTAGCAGTGTAAGACTAGTTGAAATCAGCTAGTCATCACCACTCACCGCCAACTCTTGGGCTACTCTTTAACCAACGAATAGTGGGACTGACCGTCACTTTATAACGCCCCATGGATACAAAGGCGAGTATGTTTGGTATGACAAGGATTCGAGCCCGCGACTTTCAGATTGCGAGTCGAGCACCCTAACCCACCTGGCCATGCCGGACCTCTCGCAGATATGTATTTGTTGACAAACTGAAACACAAATTAGTAATTTAGGTCAAATCTGTTATAAATTACGAGTTGAGTGCCGTAACCATCTGGCCTTCAATAAAAAAGTAACATTTTGGCTGATATCCCATTCAGAACATAAGATTCTGTAACGTTTTCCCTACAAATATTGGTTTTAATGATTATTGTATTTGATAAAACTTTCTAAAATGCTGAAATTTGGCGAAGTAGGAAAAAGTTACAGTTTCGCAAACCATTTCTAATAAGGGTAATAGTGTAGTAATTTTGAATAAGAAAAATCTCACAAAGAAGCTTTAACTATTCTGAATGACATTAATAAATTAGGAAAATTTAAGCCTCGTTCTATTACTTCGAAAAATTGTCTACAAATGTATCTTTTAAATCTAAAAAAGAGAGATTAGTATTTGAAGTAATTTATAATTAAATCAGACCAGTTAGCTCCTATTATGAAATATTCTATAGAATATCTAAATTACATAAAAGAAATTGTCATATAAGATTATTTGTTCGTTTAATTTCGTCCAAAGCTAGCAGAGGACTATCTGTACTAGCCGTCCATAATTTATAAGGGACAGGCTAAAGGGAAGGTAGCTATTTAACATAATCTACCGCCAACTCTTGGACTATTGTACTCAAATAATGGGATTAGGCGCCATATTACAACGTTTCCAAGGCTAAAAGGGCGAATGTGTTCAGTAGTGGAATGTTTCCAAGGCTAAAAGGGCGAACGTGTTCAGTAATGGAATTCGAACCAGCAGAAAGCGGGTTGAGAGCCCGAACCATCAGACCAAACATTAAAACCGTTTGTATCATATATAAACATTTCTACTCAAGCTAGTAGTTTTTTATTTGACTTTCTCAGCTTTTTCTAACAAATGTTTGCAAGTTTGTTTTCGATGAACCTGTCAACATCGCTGGTTTGGTCCTTGAATCATTATTCACAAATGTGTATTTATATGAAGTAATTGACTTACGTATTAATTTACTATTCAAATTTCAAATGTTGTTTAGGGTATAACGAAATCAGTTTTTACTCGACAACTGGAATTTGTCACTGAAAAGCGAACTTATTTTTTAATAATTACCATTAGATACCATTTCTAATGAATTGAGCTCTAAGGGATAGAGAGTACATCGTTTTTAACTACTTTGTTTGTTTGTTTTTGGATTTCGCGCAGAGCTACACGAGTGCTATCTACGCTAGCCGTTCCTCATTTTAGTTAACCACCTGGACATGTCAAGCCTTAACTACTTCGTTTTTAAGATACTGTAAGAAGAAGTTGGGCTAGTTTCTAAAAGTTGGAATCTGCAGACTTACCACAAAATATTAGTTTTCACTGCCATGTACATATTTTTGGATTAATGATTAATAATAGAAATATTTTGAATTGTAAAATTTATCCTAAAGTGTAACTCAGAATTGTTCTTCATCTGATATTTTGTTTACGTAATTACTTTATATTTAAAGACTGCGTTCCGGAAAGGGAACGCTCTTACGTTATCAATAAATCTACAAACCTTAAGATTAACCATTGGTATATTGACTATATAATTCTTTCTTTGAGTTTAAGGATTAAAGAGCATGCGCAAAATACTCCATATATTGAATCAGATTGTTAGTACTTTCTACTTACATCCCAAAATTTCGAGGTTCTGGGAAACGCATCAAATAAAGAAACGCTAAAAAGTAAAGAAACGTTGTGGATTCACAAATTACGTCAAAACATTGGATATAAATCATTCTGCCACACCTTTATTGATGAAATTATAATAGTAATTTTCTCTATGCCTGAGGATATATAGTAAATTAATAATCAAAAGTTTGCATGCATTGTTAAAGACATTGTGAATGATGGAAGCGATTATGGCATTGCATTATTTAGGTGTGCATGGGGAAAGCTTTCATTCACTTGCAGCACGGTCGTGAAATAATGGTGTTGTTTTTGAATACGAGAAAGAATTAACTTCTTCTGCACTATTTGGTGAATTAGTTTGTCACATGTTTTAATACATTAGTCGGATTTAGTTGGTTTCATAGAACATTATGTGTTTAATAGAAAGTCGTACATCTTTTAGGGCTCAGAACTTTATGAATTAAATAACTGTAGTTTCTTAAATGTGAAAAAAGTTAAAAGAATACATTGAAGTTTTCATAAAATTATAGTTACAAATATGAAAATGTAACTGGATACAAGTATAGCATTTGCTAAGCATATGTATAATTGCTAAAAATATTACATAATTCATAAACATGCATCTGTTTCATAAAAGCACGAGACAAAAATAAGAAAACACAGTCAGAGACTGAGTAATAATTTGCCACCAACAGCTTATACACACAAGGATATAATATCGTAATTATAATTATCGTATTTTGTGTGTAAAGTGATTTCTAAGTGATAAACCTACTTTCTGTTCTATTTTTACAAATGACATTATTCTATGACAGTATTCGTTCGACTTTCAGTTTACAACATAAAATTCTAATCAACAGAGTGAGAGCTGTCTCGTATGAACTACTTATAGGAAAGTCTATAAATCGATTTCAGCATTGAGACCGCTTTTAAAATCAGCTTAATCACGAGCGTTAAACTTTAAATAATTATGTAGTGAAGTGACATTTCACAAACTTGTCCTGTGGCACCATGCCGTTAGAAGAACATTAATACATTTATGTCTCATTGTACACGTTCAGTAATATTTAATGGTCAAATTTCTTTTTAATATTTCCTAGAATGCTGTTTGCTATGAATAAAACAGAGAGAGTAGCATGTACCTATTCATATACGAAAAACCACACCAAGCCTTTTTTTTTTTTTTTAAGTCTGCAATATTGGATCGAACTTGCTTTCTATAGAGGTTTACTAAATGCTCCAAACATTATTGTAATTATTGTAAGAGTATTTGATTGTTTGTTGACTTTCTTGCAAAACTACTTGAGAACTATCTACACCAGCCGTCCCTAGTTTGAAGAGATAGACCAGAGAGAAAGCAAATCAGTCAACACCAACCACTGCCAACTCTTAGGATACTCCTTTACAATTGAATATTTGGACAGATCCGTTATACGACAACGGCTGATTGCTTGTTTGTTTGGAGTTTCGCGCAAAGCTACATAAGGGCTATCTGCGGTAGTTATCTCTAATGTAGCAGTGTAAGACTAGCAGGAAGGCAGCTGGCATTACCACCCACTGCAAACTCTTGGGCTACTCTTCTACCAACGAATAGTGGAATTGACTGTTACATTATAACGTTCCCACGGCTGAAAGGACAAACATGCTGGGTGCAACGGGAATTCGAATCTGCGACCCTCAGATTATGAGTTGAGTGCCTCCTGCCATGCAGGGTCATAACAGCTGAAAGGGTGAGTATGATCGGTGACAAGGGTACTTGTTTGTTATTAAGTACAAAGGGGCACAAAGGGCAATCTGTTCTCTGCCCTACAGGTATCGAAACCCACTTTTTAGCAGCATAACTACGGAGACGTGCCGCTGTGCTACTTGGGAGCAAAATATTACTTTTCACTGCGTTGCATTGACATCGATTCTTAAATCCTCAATTAATAGTTTTTGTTTTGTTTTTAATCCATCTGAGATCTGTTTCCGTACCTAGTAAAACTAATATTTCAAAAATGAGGCCCGGCATGGCCAAGCGTGTTAAGGCGTGCGACTCGTAATCTGAGTGTCGCGGGTTTGCATCCCGGTCGCGCCAAACATGCTCGCCCTTTCAGCCGTGGGGGCGTTATAATGTCACGGTCAATCCCACTATTCGTTGGTAAAAGAGTAGCCCAAGAGTTGGCGGTGGGTGGTGATAACTAGCTGCCTTCCATCTAGTCTTACACTGCTAAATTAAGGATGGCTAGCACAGATAGCCCTCGAGTAGCTTTGTGCGAAATTCCAAAACAAACAAACAAACAAACAATTTCAAAAATGACTTCGTTTTAGAAACAAGATTACGTACATGGAGATACATTGATGTTTTTCTGTTTAAACGCAGGTTTTGTCTAAAATATATGTCGTCAAAACATTAAAAATTATTTATGTAGGGTGGATTAGTGAAGGGGTGACATTTGGACCCTCCCGGCTTTGTACGCACATTTTTGTAAACTGTTTTCAAAAAATATTGTTGGTGGATCAATTGCATTGTTAGTCACTGGGTACCTTATACCTTACGAGTTGTACAAAGGATTCGAAACAACAATAGCGTCAATATACGAAATTACAGATGGGCCGTCCAATGTATTTCACGTAACAAATGAATGATTACATTCAATTATTTTGCGCAACTCTTTCACTGAGTGTTTTAACAAGCAAAACCACAAGATTACTAGAGCTCGCCGGCAATGGACAAGCCTGTTATAAAACAGTTAGTCATTACCGAGTGCCTATAAATTTTAGTTTCAGATTCAATTTGTACCAGCTTATATCGTAAAATTACTTTTACATCAATTTTCTCACCGTGTTACCAGTCAGGCAAATATATTAGTACGAATTACCGACTGAAGAGTTGGCGGTGGGTGGTGATGACTAGCTGCCTTCTCTCTAGTCTTACACTGCTAAATTAGGGACGGCTAGCACAGATAGCCCTCGAGTAGCTTTGTGCGAAATTCCAAAACAAACAAAATTACCGACTGTATTAAGGTATACCTTAGTTAATTGTCCAGTACAAAATATTCTTCCTGATAGAAAACTTGCACAGAAGATTGAGTCAATTATATCAAAACTTTTTTGAATATGAAAATCAACAAGTCACCTGATGCACCGACACAGAATGTATGAAGACTATATATTGGCATTGTTTATCGTAACGTGGGTAGTAAGATTAATTCACTGAAAATTGATAGTTTTTGAGAAGGATATGTAATAGTAAAATATTCAAAGATCCTAAAGATATGTCTTGATCAGAATTTTTGAATGCACAACACGAGGCTATTCCTTGTACCTGATGGGACTGGAAAACAAAGGAATATCGACCAAACTGCAATACCAGAACCATTTAGAAGAAACCTGGAACAATTCATCTTACAGATGTGGTGAGCAAAGGGTGGCAGTAACAGGTGGTAATCCATAAATATATAGGTTAGTAACATAAGTCGTACATATTACTCAAACAAAAGTACGCAAAAGAAATATATTGATCGTCGCCGGACGCGTTACCTATGGATTTTTGTGCAACCTGACTGTTAAAATGAGCGCTGATAAGCCGTCGTTCTCGTACAGTAGATGGCTTATAGAAATTCTGCAGAGACAAGTAGTGTGCTTTAAATCCACAGTCTTGCAATGAAACTTTTTGCAATGGAAACTATGTTGAATGGCTATTATCGAGATCCACGGTCATCAGATAAAGCATGACGAGCGTTGCGACACGGACTGTAACAACGTTATGAGGTTCCACACATACACAGACTGCAATGTCTTATTAAACACGGTCAAGAATTCTGTGATATCTGTTTGGAAGAACAACAGATTGAAGCAGTAAGAGACTACCTATGATTTCCTTTATACTTCTTCAGATTTAAAACTTATGGAAACGAGGTGCAAGTTTTTAGCTAGCTCAAAGCTTAAAACGTTTATGAAGAGCTAGTCTGTACACTGTCTTAAAGACCACTCAGATTCTTCCATTTTCAATAATAGTATAATTTATTATTAGTGGTGCTGCGATATAAAAAGAAAATGTAGATTAGGGCACATATAATTACTAAGACAGTCATGTATTTTTACCCTTTCCTAACTGGTGCAGAATATGTCTTTACTGGGGTATATTCACATACTAGTTTTCTAGCATTCTACATAGTTTCTGCATGCAGTTAATCAAATCCACGTTGACTGGATGCCTCAAATATGTTAATATTTTTATACAAATAGTATCTACACACTCTGTAACCTTTGTCCATAAGTCTTAAACTAATACGAGTGTGTTTCTGTATGGATTTCTTTGAAGGTTGTTTATTGAAACAGAATCTTGTAATGCCTGGCTTGACATAATATTATTTGTAGAACATTGATTGAAGGTTGTAACCTAACCTGCACATTTAAGGAGTGCCTGATCTTTTTGTTTCAACAGAGTATTCAATCAAATATTTCCAGAGTTCTATCTTATGATTTTGTCTTTTGATTTTTTAGAACCCCAACAACCGCACGACACAGGAGCCCAGCTAGTGTTAGAAATTCAACACTTGTGTGTTTCTTGTTTTCTTGTACTAATGAAGTTCAATTTATTCTTAACTAAACAATCTTGAATTTAATTCTTTTTCGGGAATTTATCTCTTAACTGTTTTGTTCGACGTCAGTGTATTTGAAAATCACTTACGATAAAATATACCGCAGTTTGTTTGTGAAATTCGCACAAAGCTACACAAGGGCTATCTGCACTAGCCGTCCCTAAGTTACCAGTGAAACTAGAAGGAAGGCAGCTGGTCATCACCACCCACCGCCAACTCTTGGACAGCTCTTTTACCAATGAATGGTGGGATTGGCCGTCACATAATAACGCCTCCACTACTGAAAGGGCGAGAATGTATGGTGTGACGGGGATTCGAACCCGCAACCCTCGGATTACGAGTTGAGTGCCTTAACCACCGAGCCACACACACACACATAGCAGTCCTGTCGTGACAAAATACTTATTTTTACACTGGTATAGTTAAGAGATTATATAGATTTAATTTAAATTACACATGTTTGTATTTTGTTTAATTTTTATGGAGCTTCATATAGTTTGAAGTAAATTTTACCATGATGTCCCCATAAACCATTTCTAAATTGTTCTAATAAACTATTCGTTCTGTTTACATTGTTGGCATGAAATACTGCAGCTGAATTTTTTTAATGCAAATCTGTCCAAGTGGTAAAGAGTTTTTGAGTAACATTGGTTCAGGAAGATGTTTTTGTTTGAATAGCAAACACATGTTTAATAATTATAGAAATAAGTTCACGTAAGTCACGTATCACAGAGTTCAGCTTTAGAATCTTTCTACGTATGTGAAACACAGTATCAGTACGTGTTTAACGATATTCCAAGAATAACACCTCACTTCTGGTAATCCTAAAACGAGAAATAAAATTTGTACCGTGAGGCACAGCTTCAGTTATTTACTGAGTATCGTGAATAATATTTGACTTCTTTTAAAGACCGTGAAAAATATATTGATTTCATATTCGTCGTCTGTGGAGTTCCTATTTTTGTAACACATTCTTGAGACATACTTAAGTAGCAACATGTTTTTGGTATATAAAACTTCGTTACACTGACGTGAATTATTGGAAGCGTTTATCAGTTCCCAGTCACCAGAAATATCCTGTTTGTCATAAGGTTCGCCTCTTGAATGGCGTATGTAATTCATATATATTTAGGATGCTGGTATGTACTTTGGAACTTTGCCTGGATGACGCATCGATTATTTCTTCAGTCAATGATAAGTACAAGCAGCGATCTAATTAATGGGAAACTGAAGAGAGGAAAGTTCTCATTGTTGAAATAAATAAGAATTTCTTCCCCCTCGTTTAACATCATCACGTGCATTGGGGAACCATTTAATGAGTGAGGCTTCAATACTGCGTTAGACCCAATGGAAGCATGTGTATACACTTGTAATCCTACTGATTCGCACTGTGTCAAATATTATACCCATCAGTCACTAGACACATTTGTTTATGGTTTACTATTTGTGAAGATATATTATAAACCTTTAATTTTTACTTACCTAGCGATTAATAAACAAAAGTTATTACATTTGCCATACAGTTATATACATGTATGATAAAGTATATGGTGTACCCTTTACTCATTACATTTATCGAGTTTAACTTTCTAAGTGGTGACAATTTATGTATAGTATAAAAATGTACATGAATTGATTATTTCATTACAAAAAGTTAGAGGAATTACACTTAAGATAAACAGATCGAGTGGAACAATGAAAAGGATGACAAAATTACAATTATATAAACAGTTCGAATGGATTATGAAAAAGTTAAACATACTGAACGAGACCCAGCATGGCCAGATGGTTACAGTGCTCGGCTCGAAATATAAGGATCGCAAGTTCAAATCCTCGTCACATCAAACATGTTAATTTCAGCCATGTGGACGTTATAATGTGACGGTTTATCTCACTATTCGTTGGTAAAAGAGTGGCCCAAGAGTTGGCGGTAGTTGGTGATGACTAGTTGTCTTCTCACAGCTGAATTAAGGACGGGTAGCGCAGATAGCCCTCGTGTAGGTTTGCGCCAAATTAAAAAAAAACATAACAAACGGAAGAATGAAAATGCTGGAAGAATTGAACATGAGATAAACAGTTCTAATGAAGCACTTAAGATCATGTAAGAGCTGCACATAACATAAACAGTTCTAATGAAGCACTTAAGATCATGTAAGAGCTGCACATAACATAAACAGATCTAATGACAGATCATGTAATGCACATAACACAGTTCTAAGATCATGTAAGAGCTGCACATAACATAAACAGTTCTAATGAAGCACTTAAGATCATGTAAGAGCTGCACATAACATAAACAGATCGAATGAAACAATTAAAGAGGCTGAAGAAAAATTCCATTGTACAAATAATGATTTTCGGTTCTATTTTCTTAATGCATTGGTAACATCATTACAGAATATATAATTTGTGATGCATATGTCAAAGGATTTGTATCTAGAAATGAATCGAACCAGTTATGTAGTGTATAACTCTTCGGTTCATTTTCGTGCGGGTTTTGTTTTGTCTTCAAGTGTGGACATTGTTACAGAAACCTGGAGCAAGAAAGCCTAAACCATTAAGAATAAGAGAACTCTACATATTTGATATGTCCTACCTGTGGTAAGATCTTAAGTCTTTAAGATTAGGAGAGTTTCACAACGAAATGATGTCATTCACGTTTATTAACATACGATAAAAAAATTATACGTTAAAGTACGAGAACCACAGAAGCTCTGTGAAAGGCTTGTCGATGTACGTCGTTTAGCAGGACGAATAACTATATTTAGAGAACGTTGCTATGGTAACATGAAATATAACGAATTAAATAATGTTTATTACTTTACTATCAAATTATATTATATATACATAAACTTTAACATACTTATATTAGTTTCACTGTATGGTTCTTAAACTCTGAATAATAAACTGAAAATGTCCTTATTTGTACTCCCACAATACTTGCATTTCTGCGAGCCTTGTTTGATAAAACACGTTTCCATTATCGTGAGTCGGATGTTTTAAACATACGGAATTTCCGAACGCTGTACAAAACAAGTAAAATAAGGAATGAAAACTAGAATGGGTTTCAACATAATTTCCATTGTTAAACTACATTGTTATTCAAAACAAAAACATCTGTGAAGTAGAATATAAAAATATCGTTGCGATTATCAAAAATGTTGACTTGTGGATCATGTAAACTAAACATCTTTTCTTCTGAAGTATTTATATAAATTTGACTCTGGCGTTGTATTATTATTCTTTATAACTCGAACATATAATTATATCAAAATAGTTTTTACTTTGAATTTTTATTTCTGTCTGTTAGGCTTATATTTTAGCCTCCTACTCAGTTAATTACATATGAAATTTAAAAAAAAACGCATACAAAGCATTAATAATCAATAATTAATTCTTAATTGAACTTACGTACACATCAGGTCATTTTACTTACACATATTCCGAAGTTATCAAGTGTACAATACTAGTTTTTGTTATTAGCGTAACACCTAATAACTATATACTATTTAATGGTACCCTTTTTTCTTTCGGTGTTATAGCACTTTTCTTTCATTATTAACTTTTTAGTAATGGCCTTAGAAGAAATAATCCATTGTCTAGCTTTGCACTTAGCAACAAACAAACGAAATACTTTACAAGCACCAATGTAATATTTTTTTAAACTGTTTATGAAAGTGAAATGTATCGTTTTCGTTGAAAGTTGTGATGATGAAACCGCCATGTTTTAATAATAGAGTAGCTGTAGCAACGCCACGGTCACCAATCTAAAGAAACAGAGTTCCCATAATGTTTACTTTAATAGCAGCCGATACAGCTCTGTGACATCGTTCTATGTTCTGCAGTAGTCTGGACTGAATTTACTGGGAGTGCTTCCTCAGGAAGTGTGTGTATGTGTTTGGAGGATCACCAAGCGTGTTTGGTGGATCGACACGAAGCTCGTCTTTGAAGTTTATTCATAATAAGTCTGCAGAAAATAATGACTGTGCTAGTATTTCATGTTCAAGATATACTTTGATAATACGTGGTAACAACAAATGTTTCCAGCTCCACTGTTACTAGTACCGGAAACAGTATCTTATCTTCCTATCGCACTGCATCCGGAGCCCATTTCTAATGACTTACATATAATAATTTTACTTATCATCCTTCTCGTGTTAAACTATCGTGGAATTAGAGACCCGTCCTTCAAATTGGTTCTACAAATGACGACACCTCACTTGTATGGATGATGATAAGCTCTATGATTGGCTACGTCTAACGTATTTCTGACCAATGATGGGTGATTTTAATTCCAACAGTGTGATAATATTGCTTTTTAAGTCATATAAACTCAATAAAGCGTTTTTATTGAACCAGTTTACCAGTGTATTGGGTCTAGTGTTTCGTTATGCAATATAGCGTACAATTCTTAAGTGCTCTTCGACATCTTTGGTTGTCTATTACTTCGTTAACAACATGGAAACTACATTTTGTAACATTACTATGACTGTTGGATCAGAAATATGAATTTTCCCACATTCAAGCGCACTATATACCATTCATTATCTCAGTGGCAGACTAGCTTAAGAAAGCAACTGAAGAAAACTAAATCGTTAAACTAGCTTTAAAAGTTTGTTCAGAAAAAAAAACCACTTTCCAATATAAATGTGAAATTTTCCTTTCACACTAACAGACACATGCATAGTTGAAGCTCACATTATGGTCACGTGTCACATTTCCCTTGCTTTCAATTAGTTATTTGTTACTTTTCTCAGAAATAGACTTTATTTTAAATACTCTAGATCCCTTCAGAGTGTGTTTCTTTCAATATATCTATAAGTTTATTTAATTAATGTATTTTTTTAAATTTCTAGTACAAAGATTATGGTTATTTGTTATTAAGCACAAAGTTACACAAATGGCTATCTATGCTCTGCCCACTAGGGATATCAAACCCCGGTTTCTAGTAGTATAAGTCAGCAGACGAATACAAAGAAACGGACAATCTCTTTCATGGTAAACCACTACTAAACCTGGCTCAGTTAATAACAACCTGAAAAATCACATGTATGGTGTTAGAAGTAATTGTGAAAACGGTGAGTGAAAAGGAGAAAATAAATCGTGAAATTCGCCCCTTTATCTCATAAAGTGCATCAGAGTACACTCTTATCTTTGTAGTTTCCTCTACGAACGGTTTTCATAAAATACGTTTTAATATTTCATACAAAATAGTTTAAAAACTTCAATAGTTTCACAAGTTTTTTAACCACTAAAAATTATTTATCTGCCAACAATTTAACGTTGTCTGTAAAGATGTGTAACTGTTTATAAAGTATTATTATTGCAAATATTTGCATGCCTTTTTAACTGGGTTTTGTTTGCTTTTGAATTTTGCGCAAAGCTACACAAAGGCTATCTGCAACAGCTGTCACTAATTTAGCAGTGTAAGACGAGAGGGAAGGCAGCTAGTCTTCACCACCCACCGCCAACTTTTGGGCTACTCTTTAACCAACGAATAGTGGAACTGATCGTCATTTTATAAGGCAATCACGACTGAAAGTGCGAGCATGTTTGGTGTGACAAGGATCAAACGCGCGACCTCAAATTACGAGTCGAGTGCCTTAACCCCCGGGCAAATGTATAAACAAAGGATAGGAAAATTAAATTATTGTATTTTATCAAAAATATTATTTCCGTTTTAATATTTTTAACTTCAGTTTAAAAGTATGAAATAGAATAAATGTATTATATTCACAAAATTTTCAAATATTTAACTCTGATTACAGCGTTATAACAAATACTTTCCATTCTTCTTGCTGGTTGACTTGTTTATCATTTAACATTTTGGAATTTGTTTGAAAAATGGTATATATATGTATACTCTGCTGGCCAAAATCTTAAAACCAATGAACATTAAGAAAAATATGCATTTTGCGTTGTTAGACTCAACCACTTATTTGAGTAGAGCTTCGAAAGATGAAAATAAGAAAAGTGAAAATAAAAATAATAAACCTTTTTAGCATTTAATAGGAAAAATGTGAACACTATGAAATTAGCCTAAATACTAGCTGGTCAAAAGTTTAAGACCATACCAAAAAGAGGTCTCAGTAGTGAGTTGCACGGCTGTCATTGCGAATAACTGCAAACATTCGCTTTGGCATGGTCGATATAAGCGTTTGCAGAAGGCTGGCTGGAATCTTATTCCAAGTGGTGAAGATCGCTTCACGAAGATCATGTACTGTTTGGAATTGACGTCCATTTCTATAGACTTCCCTTACCATCAACCCCCAAACATTTTCAATGGGGTTCAATTCGGGCGAACACGCTGGATGGTCCAAAAGAATCACTTTATTTGCCATGAAAAAGTCCTTTGTCCTGCGGGCATTGTGGATTGCAGCGTTGTCCTGATGAAAGATCCAATCATTTACACAAAAGCGGGGGCCTTCAGTCAATAAAGATGCTCTCTCCAACATGCCATAGTAGCCAGCCGCTGTTTGACGCCCCTGTGTAATTTGAAACTCCATTGTTCCATGGAAGAAGAAAGCACCCCAAATCATAATGGAACCTCCTCCACTGTGTCCTGTCTCCGGTGAGATATTCTTATCGTGCCAGTAACGTTTGAAACCATCTGGCCCATCCAGGTTAATTTTTTTTTCTCATTGGAGAACAAAACCTTCTTCCACTTTTCTACGTCCCATGTTTGGTGCTTCTCAGCAAAGTTAAACCGAGCTGTTTCGTGGTGTGGAAGGAGGCGTAGCCTTTGAAGACGTTTACGGATTTTAAAACCTTTCTCTCGTGGATGCCGTCTTATTGTTCTTGAGCTGCATTCTGCGTCCGTAAGGGCCTTAATCTGGTTCGACGATCGGCTGATGTCTTGCCGGACAACACGTCGATTCCTCCTGCTCAAACCGGCGAAATTTTCTTGGGCCGATTTCTTGAAATTCTCGTTCCGTATCCCTCAGGGTCTTTTAAGAAATTTGCAACAGCAATTTTACTACGCCCAATCTCACCAACGATGGCACTTTGAGAGAGTTTTGTTTGTTTGTTTGTTTGGGAATTTCGCACAAAGCTACTCGAGGGCTATCTGTGCTAGCCGTCCCTAATTTAGCAGTGTAAGACTAAAGGGAAGGCAGCTAGTCATCACCACCCACCGCCAATTCTTTTACCAACGAATAGTGGGATTGACCGTCACATTATACACCCCCACGGCTGGGAGGGCGAGCATGTTTAGCACGACGCGGGCGCGAACCCGCGACCCTCGGATTACGAGTCGCACGCCTTACGCGCTAGGCCATGCCGGGCCACTTTGAGAGAGACCTTGCTTTTGCAGCTCGACATTTCTGCCACGTTCAAACTCTGTCAACCTTTTAGCCTTTGCCGTGTTTTTACCCAATATAACACAGGAGATGTCAGTGGGAAATATTGACAACGCTAATGCTTAAACAGAAATGACTAAATTTTGTTACGTGTTTACCGATTAACGTTTCGTTTCAGTATGGTCTTAAATTTTTTTTTCCCTTTTTTTCATCTTTCGAGACCAGCTAGTTCATTTTAGATTTTGGCCAGCTAATTTCTAAGAAAGTAAGAACAAAGTGTTGGAACAAATGCTAAGAAAGTAAGAACACAAGGTAGGAATGAGCATGACGAAATAAAACTTCCTCTGTAGTACCTCACAAGGAGGCGAGCCTATTATTTCTCAGTGCTTACTTCGTTTATTCTTTCTCTTTATGGCTCGGCATGGCCAAACGTGTTAAGGCGTTCGATTCGTAATCCGAGGATCGTGGGTTCGAATCTCAGTCGCACCAAACATGCTCGCCCTCCCAGCCGTGGGTGGTGATGACTAGCTGCCTTCCCTCTAGTCTTACACTGCTAAATTAGGGACGGCTAGCGCAGATAGCCCTCGAGTAGCTTTGCGCGAAATTCAAAAAAACAAACACTTCTGTATACAATAAGCCAGGGGGATTAAACTTATGAAACTTGGCTATGCTTATTATACAATCACTGGAGGTTTCAGTGAATTCAATTATTGGAGGAAATACATATACTATAAAGTTGTTCATACAACACCAGAAGAAAACAGATATTCGCCTCAACCCATAACTTGTATGTTGTTGGTTTTTATTATTTATAACTTTTTTTCCTTTTGAACTAGCATGAGAAATTAACAGGATTTTGTTCACTAGTTATACAAGTGTATTAAAATACAAATATAAAATATCCTCAGAGGTTCTATTTATCGACATCATAAATTCGTTATTGTTTATAAAAAAAAAAAAAAAGAAGAATCATAGACAAACTTTTGTAAGTATCCATAACCCGTATAATATAATGTATATAGAAAATTGAAGTAGGCATGAAACGGTTGTTGGACATGCCTCATTATTAGGTAATACAGAGAACGTTTTATTACAACATGCTCATTTTTACCTTGTTTCCTCACTTTTTGGTGAACCCATTCCAATACTTTCAATTTTGTTAATATTTTTTGTCTACTTATTCATATAATTTTTTCATTCAAGGTCATTCATTCATACTGATGTCTGTTATGTATATCATCAGTTTGGATATGCACCGTACTATTACGTTACATATTAAATGCTTCAATGAATGCAAACTTGATATAATTTAAAATGCATATTACACACTCCTTGCAAAAGTGTATACCTTGGCGTCTAGCCTAGACGATGAAGCTCCTTTGAAGGCTTACACTATGTTGACATACCCCATACTACTGACAGTTTCCAGGTCTTGTTACACAGTACTGTAGATCGAGACCACACCCATTCTCTATTGTATTTGACCACACCTACTCGGGTGTATTGAATGAGTGAACAGACTTATGTAATTTAAAATGGCGTCTCTTCTCGAGGTGTTACCTAGCTTTTGTGAAACAACTCTAATTTTAGGCAACGTTTGGTACAGATAAATGCTGACAATAATACGTGGTATATTTGATATTGTTCTATTTGATAAGTGTGTTCTGTAACGCAACTTACAACGTTCAACAATACCAGTCACTTGATGAGAGTGAGAAATATGTGACTTGTAAATGTTTTTCATGAGCTCTGCTGATTTTTTCCAAGCGGTTGTATATTTTGTAACTTTGTTTATCACCTATCGGAGTCTCTTATATGATATTGAAGATTTATTATTTACGTAATAATAATGTACATTAGTAAATAGTTTACATTACGTGTATTATGTGTCCACCTTATTCCTACTGTAAGTACTTATATACTTATGATACGAAAAGTTTGATTATATTAATTTATTTATTTGTCACTATACGCGATATTGGATTAGTTTGATCTAATGAGCTATATATTATTTGGATACAGATTTGTTTTGATTTTCTTTTCTGCTAAACATTATAATTCTAAATGTTTCTGTTTTGTTTTGTATGAATTTCGCGCAAAGCTACACGAGGACTGTCTGCGCTAGTTGTACCTAATTTAGTGGTGTAAGACTAGATGGAAAGCAGCTAGTCATCGCCACCCACCGTAACATTATAACGCCTCCACGGCTGAAAAGGCTAGCATGTTTAGGTGTGACGAGAATTCGAACTCGCAACCCTCAGATTACGAGTCGAGTGCCTTAACCACTTGGCCATGCCGTGAAAACGTTTATTTAAAGAACAATGTTACATTTTCTCGGAACTTTACTTCTAAGAATGTAGTTCTATTTCTCATAATTATCGTATAATGCTGAATTTTTGCCTTATATACCTATGATGCAAACAGCATTATTTGACTATTTTTAATTGTGGTAAATATAAATACATATAGTTTTATATAGTATATATGATTTCCTATTTCACTGAATTCTTTAACATTTGCTGGACTGTACTTAACATATTTTATAAGTACCACTATTTGGTTCCTGTATATCACCAAGTAATTAATATTATTAAAATTTATCAAGCATATATCCACAACTGTTTAGTAGGTCTACAATCTGATCTCTTTTCTATTTTTTTAAAGTTTTATCTGTGGTTGATCTTATTGCTTTTGATATCTTTAATATTTCCCCCTAAAAAACAACTCAGAAAATGACAAAATTATTTCCGTGGTTTTCCGTTCCCAAGTTATTGACTTTCACAACAGCAACACTTAAATTTTATAGAGTTTAATATTCGATATTAAAAACTTCCTGTCTTAAGTCTTGTTAAATAAACACTCCATTCATTTCTTCTTTCACTCCCGATGAAAACTGATCGCTCATTTAACTGTATTACTTAACTCGAGAGTATTTTTTTAAATCGTTATTAGATGGAATATTCAAGACAAGATCTTTATTCATAATTAATTATAATCTTAATGAATGTTACTAAAAGTGTGTAGCATTCGGTTCTATTCATAAATAATTTAAACTTAAACAACGGTTTTTAGTGACAGGTATAAAGAAAACCTATTTTTATATTCCTTGGAACAGTACATAATACTGTTCAGCACTGTCTGTGAATTAATTCGAAAGAATGTTATACAGTAGTTAAAACTTAAAGCACCAATTCATAATAGTATGACATCATTATAAACTCTACACTAATCTGACACAGCTGGTGAATTATGTGCTCTTATGAACGGAGCTACTTTATCGATTAGTTTGCAGATGTGTACAGATGTTCGTATGTGTATTAAAACCTACTTATTTCCAATTCTTAAGACATATGGACATACACGAGTCGTGTTTTTATTTAGTTTTTTTAAAGTTTGAATACATAAATAAGAGTCACTCTTCATTCAAGATTCTTTACCACACACGGATATATAAAACAAGCATTCAAATTATTTTATTAAATAATCAAGTGTTAGTCCTCGTTGTTACTTTAAAACCATAGCCGCCATTTTATGATAAGTTCATTATATTTTCGTAGTACTGATTTTAATATCGTAATAACAATTAATGTAATTAACAATATTGAAGCTGTTTATTTCATTATACATAAACATATGTATACTCAGATTAAAACGGAACGGGTAAAATGTTTTTTGTAATCACGATGCAGACGTGAACAATAGCAAATTTTAATAACAGATGTAAACATTTACCTGATTATTGGTCCCAGTAGAACCATATGAAAGAATATACGAACCACCCAATCTAGCTTCGTCATGTGAGGCCGTGACAACGCCCGCGGATGTGTCTTCCTTTCCTTTGCGTCATGTACGTACCAGCGAATACTGAAGATGTTAACCGTTAACGATGGAATAGCTGTAGCTGCTGCTGTTAAGCCGAACCACCACAGATTGTCCTCTACGTAGAGAAAGTAGCTCACTGCCACATCCGTGCCGACGTTTATTACGTACGAAATGATACAAACAAACGTAGCTAAAGCACTGAACACGGTGAACTGATCCTGTTCTTCCCACTTCTTAGCGGCAAACATAAGGTCATTGTGGTGAAGAGGATATGCTGGGTCTGGGTACTGGTGGTCCAGAATGATGGTCTCAATCTGGCAGCCATCGGAGTCATTTGTCACCTGTGGGTCGCTTCTTTCATACTGGTCGAAGTGCTGGCGACCATAGCTGTTCTGAGAAGGATTCAGCACGACCATTGGACGTTTCTCCACTGTAATTAAAACAAACACTCTGTGAAATTAGTTCTTACTGTAATCAATGGTTACAACTCTAAAATTAATGAAAACTATCAAAAATGGAATATACATAAGGCTTCTACCAATATATGAAAGAGATAAAGATAAAATGAAAATTATTATAAGGTACTGTGTATTTCTTTGTCATTATTTCGTCAGATAGTTAAACGTTCACTTGATAAATCGCACTCTTTCCTGGTTGAGTCGGAAATATTACGAGGATCCACCTATCCGTTGGTTTAGACGCAGAACACAGAAGAGTATATAAATTCTGAACAGAATCTATCTTTTTTATATGGACTAGCGGTATTATAGCAGAAAGAAAGTTAATCAATACATTACATATTTTGTTGTACACCTACGCTACTGAGAGAAAGGAGGAGGAAGAGACGTAATAATCAATAGTGGTACGGACTTTGTAGCACGTGGATGGTTGGCATCAGTAGCGTTACACACTTTATAACTGGTTCACGTCACTGAGAAAGACGAGCGTGGGTTTTCACGAGCAGTTGTCCAAGCTTAGAATCACTAAACAGTATGAGGGAAGGACATAATAACTAGTATTCAAAAGTGCGTTTAGTGCACCTACGTCTACAAAAGATATGAGGGGAGGCAGTAATAGCTGGTAGTATAAACTAGAGCACATCTTCGACTCCAAAACGTACTTTACTTCGTAATGACTAGTTTTATAATCTGGAGCGTATATATTCCTCTCAAGTATAAGAAAGGAGGGTCGTAAAATCACTGATATTACAAACTGTAGCACATATCGGTTTCTAAAGTAACACATGGGGGTAAGTCATAATTAGCAATATAATAAATATGTTACTATAAAACAATCCTGATAGAGGGCAGCAGGGGTAACAACGATTTTGTTTTTTGTGTGTGAAAGGCAGACGGAGAGCAAGACTTTTGTTTTTTTTGTGTGTGAAAGGCAGACGGAGAGCAAGACTTTTGTTTTTTTGTGTGTGAAAGGCAGACGGAGAGCAAGACTTTGGTTTTTTTGTGTGTGAAAGGTAGACGGAGAGACTTTGTTTTTTGTGTGTGAAAGGTAGACGGAGAGCAAGACTTGTTTTTTGTGTGTGAAAGGTAGACGGAGAGCAAGACTTTTGTTTTTTTTGTGTGAAAGGTAGAGGGAGAGCGTTGTTTGCACTTCTTCTCCAACATTCATAGTTTATTTTCAAACGCGTAATTTGAAATTTGAAACTGTGTAAATGACGTGTTTGTTATTTTATGAATTGTTGAAATGGGAAAAACCAATAAAAGTTTATATCTTTACGACTTGACGCTGAACAACATTATGTTCGCAGTCAGTCACCAGATGCGTCAACTATCAACTCTTTTTAAAGGTTCATCCCTTATTGCTGCAAACCAAGGTAGTTGACATATATAAGATAAAGACTTGTGTTAGCGAATATTTGTATTTGTGCGTTATTATCTTGTCCAGTTAAGGAGGAATATAAAGCTTCATCAATATATTTTCACTTAGAAGTAAAGATAAAATAAATATATATACATTAATAATCATAAGAATATCGTGGGTAATTTTCAATGTGGATGTTCAACCTTAGGCTCATCTCTCCCCTTAAAAAGAAAATAGGATAAAGAGAAAGGTAGTTAGGGACAACAATACGTTCTTCATGCATGCGTATTTCTGACCAGTCTCAATTATTTCGGGCATTGTAACTTCATTATATTACTGGAAGGGTGAGGCTTAGTGGCTGACGTGCTCGGGCTATGAGTACTTCTAAATGTTTCAAGTTGATGAGGCAGGTACAGGAAAATGTCGCACATTACATTATTGTAACATAGCGGATGTAGAGAACTCTCTATTGTTACATAGCGGTTTCGTGATATGTAGAGAACTCTCCAAGTTCACATAAACAGTCAATTAAGAATATGTTATTGTGAAGTCATTGTACTGTGAAATACTTTAAAATGTCTTATACTGTGGTAGAGCAATATATACGGGTGACAGTATGTACACGTTCTCATAGAATTATCATGTATCTAACTAAATTATGCACATATATTAAAGTATGTATATGATTGAGTTAATTCTACGTTTACACGAAACTTAACATCAATGTGTGAATATAGCTAGTAATTAATGTAAAATGATATCAAAATTACACAAGTTCATGTTAGTAATAGATATATATGAAGTTATCTACCACATATCAATTTCGGTTTAATTTTAAACATTTTATATTACAGAGTAAGATAATTGTTACTGCTCTGTACTGGAACATCGTTCTGACGTAATTTAATTTATATAAAAATAAAGCAGTACAAGTCTAAACTTTTTTTTATATTTCTTAACACTTACAGTTACTAAATTATACTAGGTGGACAGCAGGTTTTGTTAACTCAATAAGATCTCACTAGGGTTTCATTACATAGAAAATTTATATTAGGCTTAATCAATTATACACAGTTTCGTTAAACCTCCGACACATTCCTAAGCTCATGCAAACACTTTGCGTAAAATAGTCCATAGTTGTTTTTTGTATATTTATTTATTCGTCTTTGTATTGTTTTTTGTTTAGCTATACATAAATAATCTGTAAAATACACGCAGATTGATATTTATTATTTACAATTTACTTTCAACAATTCTAGAATTTAAATACATTATTAGATTTTGAATGTTTATTTAAATACTAAAACGTTATTTACTGTAAAATATTTGATAATGATCGTACCAGTGATCTAAACGTCTCACCGGTTGTAAAACAAATCTTACTTACTATAAAAGCAGTGTATTATAATAAAATAATAAGGTAATACTATAAAATTAATATAACTGCCATGTATAAACGTTATTAAACTGAATATTATCCATGATATAAATATTTTGGTTTATTTGTTTGTTTAAAATATTCATGCAAAGATTGCTATACAAGAGAACAGACATTGCTACTTTTGAAATGACAGATTACATGGAAGAAGCCAGCTTGCCAACGGCATTCACGACCAACCTTTAGGCTTCGCTTGTCCGAACAAGCAGTGAGATTGGACTACCACTCTCATAGCGCACGCATAACTCCTAAGTGCAGAGCACGTATTAGCAACAACGAGACGTTTACCGTGAAATTTCAGCTTTACGCTCTGGGCACACTATCACTAAAGCTACGCAAGGTTACAAAAGTTTGTTTATTTAAAGCGCAAAGCTACACAATTGGCTGTGTCAATTGGAGGGATCGAACCTTAAATTTCACTGTTAGAGATCCTCTTGTCTACTGCTGAGCCACTGGGGAACATGAATTTTGAACTATTAACATAGATATATATTATTGTTTCCAGTCAGTCTAGTGTTTAAAGTACGTTTTTATTTTTCGTTAGGTATAAATGAATATACCTAACAGCGATCAACTCTTTTTAATGGTCCATCCCTTTCTGGGACAAGTCAACAAATATTCACTTCTGTTCTTGTACATTACAAATTACTGATTCTTTACATGGACAACTGATAAATCTTATTATTAAGACCACAAACTGATTCTTATCTCACAAGAGCCAGGCATTACCTTATGGATAGCGTGCTAGGCTTCGAATCGGAAGATCCAAGATTCTGTACTTTTAGCTGTGGTTCATATACAAAAGTGATAGCCAATCTCATTATTGGGTTAAGATTAGTTACACGATTGGTGCTGCTAATTTGTTTTGCTTTTCTTATCAGTAATTCTAAAGTGATAACTTGTATATCTGAACCATGATCATTGAGACAATATTTAGCATAAGGTGCCGTTTCGGTTAAAAATTCAAAACTCCAACTATTTATCTTACAAAGTTTCATCTTTCGTATTCGTTATCCAAACAAAATAGTTTAAGCTTAAATCATAATACTAATTCTATATAAATTGTATAAGTATAGATATGGCTAATTAATAATGTATATAATAGTAAAAACTGAAATATCAGGGGTTATGTCAGCTATAGCTTGAGCACAACGAACAGGGTATGTTAATCTTAACTGTTTCATTAATATTTAACCTGTTAGACTCGTATCTTCCATGTATAGCAAGAAGTTTAACTTAAAATACAGATAAACAGTTAAACAAATTGAGAAACATGAATTCACATTAGTATGGCGAGCATGTTTGGTGTGACTGGGATTCGAACCCGCGACTCTCAGGTTACGAGTCGAGTCCCTTAACCACCTGGCCATGCCGGGCCTATTTGATTTTACTTTGTTTTTATAAAGTTTGTTTCATTTAACATCACATGTTCTCAGTTTCATTATTTCTCAAATATCTTGAAACTGAATCGGACTTACAACTTCATATTATGTTCGATCTTTCCATTATTATGCAGACGTATTTGATAATTGTGCAGAAATAAGTTTAACTGAGCATACCATGTGATCATGTGCTTTAATTCGCGACTATGTTTTTTTTAATAGCATACACTAAATGAAACGTTGCAAATAATTCATGGAAAAATGTCTACAATTGCCGAACAGTGTATTAGTATACAATTGCCTTAATATCCATTTTATTCTTAAACATCTTGAGGCATGCCATGTTATGAAAGTAGCTTTCGGCACTTTTCCAGACAACCTTGACTTTATTGAGTAGCATTGTTGTCTGGAACACATTGACAGTTTTTTCCACTGAACTTTATGTTTGAGTATTCTCGTCTGTAACAATACGTTGCACTTTACTTTATACAGTTGGGATACGATTTGTTGAATACCTCTTTCTGGGTGATCTGGTGTGCAAGCCTATCCATATTCCTTTGTTTTCCAATGTCATTAACTATAAAAAATACCCCTGTCTTGTAAATTCAAAATCCCTGATCTGAACATATCCTTATGATCTGAGTGCGTGAAGATTCTGCATTGAAAGGGCTATTACACATCATTTCCAAAAACATATCACCTTTGGTGGCATCACACAGCATATTAGATACCAAACAATGTGAAAATGTAGTTCTGATACATTCCTTTTACCATAACTTTACTTTGACTGTGCTTGTCTTATGACTTGCTAATTTGCATATTTAAATACAACGAAATTAACTTTTTGTAGCTGTTTCGAAAACAAACACACTATATTAATATGTACAATTGAATATAGGATAGAATAATTACTATGACGACACGAGATTGTCAACTGTTATTAGAGAAATTTGAGGTAAACTAAATTTTTCAGAGAGTATAGAACAGAAAAATTATTTGAGAGAACACGGAGTAAAAGAATGTTGCTCAGGAAACATATTACACTATAATATTTAATGACAAAAACAGAATAATGTTTTTAAGTGAACATGAAATAAACTTAAGTTTACAGAATAACCCAGAATGCTTTGAGTGCAAACTGGGAAAGCCACATGCTTTCGAGTTAATTTGAAGTAGACACTAAAACCCTGACTAGAAACACAAGATAGGTTACCATTACCATAGAAACACCGAATAGATAAATCTTTCTATGTAAACCTGAATTAGAATGTTTATCCTGGCAACATGAGAAATACTAATGCTTCTAAAGAAGTAAATAAAAGGTGCATGTTTTCAATCAAACATAGATTGCGCTGGTTATCACGGGAACATGAAACACTTTAACACATCCAAAGAAATAAATATTTCTAAGTAAGACTGTATTAGGCTAGTTATTATGCAAAGATGGAACGAAGTAATGCTCCCAAAGAAGCAAAGAACAAACATGTTTCTAAGTAAAATTGAAACAGACTGGTTGTCAAGGGAACAAGGGACATGCCAAAAAGAAAAGGAGACAAACGTTTCCTAGTAAAGCTGGATTAGTTTGGTATGACCATCATGGAACCTAATACTTATGCCTCAAAAGAAACGAACGAATTTTTCTCAACTAAGCCTGGATTAGAAAGATCTGATTCAGGGAATTCTTGGATAGATATTCCAGTAGATGTACTTTACAATCTGAACACCAGTTGGCATTGGTATTGTGCTGGATATGACGTCACGTTAAGAACATCAAAAGATAATGACACATTTTGAGAAAGATACCCGAGTAGTTTGAAAGATAGATGTTTTTTTAAAAATAAAACAGCAGAATGATAATTGTAATTAAATTAGATTAATTTAATCATTTTTATTTCTTGACAAGAAACTGTTTACTTTTCACTCTGTATTTATTGCAACTAAAGTAACTTTCTAATTATATTTTATTTACTATTTTTAGATTTTTTTACTCGATTTTTGGCGGTTTGTCTGGTCTTCTTCCAGTGATGAAGTGCAGTGAGATCTAAGCCAGGAGACTGGACAGAAGAGATGCTATCAGAAGTCTTGAAACCAAGGAAATACAAATAAATTATGAAATCCCTGGTCGTACTCTTCATCAGAGGATGGTCAGGTATTCTTACAAAACTTACTCTAATCACAAGAAATTTCAATCATGGAAAATAAAAAATATCTTCAGAGACTTGAAACAATAGACTTTGTCCTTGACTGCAAAAAATGTGAAGTTTCTTGCCAAGACATCTACTAATAATACAACTGCTATTATAGAGCCAGTAGTATGGCTATCTGGAGCCAAAAGATCCGCAACAGGAAAGACTAACAAATCATTTGTATTAGTTAAGATTAGTGTCAATATTCCTTTGATTTTCAAAAAAAGTGGAATCAGTGTGCAGGATTACTGACGTTACCAGTTAATAGTTGGAACAGGAGGTTATTTGCAACAACTAAACCACGTAAAATGGGAAATAACAACAAGGCAGCTGAAAGCGAGAAAAGAAAGAATCGTGAAGCATGAGGTATCAATTGTATTCAATGTATAGATAGTTACTTCACCAACAAAGAGAAAATAGACTGTATGCAATGTATTTCTTTCAAAATTGATGTATCAGTCACTCAATATGTATAATTTAAAGCAAACTTTCTATGGCGTGGAAGTAAAATAAGTAAATAGAAAAACTACTTTTTAGACCTTCGAATGCTCAACAAAGGGCAGTTAATTGATTTATTGTATATTCCTTATTTTGTTTTGTTTTTTTCAGGTGGGTTAAGGCGTTCGACTTGTAATCTGAGGGTCGCGGGTTCGAATCCCGGTCGCACCAAACATGCTCGCCCTTTCAGCCGTGGAGGTGTTTTAAAGTTAGGGTCAATCGCACTATTCGTTGGTAAAAGAGTATTTAGCCCAAAAGTTGGCGGTGTGTGGTAATGACTAGCTGCCTTCCTCTAGTCTTACACTGCTAAATTAGGGACGACTAGCGCAGATAGCCCTCGAGTAGCTTTGCGCGAAATTCAAAGTGGCTCGTGGTTGTTGGTTCCGAGTTCGTGAGCTCGGATGCTTTGCATCTTCTCAAATGCACAGAAAAAGGCAAACACACACACACACGCGTCTGTGCGTAGTTTCAAACTGCTGTTTACTTACAAATGTCGCCTTCACTAATGGGATTGAAGCTTCTTTCATCTACACTTTGATTTCCCAGGCAATCTAACCCAGCTGTGAACACTGAATGTTTATATAAAAACATTTCTATTTCCAGATTATTTACTGCAGAGCCCTACGTCCGGAACTGTAATCCACTTAAAGTTGCCAGGTAAACTAATAGTTCAGAACGTTCAGTGACCGAAGAAGTAAGCTGTTTTTGTTGTTCTTTATTATTTATTTTTTTGCCAATTGGTAACCCATGCCAACTATCACGTGACTTTTACGTATTTAAATACTACTGATCTGCTTTAAATGAAGATTATACATATATTACACAGTCACACAACAGTTCCACGTTAATTTGAACATCAGATGGAACGTGACGTAGCATTATACGTGTGGTATGTTAGAACACATTTTCAAACACAAATGTCAAAAAAAATATGTTATACACAGAATAAAGTTGTTACTTTATTAGTGTAATGTTGAAAAAATAATAGATTACCCATAAAAAAGGATGAACGTGTTTGGTATGACGGGGATTAGAACCCGCGGCCCTCAGATTTCGACTGGAGTACACTAACTATCTAGGCATTCCGAGCTCTTTAAGAAGAGACTCTTAAAGTGGTTCGTTGGGAAACCATTGTTCTCGTAGACTAGGTTGCTTGCACAGGTCTGCGAATGTCTTGAAATTTGTATCTTCTACAATAATTATTGAATCTGATAACGATACCCATTTATCTGCCTTACGTACAGAGTTTTCACGAAACACCATATGTAATTTTGTACAAGGGAATCATGTTCATTAAAACCGGGTCACATTTTGTTATGCTTGAAATGTTGACAACTATTGGGTATAGATTTCTCTAGACTTGAGCATCTTATCGATTGTTCTAGAACCAGAACATAATAATAAGAAATGTTCATTGTGTAAACGAAATAATAATTTGATCTAAGTAAGTTTTTCTGGTTTGTAAAAGATTCTTATATGATAGAAAAAAAAAAGATGAATATTATTTTCAAAATCTGCGTAGCTGAATTATGTAAAATCTGTTATTGAAAACAAAACAACATTTATGAACTTTAAATTCTCAGGCCTGTGTTATATAAACAATGGTGAGTTTAGATGTGTATCTTAAACATGACAACTTTGAGTCTGATCCTTATGCAATGGAAATTACGTTGAAGGGTTATCATCAAGGATCATGATCGTCAGACAGAACATGACCAGAAGTGACGTTGAAGGTTTATCATCAAGGGACACGATCGTCAGACAGAACATGACCAGAAGTGACGTTGAAGGGTTATCATCAAGGGACACGATCGTCAGACAGAACATGACCAGAAGTGACGTTGAAGGGTTATCATCAAGGGTCACGATCATCAGACAGAACATGACCAAAAGTGACGTTGAAGGGTTATCATCAAGGATCACGACTGTCAGACAGAACATGACCAGAAGCAAAAAACAAAAACCGAAACAACGTGGTGAGGCTCATAACTTGTTTTAATATCAATCTAGGCAGCCTTTGTAAAACTACATTGAGAGAAAATATGGACATTCAAGCCTGCAATGTTCGACATTTGAATCTACCACTCATAGTCTTAAACAGAACTGCTAGGGGTAATAAGCAAGTCTCATGTTCTGTAAATATTCCAGCTGCTACAGTAGTTTCAACAACATTATAAGGCCTAAGATGTCTACGTTAAAACCCAGTGCTATTGTACTCACACGTAAATACAATGTACGCATAAAACATACCAAGTGAACAAATTTATTGTGGGGAAGGTTGAAAGAAAGATATCTGGGAATATCAGCCGCGCGCAGTGGGGCAGGTTCACAGCCTGTTCAACATAACAGCTGTTTATGAGCTCTGGAGAAAGAAATAAGTTAGTTAAATCTAGTGATTACAAGTTTCACTGTTTGTATCTAGTTATGCAGTTGGTCCTAAGAAAACAAAAAGGTAACAAGTTAATTTTCTATAGTATGTTTGTGTTTTCTTATAGCAAAGCCACATTAGGCTATCTGCTGAGCCCACCGAAGGGAATCGAACCCCTGATTTTAGCGTTATAAATCCGTAGACATACCCCTGTACTAGCGGGGGGGCAATTTTCTATAGTAGAAGACCATTTTGTGTTATTAGTAAAATCAGGGCTGAACTTTGGAGAAAAAGGTCAAGTGCTCATTTTAGAGGCCCTTTTGACCTGAATTTTTTCTTTTTTTCAGAGATCTATTTGGGGTGAAAAAGTAAAACTAGGAACCAACACATGATATTATTAAAAATATTAGACTCGAAAACAATAGCATTCATGAACTTGAAAAGTTTTAACCTATTTATTTAAAATATATATATATCTTTATTTCTAACTTCTTGGGGCCCTGGGTAGCTGCTTTGTTTGCCCTGCCTTTAATTAAATCATGCGTAAGTAAAATACATTTCGTGAAGCTGGAGTGCTTGTATCAGCGATAATTACAACCATAAGGAAACTGTTGTTACTCACATAATACCTTAATCAGCCTGTGGTAAATCCAAAAAAATATATAAAGTTCTCACTCAGCCTCTAAGATCGCTATATGTCCATGATGCGCACCATCATCTCTTGCCCTCGAGGTAGCAACCGAATATGTCTTGTTAATTTCCGTCATGCTCACTGGTATTGCTGGCGTCGATCATGACGTTTTCATCACAGTCCACTAGAGGGAGTTCACTTCTGTGTAATGTGTAAGTTCGTGTAAAAATTTGGCTTTCGTTCACGATAAGTTGTTTTAAGTTTTATCGCTATTGCACCGAATTATATAAAAAATCTAGACCCTTTGAAACACGTGTAAGGTATAGCATACAAATTCAATATAAATTTTTCATCTAGATTTAACCGTAAGTACCCATCCATATGTCTAACTTTGTGTTACGTTTTTGATTAATTAAAGTCTAGAAAGAAAATATTTTTGTTTTTGTTTGTTTTTTTAATTTCGCGCAAAGCTACACGAGGGCTATCTGCGCTAGCCGTCCCTAACTTAACAGTGTAAGACTAGAGGGAAGGCAGCTAGGCATCACCACCCACCGCCAACTCTTGGGCTATTCTTTTCTCAATGAATAGTGGGATTGACCATCACTTTATAACGTCCCCACGGCTGAAAGGGCAAGCATGTTTGGTGTAACGAGGATTTGGATGAAAAAAACCAAAAAACTTAACTATATGGAAATGCATTTACAGTTGCATGAGAAATCCGTGACACTTGTGTAAGCATAGGCTTTATATACAGTTTCTTTATCAACATCAATACAAATTTTTGAATACCATTGTTACGTCTCTCGATTTCTCAGCGATAAGTTTACAGACTCACAATGCTAAAATATGGTTCGATTCCAAATGTTAAATAGAACACTGGTAACCCATTCGACAGCTTTGTATTAAAAATTAACGACTACGACGAAGCTATTTGTTGTGATTTGACGCATTTAATTAGAGTTTTTCTTGGTGTATTGAAACAGGTGTTTAGCTTTCTGGAATTAAACATGAGGTTTGGACAACTCTGTTATAGTTTTGACGTATTTATACAGAAATTTATTCGTAACATTAAAAGCAGATCGAGTCAGATAAAGACATATTCGAATGTAAGACAAATGTAAAGACACGAAGATTGTTTCTAAAATAAACTTCTGTTTATAATACTTCCGTTAACGTGATATTTCAGTACTTATTACGTGTTTTCTGTATTTCAAGATATCGCACTAGTGGTGTGGGTCATAAACTTCAACTAACATTTACAAATTACCCAAAACGTTGAAAAAGACAAGTACTCTGTGGATTTTTAATTTACTGGCACAAGTCATGCAGCCGTACACTTAATGATGTAAATGACAAAAAAGTCGAATCGTTTTTAGTTTTCAAAACTCCCATCCTGTTTTAATTGCGCTTTCGCTGTGTTGTTTTTCCTGAAGGGCGTCCATCAATGCAAGGTTTCAGAATGTGTGTTCTCGTGTAATCTAGAAGACGTGTGTTTGCATCTACTGTAACTCCACTGGCTTGTTTCATTGTTGACAAAATATATCGAAAGTATATAATTTGTTTGTTTTGAATTTCGCGCAAAGCCATCTGCACTATCCGTCCCTAATTTAGCTGCGTAAGACCAGAGGGAAGGCAACTAGTCATCACCACCCACCGCCACTTCTTGGGCTACTCTTTTACCAACGAATAGTGTGATTGACCGTCACATTATAACGCCCCCACGGCCGAAAGAACGAGCATGTTTGGTGTGACCGGGATTCGAACCCGCGACCTTCAGATTACGAGTCGAACGCCTTAACACACTTGGCCATGCCGGGCCTGAAAAAGTATGTAATGTGTAACATGAGTGTAAATGAACAGATTGGAGGGAACACGTGGGTCTAATGATTTTTTTTTTCTGTGGGCAACAGAAGAAACACAACACAGATTGAAAGTGAAAAGTAACGCTCAACCGAAAACAAATGCCTCTGTGGTCAATGGTGTGTTGCCCAATTAAACAGTTTATATAAAAGAAATAGAATGCAAATGTGTGTGTTATCTAAAATCATTGAAAATATTTAGTTTACAGATATATGGTAGGAGCTAAAATATCAAATGAGAATTCATATGAAAATTAACAGAAGCCGGAAACTGGTTTTGGAAGTTGGTTTAAGTTAAAAGAAATTAACACCAGTGTGCCTGTGAAATATAATGCCTGTACTATCGAGATCCTTTAACACTATGGCCGACATTTATAGGATCGCTTTTCAGTTTAATGATCATTACCACTATGACGCAAATTTAATTTATTTTACCAAGTTATGAAAAGTAATAAGTAGGTCTACTTATTTACGTGCTTTAATGTAAATCAACGAAACTCTGCGTAAAAGTGTCTTCATGAAATACCTGAGTTCCCTGACGGTTTGAGTGAAAATAGCCCATTGTGTAGCTTTGTGCTTAATTCAAAACAACAACATGACTTTGAATCTTGAGTGAATATATGGCAAACATGCGTAGTAGATGGAAGCTATGTGGACATTCAGGAATGCCAGCAGAAAAGGGATCTTTGGCGACTCTGGATTTTACAGTATAATTATTAATTTATAAACATCGCCTTATAATCGGGCCAATACGGTAGACACAAATATACAGCCTTTCATAACGTTTATTTTCGACTTTAAACGCTTTCATAAATTTTTTGTTTGTTCTTCAAAATTTTTCAAAAGATATACACATATTGCATTAAATTTAACTAACTAAATAAAGAAACTGATACAGCACACAAACTAACACTCAACATATACTAAACAAAATAAATGTATTTTAAAAAAGAAACACCTGACTAACATAACTTTCGACTCAAGCATGAACAGGCGATTGAGGTTCTCGACTCACAATATGAGGGTCGCGGTTTCGAATCCCCATCCCACAAAACATACTCGTCCTTTCAACCGTGGGGTCGTTTATAATGTTCATTGATAAAAGAGTTATCCGAGAGTCGGAGGTGGTGCTGCCTTCCCTCTAGTCTTTCACTGCTAAATTAGGGACGGCTAGCACAGATAGCTCTCGAGTAGCTTTGCGTGAAATTCCAAACAAAGCAAACTTCTGAAACATGTAACCATTTACTGAAGCACTACATACTATATAAATATGAAGCGCATTTCATTTTTGGAAGATTTAAAATAATTGGACATGGTATAATGGTTAGAGCACTCAACTCGTAATTTGTGAATCGCGGGTTCGCATCACCTTTTTGAGTGTGCTTGCCATTTCAATCGTCGGATCGTTATGATGCGACTGCAACTGTTGGTAATGATAGGTGGAGGTGTTGAGTAGCTATATTATTTATTGTTTCAAAATTAAGAACAGCTAGCTTTGCGCAACTTTCACAAACATACAATTTAAGACAATTAGAAAATGTATTTCCCATAAATCAATCTTTTTCGTAGCAGAAGATCAAAAGAGAAACATACAAAAAGAGTTGTTGTAATTTTTATTTTATTTCCGTCATACAATTACAAAAGCTTTTAATAAATGGTAAAAATTAACGTGATATGAATAATTAATTCCTCACATGATGTTAAAGTCAATTAATTATTAAGCGTTTGTTTATTGTTAAGCTCACAGCTACACGATAAACTACTTGCCCACCGCAAGTGTCGAAGCCCGATTATTAACGTTATAAGACAGACTTCCTCCTGAGCCCCTGACAGGTGGGGAAGTCTTTAAACGAGAATTTTCAGTTTATTCTACATATATTTCATTACTTTAAATTAATATAAATCACTGTATATTAAATTCAAAATTCCTGTGAATTTAAGTAGAGTTAATACAGAGTAATTTATCCATTTACTAAGAAGATCGTTTGAATATAACTATTATTACGGAATACTTTATTCGGTCTTCTTTCGTATTTTTTTTCTCTTTAAAATCCCACATCTGTTTAGTCGCCTTACTGAAATGACTGGGTGCACAGTTCAGTCTACAATCAAAACTATTTTACGATTGCTCCTGGATATCACTAACATTAATTTTAACGGGTAACATAGGATGAAGACTAAAGATCTATTCATTCTAATTCTAAATACGTTTAAAACCTTATCTCTTCAATAAAACCCTGTCCTGGACTTCTAGATTAGAAACTGCGAGATAAATCCTTTGCGCTAAACGAAAAGGAACATCTAATTTATTGTTTGTAGGGGTAATTACTGTACAAATTCAGACACTGATACGAGTAATGGAATTTATATGGTACACTTTCCACTCTCTTCATCAATATTCAAAACAGTTTGTAAACTTAAAACACACCTCGTTCCTTTGAAAAGTAAATTAAATACGAGAACTAATTTCAACTTAGAAAACAAACATTAAGAATTAACTCATAGTTTTATATCCTGACCAACGTTTATCAAAAACATTTTAACAATTAACTAATACGCAAACATTTTTATAATTATAAAATAAAAAATTATGAAAAATTACAACAACCTTGTTTCGTTTTTTTTCTGGAAAAATAAAGAACACTAGATTAAGAAAGTAGTCTAATTAATCTGAAACAACGTAAATTATAACTTTTTATATACGTGGTTTTATTCTAGTCTGCACGTGTTTACATTGCACCAATATTCTTAATGTTTTAAGTGAATATCTTATGAATTTTATAGCGGTTTGTTTATTTCATAAATGAAATTATGATTTTCAACCTGAACCACGCGTGAGTTTACCGAGAACGAAAGAAACGACTGAGATTCAAATGAATGACTCTAGTTTTTACTTATAACTAAAAGAAAGTCAATTACCAGAACGTTAACCTATTTAAGCGATCGACTGTCACTTTTATAATGCGTCCACAGCTTGAAATGTGTAGTATTTTTAGGGAAGGGGTTTCATGCCTCACACCTTTAACCCTTCGATTCATTCTATCCATGTTTATACACGGATTTTATGACAAAATGTTATAAATGTGATAAAAGAAAGAAACGAAAGTTATAAAATACCAAATTTTGTGTCTTATGACACACATACACGTGCATATAATATATACAGGGTCGAATAACTTTATTTTTATTTGAGACAACAATGAAAATTTAATATAAATAGATGTAGTACGCTTGTAATTTTTTTGTTCTATTAATTTTATTTTTAATACATTTTTGACGAACGAACTGTTACTACATATTCATATCCACGTACTACAAGAGTTATTTACTACCCAACTCTTATAAACTCGCGAATCCTAAGAAAAGGGTATGTTTTAAAGGACAAAGGTCATCTTGTTATTTTGTGTTAAACTAACAAATAATACAGAATCAAACTCATCTGGTAGGAAAGGAAAATCAAGAAGGGCACAAAAGTCGTTTTACATGTTAACAAGAAACAAGTAAGGAGATATTTGTAGATTAATATTCTGTTTTTTTTTATCTTAACAGATAAACACGCAATGTTCATGGAGACTGATGTTAAACTAGTGCTCATAGAAACAAATAATGTGAGGTAAGATATAATCAGTGGATCGTCTGTAGTCCAAAAACCTCACTTTAAGAACCAATATTATGTTCCAAACATAAAATTATTGAAACTGAAAAAAAAAGGGGTAATTTTTCGTGAAGAATAATCCGTGAAATTACAGAAATAGAATACAATCTTGGGTACTTATTTTTATTGCCACTGACGGCGATCAAACAACGTACTCTTATACAAATCTAGAGTTATAAATTCGTCAATAATCACAAATATATTTATTATAGTTTAGTTTATTAGAAGTTATTACATTATTATAGTCATACGTAACTACGACGTAATTGTATTTTTACGTAACCATGGTGTTACCGTATTTTTAGTTGCGCAGATGCAAGTATATTAAATTACACATTTCTTCACGCACATGATCGCTCTGCTACTTCGAAATATTTTGAAGAAGTTAATATGTATAGAGCAACAAAGCAGGCGCAATGTTGTTATTTGTTTCTCAGTATGTATTGCATGTAAACACACATGTATAACTGAATATTTCAAAAAGAATCCAACTGCAGAATAAAGACTTTTATTTATGATTTTATCTATAGTTATGTATCTGTCAACCAATAAACCATGTTCTAAACAAATTGCACAAAAACCAAAATACCCAAATCCAAACAGAAAATCCATCAGTTTAAGTAAACTTAGAGTACGTAGCTTTAGCTAGAAATGTTGCGAGATGAAAAGCATTAGTCTGAACTGACAAAACTGCTTTATGTGGAAAATATCATTGGTATTAAGTTTTCATACACACCCTATGGCAGCAGTTGAAGATAAGAAGATAAACATGATGAAATCTCAATAAAATTCCTCACTAATGTATAGCTATGAGGACCTCATCCGAATGTTTCCTCTTGACAAGACTGTTCTTTCCAGCCTGATCGTATTGTTTAGGGAATCAAAAGGCAGAAACAAACAGTCAATGTTCGCCAAAAGTATCTGACTGATTGGCTTTCTCAAAAGTGACCTGGGCGTGGCTTAGTGGTTAGCGTGCTGGGTTGTAAATTTTGAAGGCACAAGATTTAAATCACAACGCCATTGAATACGGTTCACAGTTTCCAACTTTGGACGCGATATAAGAGTAGCAATCAGTCCCGTTACTCCACTGGACGGCCTTTGTGGCAGCAGGTACTGCGAACTGACCACCCACTCTCTGGCTATGATCTCAAATTTAGGGGCGTTTGTACCTCATCTCAAACAGTCTATGACCTGACTGCTTAGCCTATGTTACTGTAAGGTGCCATTACTTTTGCAGCTATCGATACAAAAGAAATGCGAATAAGAAGTTTCGCAAGATAACAATATACAGTCGAAGGGCAGATTTCGTTCTGCGAAAATGATCTCTAGCAAAACAATGAACTTATCTGCTATGCCGTATCAACTTCCTTTTGTGTCTCTTTGTGTATTTACATATTTTGTAACAAATAAAATTATTATTATCAAGATGGAATACAAATACACTTATCGCTGTCAAACTGATAAACGTATGTTGTATTAAACATCCGCATATGTAATTTACGTAATGAGACAGGTTCAATGGATACCATGGATGATTTATAATAACAACACAGATTTTTATCAGACAGCTGTAGAAAATGTGTTAAGTATTTCACCTATCACAACAAAACTTTAACATAGCATGCATAATGAAAATTATAGTATAAAATTATTATAAACAATCAGTAACCTGAGATTACTTCATATTAAACATTCAATACTTGGTTGGTCCTCCTCGTACTCTAATAATATTCTCAAGGTGACATAACATGCTGTCGATGGAGTTATTGACGTAATCCACTATAATTTCATCTCAACTTTGTCACTAGAAGGCGCTGCAACTAAAGTACTGTGACTGGTTTAAAGTAGTGGTTAGCAATTTTTTGGTTCAGTTCTTCTTAACAGTTCTCAATGCAATTACAATCTGGGGACTTTGCTAGTCATGGTAATCTTGAACCAAATCCTTCTAGTCGAGATAATCCTGTACAAAACGCGTACTGTGAGAAGTAGCATTATCGTTTTGAAACACAAACCTATTGTCACACATTGCTCTAACATATGGCAGAAACGTCGTCTCCATGTGATGCCTGTAGGAAGCATCATTGACGTTTTTCTGGAGGATATGAAGAGCAGGTTTCCACTATAATAAATAGCTGCTCAAAAATGTACCGAACCATCTCCTGTGGGAAAGACAATCTTACCTCATTTTTCTCCATGCAAACAATGAACAAGAATCCTACCATCACTTCAACAAGTAAAAACAGAACTCATCTGAAAAGATCATATGTCATTAGGGTTTTAATTTTAAGTCAGAATGTTGTCCTGCCCCAAGTAACGTAGTGACTGCTGTGAATTACGGTTAATATCGATTTGTAGATAACTTCCACGATAACCTTGTTTGGTCAGTCTCCTATTCACCTTTTTTCTGGATATCCTGGAAAAAATGTGTTAATGCCATTCTTGTTGTATGATATTGCAAGATTTTCTTTGACACTGATGTGTTAACTTGATAAAAACACGGTCATATAGGGCAGTATTATTTTCGGCGCCTACCAGTACATTTTCCTCTAACAACATTTTCTGTAGTCAGAGAATGTTTCAGGATTCTGGATATTGTACAATGTGGGTACCTTACTGTTCTAGCAACGACGGTTTGCTTCGTACCATTTCTGGACAGTCGAACAATTTGAAGATCTGTAATTTCTGTCACGTGATGAGGTATGACTCTACACCAAGTACATAAGAAGATACTGAACAAAACGTTGATCCATTTCGAAATGATTATACCAAAATCTTTCCCTTTTATACGAAACAGGCGTGTATTATAACGGATTTACTGTTATATGTTATTTTAATTTCGACGCTTGTGTAAGTTAAGTATATTCTTAGAAATGCGTATATTTTATACTGTTAAATCTGTATTGCAAAATTCCCATCTATTCTCTTAATTTGTAGAAGATTTTCGAGTCTAAGAATCAACAATCCGTGTTTTACGAAGGCAATAGTGTATTGTTGGACCATCTGAAATTTACAGAATCTCACCTTAACCTTTATAAATCGGCGCGCTAAGAGAAAGTTTATATTTTTGGTTTGCCACAGTCAGTATACTATAAACATCATAAGCTATAACCGTGAAAAATGTTTATTAATAAGAAAATTACAGATATTTGTCCAGGAGCGTGTATGGATTTCAAACATCATAAACAGTTTAACTTAAGCGGATTAAATTCGGACATTTTACTTCACCTGTAGAAAAATTCACGTATGAAGAAGTAGCTAGCTTCCCGTTAAGTGTTTGTTTTTGAATTTCACGCAAAACTACACGAGGCCTATCTGCGCTAGTTATCCCTAATATAGCAGTGTAAGCCTAAAGGGAAGACAGCTAGTCATCACCACCCACCTAAACTCCTGGGCTACTCTCTTACCAACGAATAGTGGGATTGACCATCGCATTATAACGCTCTAATGGCTAAAAGGGTGAGCATGTTTGGTGTGACGGGCATTCGAACATGCGACCCTCGGATTTTGAGTTGAGCGCCTTAACCACCTGGCCATGCTGGGCCAGATAACTTAATGTTAAGTGAATTGTATCTATATCAACTCGAAATTAATTCGCTCGTCGTGAACCCTCGATAAGTTATCAAAAGAGAATTGTTCTACAATGACAAAATTTTAGAATTAGAAGTTAAGAAATCAATGAGAAAAAAAAGCATATTACCGAAATGATAATATGTTGTCTAATGAAACATTAGTGGAATATTCCAGTGTCTACATAGGCCAATGAGAGTTGAGTGATAATGCTAGAAATCCAGCTAAAACTCGAACAGATCGAGCTTTACCAAGTTCGTATCGAAGCTGAAAGTTGGTGTTGTTGTTGTTTTGAATTAAGCACAAAACTGCACAATGGGTTATCTGTGCTCTGCCCACCACGGGTATTGAAACCCGGTTTTTAGCGTTTTGTTCGCAAACATACCGCTGAGCCACTGTAGGGGGCGAAGCTGAGAGAAAAATTTAAACGTCTTCAGACCGAACAAGCTCGTATCGAATACGAGAAAGATATTAGGCAATAACTACTTCAGGCATGTAAACAATAACATCAATATAGAACAGTAGGCAAACATTTTGGCAAAAATTTTACATAGTTATTAAGTTTCTCAAAAACTTTGGAGCTGAAAAGGAACTTGGCTGGGACAGATTACAACCATCTTTTGGTAATTTATTTTATAATCCAATCTTGTTTATCACTGCTTTATTTATCCCCCGCTGGTACAACTATAAGTCTATGGATTTCAACGCTAAAATCAGGGGTTCGATTCCCTTCGGTAGACTCAGCAGATAGCTCAGTGTGGCTTTGCTATAAGAAAACACAAACACACGGCTTTATTTATAGTTTTGTCATCTCGACCTAAATTATACAAAACGTTAAGTAACGAGACTACAAAGAGTAAACACAAAAGCATATAAACTGTTAAATAACCACAAAAAAAAATAGGGCGGCATGACTGAAAAAAAAATACACAAACCACAGATATTTTAAGGAAGACTTAGCTGTAAATAGGGCTAAATTATGCCATTTATAGTGCATGGACGATGAATGACATATTTGAAATATGATACCACCTACATCCCATAATATTGTTTTATTTTTACTGAGTTACTTTATTTGGGTGAAATGAAGCAAAATTTGGTTTGGATTTCGCCGAAAACTGCATGGGGGCTATCAGTGCTAGCTATTCCTAATTTAGCACTGAAAGATTAGAGAAAAGGCAGTTAATCATCACTACCCGCCGCAAATTTTGGGGCTACCCTTTTACTCAACGAATAGTAGGATTAAACACAACTTTATAACGCACGTATAGCTTCAAAAGCGAGTATATTTGATGTGAAGGACATTTGTACCATCGAACCCCAGATTGCGAGTCGAGCGCCTAACCACCTGGCCATGTCGAGCCTATGTAGTAAGAGGTCATTTTAAAGTAAATTATAATATATATCATATTAAAGTATCGCTCTCTTACGCATTTGACACTTTTTTGTACATTTTGTTTTTAACCACAAAGACATCTCTGCCCACCATAATTATCCAAACCTTCAGACTTGCACAAAACAGAACAAATCTCCCTTCTCCTAAATGGCATCTTGGCTTCCTCAGCTTTCTGTAATCTTTTACTTGTGTTTTTATTATATTTAATTTATTCTTCGAAAAGAAATCAACTAACAAACACAGAATAAATAAAATACTGATAAAAATTATGATATGGGTATTTTTGTTGAAAACTTCCTGCACATAATACCCTAAGTATTTAATTATTAACATCTTTGTATCAACGTACCATCTGTTGCACAGAAATTGAATTAAATAAAAAGTAATAAAAGGTTCAGAAAAAAGTTTACCCAGTCAAAGGTATATAATCAATCACAGTAAATTTCAAAAATCAATTCGCCAGCCACCAGTGTACTCCGTCCTCGAGCCAAGGTTTGGCTCACTTCACTTTCGCTGCTTTCGTCCAGTTCTCCCGTCCTTCCTCTCACTCACAAATACACCACTCCATTTTTTGAAATGTTAAATTAAAGTAAAAATCCCACGGATATTTTAAAACATATCTCATGTAAGGGGACGAAGAGGAACTACAAAGTTCCTGAATACCCCAGTTGGGGAGAGAACTCTTCTGATTTCTCTCTCTCTAAACTGAACCCCTGCCACGTTAGTTTAGTTTAGTTTAGTTTAGAAAATCTATAAACTATATATATATTCTGCGGTTTTGGAAAAAAATAAAATTATTTTATTAACTAATTTGGTTTTACGTTTCCACTTTTTCATAATAACTAAATTACACCAAAACAAAGCACACGCTTTTCTTCTACAAGTTTGTAGTGTTTCAAAGCCATTCTAACCTCTTCTATTATTCATATATATTTAAAAACGGCTGGTATGGGTAGAAAAAGCACTAGTAGAGCAGAGATGCCAACTGTTTCAAATGATTGAGCGTAATGATTGTATACAGATCCCTTTCATAGTTTTAGTTCTTTTAGATTTGCCAGAAACAAGACAATCTGGTGAACGAGACCTCTTTTTTTTCCATCCTGTGAACGATCGCATTGGTGTTTCTATGCCGCTTAAAAAACAAGAAATAACCATCTACGCGAGCGCTGATTGGCTAACAAGCACTGATGACGTAACTATGGATTCTCCCACGTACCAAGCATGGAGAAGCACCGCACTCAAACTATTGTTAGATGTCGGAGATACAAATATATTTTATTAGTTCAAGCACAAGCATGATTATCGCAAGTAGCCATTTGGACTATGTCTTTTATTTATTATCAAAATTTATTTGTATCTCACTAGGAATTTTCTTTTCACCACTTTCAAGCCCTGGGGGAACAATTTATCTCTATTGTATAGGCCTATATAATATATAATAATTTGGGAGTTGCAACAAGTCGTAATATTTGTCTGTATGAGCGTATAGTCGTAATGTATACACCAAAATCGTAATGATTACACATCTCTGGTAGAGGAGTAAACAACGTTTCGACCTTCTTCGGTCATCGTCAGGTTCACAAATAAAGAAAGTGTTACTGACCACATGTTTGAAGGCAGTTGTGTAATTGAGTGTAGGAATGTAGAGGGCGTGCTTAGATGTTTGATTATATTTGTTAATATAGGTATAAAGGTGTTACTTTGTATTGGTTTATTTTGGGTTTAAGTTGTTGTATAAGTAAGGCTTCTTTAATTTTGCGTTTGTTTATGTTTGTTTCTTTATTTAGTATTTGGGTGTTTTCTATGGTTATGTTGTGTTTATTTGATTTGCAGTGTTCGAAAACGTGTGAAGGTGACTTTTTGTGTTCTTTGAATCTGGTTTCCATTTTTCCACCTGTTTCTCCAATATAGAAGTCGTGGCAGTTATCACATTATATTTTACAAATAATGTTGGTGTTGTGTTTGTCAATGTAGTTTTTACACAGTATAGACCTTAGTTTTATGCCTGGTTTTTGAATAAATTTGGTATTAACTGGAATGTTATATTTTGTTGCTAGTTTTTGCCAAATGTTGGTTATTTTTCTGCTGATGTCAGGAATATATTGTATGTAGCCGTATATGGTTTCGTGATTTTTTAAATCGTGAGGTATATTTACCAATACAAAGAAACACCTTTGTACCTATATTAATAAATATATCCAACATCTAAGCACGCCCTCTACATTCCTACTCTCAATTACACAACTGCCTTCAAACATGTGGTCAGCTACCGGTCAGTAACCACTTTTTTCTTTGTGAACCTGACGACGACCAAAGAAAGTCGAAATGTTGTTCGCTCCTCTATTAGTGCTTTCTCTATCCATACCAGCCGTTTTTAAAC
The DNA here is from genome assembly GCF_004210375.1 of Tachypleus tridentatus. NCBI lineage: Eukaryota > Metazoa > Arthropoda > Merostomata > Xiphosura > Limulidae > Tachypleus > Tachypleus tridentatus. The sequence goes on along the minus strand of NC_134834.1, from coordinate 88,416,617 downwards.
ATATAATTTTCTTTATACGTGGATTTTCCAGTCATCACTGATTAATATTCATATAATTTCCAGCATAAACCGCTATGCAAAACACTTGCACAAAGCCATGAATAGAGAATGGCTTGTGCAGCAAGTTTCAAGTCAGCGTAATCAATGTTGTGTTGCTGTTAGATTATTTGCCTTTAAATGTTAAACATAGAACATAGATTCTCTTGATCTTTCTCATCGTCGAACACAAAAACTGTATTCGCTTAATCATTTTTTCTAAACGCCTTGTTAGAGGTTTGTTTTTCGTTTGTTTGGTATTAAGCACAAAGCTACACAATGGGCTGGCTATCTATGCACTACGAATATCGAAACTCGGTTTCTAGCGATGTGATTCGCCAACATACCGCTGTGTCACTGGGGGAGCCATTGCTAAAGGATGACTTCAGTTAGTTAATAGTAGGCAAAATCGAAATTTATAACAACTATAAGAGTGGTTTGTTTATAAAAAAAAGTTACACACATACAAACAATTAATAAACCCAATTGATTACAGGATAATTCCCGCCTATCAAACCATGAAATTGAAACGAAGCTAATGTCAATGTGATTTTAATCATCTAAGTCTGCCACTAATGATGAGAACCTGACTTCATTTACCAAGTTGTTATTGAGTAGTACTGAACTTTTTAGTTATGTTTGTACATCTTGTGGGAAGAGAAGTAATCAGAGATCACTATTTACTTGGAAATGTCATTAGGTCCACGTAATTAGAGTACTTAAAACACCAGCTGATGCATTTTGTTCTCAAGTTACAGAGCAGATGGCTCTGGACACCCGTCATCAGCCTCACAGAGGTATTGTCTTTCATTTATTTCTCATGAGCAGTTGAACCATCTAATGTTTCACAGCGATCATAACTTCATCTTTTGAAGTTTACAGTTAAACGTCTCTTTTTACTCTTTTAGCGTGTCAATACACATCATTTTACATGCTGAGAGGATGCATTTTACCCAAACCCAATAATCAGCTTGTAGCTCGTCGTAAGTGTCTTATGTTGGTCACGTTTTTATATCCTACCCGAATACACTTTGTTTAAAATTGTCATACGTTGTACAAATGTTTTTCATTCCATTTATTACAGTTTTCATAAATATGTTTACTGCACCCTTACCGCAGTCAGTCTAATTAAAAAATAATAATTTTGCTTCACATTTTCAGGTCAAGGCAAAAAGTTAGTGATTATCTAATAATGTAAAAACTGATGTGTATATATCAAAAATGTAGAACTAGATATGTAACAACGTGCTTTGTTTCTTTGGAATTAAGCACAAAGCTACCCAAAAGCCTAGCTGTGCTCTGACCACCACGGGTATCGAAACCAGGTTGGTAACGGTGTGAGTCCGTAGACTGGGAGGAAGCAACGTCCTTCTTCTGAAAAATATGAATCAGTTGTTTTCACCGGAAAACCTAAATATTTCATCGAAGCATGTTTGTAGTGGGTATACTTTCAATGTACAGACTTTCTCTACTTTAGCAAATTTGTAGCGAACTTTACAATAGTGAAGTGTAGCCCTTTCAAACCTAACTATAGAATCTCAAAAAAACTTTTCACAAAAGAAAATGTAAAACAAAGCTCAAAGTATTGCAATCAGGAAAACTACGGTGCTATGTTAAAATGTTTGTTGGGGAAAGAAATTTTCAATTGTCCAGAAAGTGTAGATTTTTCACAAATTTATCAGTGGACTCAGCATAAAGTCCAATGTAGCTGTGCTATAAGAAAACACACACACACAAATTTATCGAAATCTCTCTTTAAACGTGAAATGCGAGTTTCTTCAATAGGCGATGTTAAATTACTTGTTACACTTGAGTAATAAATTTAGAAACTCTTGTTGCTGTATACTCAACACCATAATTAAACATTCACCAACAGAAACTTTAATTTATTCCAGTTATACCTCATTTAGAATAAATTCTACAATACTGCATTTGTTAAGTTAGCAGTTTATACTGACTAGTTCACTATTATCGTAGAACTTTCTAGCATTTTAGAGAAGTAGCTCTCGACAAAGCTGTTAAAAAGTGGGATTGATCATCACATTATGACATCTCCACCGCCGAAAGGGCGAGCACATACGGGCATTTGAGCTCGTGATCCAAAGTTTGCTAGTCCTCAAATTGTCATCAAAATTAACGTTGTTTTATCTTCGCAAGTGAATTGCTACTCGCAGTATAGTATCAAATCAACTATGATGCCAACCATGTTATAGAAATTACCTGCTTCTAGTTTGTACTTCAAGTATACATATATATTAATAACTTTAATTCTTAATAAAGTATACAGTAAAATGGAAAATTGTACAAAATAATATCGTTCTTATTTTCAACAAACTAGATGGTCTAAATCATCAATGTATGATATCTCTTTCTCGACATACGTTTCTGTTGCCTCCTGCAACTCGTATAAAAATAAAGCATGTCTAAAAGTGGTACATAGCAAAAGACAGTTCCCCTTTACTTACAACTTTGATGATAAGGACAGGCTTGAACTTGGAATAAGACGAGATCCATTCTTGGCTAAATTGTTGATACAACAACTTAGAAATTCCCTTCTATGTGAAGTCGATGTTGTTGTTTTATTTTTGTTGCTGTCAGAACATAAAATGCTGACTCGAAAGGATATGTTGGCGGGAAAGGTCCATTGCTTTTCTTGACAGGTCAGGATATTTCAACTGCCATGCGGAAGTTTCCAAAATGTTTTGACTTGAATTCTTCCTGAAGGTTTTTTTTTTTTATCACTGGATAGTTCTACGAGCTTGAACGGAATCGTTTTCTCCCATTAATGGTTGGAATTGATCTATAAATTGACACTGAAGTTTCCCGAGATGATCAAAAATAACGTCACCAATAATACAATGATTTAACTCATTTTGTTTCAAGAAATGCCTGAGGCAAGGAAACATTTCAGTTTCTGTTCACACACTGGTATTTCAACAATGCAAGTGTTTGACAAAAACACTGACACTTTGTCATTCCGCTGTAATGTTTTGCTATTTCATGTGGCAAATTAAGGTCGCTGAATTTATCGAAACTTTCAATCAAATAGTATAGTACTAGAAGTTACTTTTTATCCATAAAATACGCTGCTTAGGTGAGTTTTCAGTCTAATACAAAAATAAAAATACTGAGGTCGATTTCAGAAGTATAATGCGACTAAGTACCTTCTCGCGAGACAACCAGCATACCTCTATATGGAACAGGAGATTCTCATACGTTGGTCCTATTTCTCCATAAAGAAAGAAACACAGCCCATTGTTGAAAACTCTTAATTTCACAAGATTTACAACACTCACAGCATTTCGTGGCACTTATTTTACTTCAAACTGCAATATATTTGAAGCTGGTTCTTCCCCGTATATGATGCAATGTCTAAATATTGCACCTGGAGAAAGAGCACTAACTGCGAGTCTGAACCAGGTCTTGTTTCCCATAAATAAAGCAGCTCCTATCAGTATATATCAAACAGAATTACTTAAATACAGTGTGTCTATGGTGGAAAACGTTACAATAAGAACAAAGATGATTTCGCTTTCAACGCTTCCGTCCAGTACTTGGCAAAACAAAACCTCTTCACATACTTCCTCTTAAACAGTTTCATATAAATAATAGAAGCTGAGCTAAACCAACACAGTCTTTGTTTTTATAACATTGTATGGAAAATTTCTTACTGTTCAGGGTTTGCGTTATTAATTGCATTTTTATGCCTTGCGACAGTACCACGTGATTGAAGGCACTACTTAAGATCCTCAAAACACCTCTCTCCATGGATAATGTTATATGTTTTATGGCAGAAGAAATACTAATATTTCTCCTATATTGTATGGCTTCATGCTTTTCCCAACTAAATAAGATGCTACTAAAATAATTTTTACGTTTTTGTTGGAAAAATGACCAACTTTTCAATCAAACTGTTTTACCCTTTCTTTATTGAAGAACGAGTTTTTTTGTTGTTTTTTTTTTTACTTACATGCTTAAGTTGTTTAGTTTTCAAATGCCTTGTAAATTCATATGGTTTCATGCTGTCACTACTTATACCCTGCCCTTCAGTGGCACAGCGGGATGTCTGTGGAGTTATAATGCTAGAAACCGGGTTTCAATATCCGTGGTGGGCAGGGCACGGGTAGTGTATAGTGTAAGTTTGTGCTTTACAATAAACAAATAAACAAGCTAAAATCTAGGTACCAATAATACACTGAGATCGTTTCTCGTTATTAACAATTCTGTAAGTGAAACCGTATTTTAAATAACTCTCTTGGATGCTTAAAGCGTTTAATTTTCGATTTTTGTTCAGTTTACCAACAGTTGCAATAAAATCAAAAACCGACAAAGTGCTTGGTCCAGGTACAGAGCCATTAATTTGTTGTTACTGGAAGAAACACGAGATCGCTCTTTAATGATATGTAACACCCACTTATCCATGTTTTTAACACACTGTAAATGTGTATTAATGTCTAAAACTTGAGACTAAATAGCTGACAAATGAGTAAACAAACGTTCCTGATATTTTGGTGATTCAATCAACAGACGCGGTGATTTTTATATGGAACGTAGCCATTACTACAGGCTATGTTCTCATATTCTTATATGATAATTAAGGCTTCTGGCTCTTGTGCATCTCTGTAGTCTGTTTAAGGGAAGTGTATTAATACAGAGGTCGTAGGACACTTCTAATAACTATCTTTAAATGTTTTACTTGTGACGTTTAAACAGCACGATTAGCAATTTTATATTATTGATGAAATTTCTTTATCAGTTAGCGGATAAAAAACAAACGCAAAAAAGGATAAAACAAATAATTAGGGGGGTTTTGAGCTCTTTTTAACTCGCCATAAATAACTTATGTTACTAGATGGTGAATTAAAAAAGAATCAAAACTCCCATAAATCATATACACAATAGTATTATAAGAGGCTTAAATGTATTTATTTAATTTAATTTACTATACTGCGCTATGCTGACAAGCACTGAATAGGCGAAACTGCAATTCCCAACAAAGTATGCAGCGAACAAAAATGTATTAGGCTTATACGTTACAGATTAAAAACGTTTAATTTTACTTTTGGTGAAAATGAAAATAAATATAATATAGAACAATACATGAAATGGTGATATGAGTGAAAGAAATAAAATATTTATTAGACTAATAACTGCTCAGCGTCACCTGTCAATTCAGTTACATTTATAAAATAAAATAAAACCAGTGGTTTGAAGGCCAACTACATCGTTTCGTAATTTAAAGATTTAACACTATTGCCATTAAACAGCGAAGTGCAACGTTCAGAAATAGCCCTGAAGAAAAAAAGTCTTGCGTTTCTTAAACTTGGACTGAGGAAATAGGATACTGCCCGTTTTTACTAAACTGTTTGATACAACCAGTTGTGTATATTAAAAGTTAATTTAACGCTGATAAGTAAGAAGAAAGAGTGTAAATATACAACGTTTCGGTTTTGTAGACTCTTCTTACATTTGCTTTTCGGCTTGGAAAAATCTGTTACTTGTTCGTTGTGAAGCCCCCACACTAACAGCCCCATTCTAACCTATTTGTGTAGATGCTGCACACGTCATTTTCCAATGTTAATTGTTGTTACTCTAGTACCTGAAGTATAATAATAAAAGGGATGTATGTGGGCCTGTGTTTGTACATGACTTCATGGTTCTAAGAACCTGAAATTTTGCACAAATATTATATGGACTCTGATGGTGTGATATTGTTATATATACACGAGAGCACATCTTTTTGTGAGGTAAACAAGAGAAAACCTCATAGAAAAGAATGTGACCATATAACTCCAAGAAGAATCTAACAATATGAAATGTAACAATAGTAAGTGGACCCTAAGAGTGTGCATCAGGGTATTATTTATGTTATCCTTGTGCGTGCACACATGCGCATCTTTCTAATGAGGCAATAAAGTGAATAAGCACATACAAGCGTTTCTTTATATTATAAACAGTAATCACAGACAGACGGCCAAGCACGTGGATGTGTGCATACATGCGGGTGCGAATCTTTTTAATGAGGCAAACTACCAAAATACTACATAGAAAAATAAGTCGTTCCTTATATAACCACTTCTAATATATAGAAAAGCTAGTGCATTTCGGTAACAATGCGATCCAACAATGGATTTTATCTCATGTTGCTTAGCAAAAAAAATATATTAGTTGTACTTTTATGCTAAAATTGATTGAGAATATACAAATTGACAGAGTTAAATAGAATACATCAATCTAATAACTCCAGCGAAACCGTGTACCTTCACTAGTAATAGTAAAATTTGTACAATAGTTTTAAAATGTCTTTATTTTAAATATTTACAATCAAATATAATTTATTTCCTACTATACCCATAATTAAGCCCCACCCCTGTCGACTCTCAGCGCCCTTCTTGGGAGGGGAAGGGCACAATTTGTACATCACGGATCTAAATTACGCAATACCTCAAATATAGTGGCCACTGTATTTATTTTTTGTACACTCTATAAAAGAAGATTCAAAACAACACCTTCAAGTCAAGGAAATATTAATAAACGTGACACACCTGAAACAGACGTACATTCACACCGATGCTATGTATTTATTGTGTGTTACTTACACTCTTATAGGAGTATGAATTCTGTTGTATTTACCAACACGCTGTATTAACGTAGAAATGTTATGATGATTTTTAACATTTTCGTAGATATAGTAATCCAAATTATATTAATATTACAGAGACTTATGCAAAACTACACGGTGTTTATTGGGATCTGTGTATTCGAAAAGTACAAAAAATAATTATGATGAAATACACACTCACAAAAAAAATCCTTTACAAAATTAGGACATATTGAGAAAATAACAGAAATTAATCTATATGCTAACAAACTGAAGTAAAGAATAATCTAAATCATAAGCAAAAGAAACTTGTCAAAGAGATTATTAGCAACTGTGCTGTCAAATAGCCAACAAGCCTGGCGACAGCTGACACACAAACTTTAGGTAAGTTGTTGTCAGTTGAGAAGAAATAAGCAGAAGAATTTGTTGATTGGATTCAACGTCGTATTTTCTAACTGTTGGCGCGTCTGACACAGACAAATACTTTTTAACTACGTCAATGAAAGAATGAAGATGTAACTTTGGCGATCTCGCTGTGTTAGTAGCCACAGTACATTTCTCCTAGAGACCGAAGGACAACAAGGTTAACCGTGTGTTTCATACATGATTCATCGTAATTGATTGCTTTACAGAGAAACCTAACACACCGTGATACAATAAGGAAGACTTTAATTTTGATACCTTCAAAACGTCTGGAGTTTTGGCAGAAATACTCAAATCCTTCGATGTGGAAGATCATTATATTTTAGTTTGCCAGATACGTCTTTCGTTAATTAATGGGTTGACTGTTGAACTCGACAAAATTAATGGTATTAATCATCTGCGTGACGTATTTCATTAAAATTAACAGAAGTCTGATATGGACACCAACCGGACCAACGTTGGATTTACGTTCTAACTATTTTGCATGCACCTACAAACGAAGTTAAAACCAGTTCGTTTCTGTGCTAATATTCACTTTTAAATATCGACTTTAAATAAATAAGCGCGATAAGTGAATCACGTGTCAATACCGAAGCGCTGATCTAAGCAAATTTTGTGTTGACATATGTTTTCAACCGGACTTATTGCCGATTTTTCATACCCGTACTAATAAAATGTTATCAAAATATGGACATTTACTTACACGTTGAAGGCTACTTTAGAAGACAGGTCAAATAATATTACCCATCTTACCATTGACATGAAAATATTAGTTTTTTCTGTCCTCCCCAAGCCCTTTTAGCCGTGGGGACGTTATAAAGTGACGGTCAATCGCACTATTCGTTGGTAAAAGAGTAGCCCAAGAGTTGGCGGTGGGTGGTAATGACTAGCTGCCTTCCCTCTAGCCTCACACTGCTAAATTAGGGACGGCTAGCGCAGATAGCTCTCGAGTAGTTTTGCGCGAAAGTCAAAAAACAAACTAACCTCCCTTCCCCAAACTTACTTTTGCCACCATTTCCCCTCTATTAGAAATTCCCGAGAACTCGACTGGAATGATCAGAAGTATACAGATTCAAATTGACTATCTTTTTTGAATGAATGAGTAACGAAAATTGGATATTCCACTTTCAATGTTTGATATTATCGTCATGAAAAGTGTAACGAACTGTATACTTTAAAGAAATAATAAAGATTCGACTATGCACTTCGAAGGTAAGATTACGAGTCTTGAGTGAAAATCCATTGTTACGCAGGCCGTTGGTATCATTTAGATAAAACGAGGATCGATGACGTTATGTTCATTTTAAGGTCTACATCTGAATGCGTTTTTGAGAGATTTTAAGAACACACGTGCCCGATATACCTATGAGTTGGTGCCAAAAACTATAAAAAAAAAAAGCCATTAAGATCTGAAGGATTATATGCGATTTTCGATAGAGTATATACTTGGTTCTAGAATCGTTCGATTTTTTTTCACCTCCGTATAATGATTTATTTCTTGCTCTTAATGTTGCAAGCACATCGCGTGAAGAAAGTGGATAAAATAATCCAAAGAAGATAAAACCTATAAGAATAAAAATTCTGACTTTATCAAAGTATTCTAAATCATTACTTAAATAAAAAAAGTATATTAGCTTATCATCAAGCATTTACAAAAATAAGTGTCCACCAATAGCTGAGCAGTAAGTCAATGAATGACTCACCACTCTAAAAATTGAGATTCGATACCTGTAATCGGTGCAGTACAGATAGACCATCACTGTGTACCTTGGTTATAAAAAACAAAGAAATATAAATTTGTACATGTAATACAGCTCAAATAAGAATTACATTGTTTTTCATAGACAAAAAATAAGAACATAAGAAATGATACTGAAATAAGGGAAGCTTTTAACAAGTTTAAAACATTGCGAGTGAAAACGTTATTATAGTAATGAAGCTTTAAAGACTATGTTTATGATATAGTTTGATACGTGTGCAGCTATCAAGTTGTGTCATTTATTGTAGAAATATTAAATCGTAACTGCCCTGAAAGCAATCAAACAAACAGAAAAAATATGAGCGTTAATACTATATGGTTGGGTGCATTATATTATAATCATTTTGAATATCCAAATCACAAATAAACGTGTCGAACACAGCTGATGTGAAGTCTGAGTGTAACGGAATATATAAGAACTACATTTTGGCGTTACGTAGTTAGTTTGATACCACTAAAAATAGATCACTTTCAAAAGAGTTATGTAACAATCTGTTCTGACGCAAAATATTTATAGCTGATAAAAATGTGTTCCCATTAGGAATTTAGAATTTCCAAGACGGAAAACAAAGGAATACGAATCAACTTGGGCCACCAGAACTACTCAGAAAGAAGCCTTTAATAAGTGGATAACAGGCGTGTTGATCAAAGTATGGCATTTTATAACAAGTGAGAATCCATGAACACAAAAGTAGGTAGTCAAAATCATCTACATGCAATGGACAACAGTACACAACATAATCAAGAAGGCAAAACACAAGAACGACGGGAAGTATGGTTTTACCAAGTTCTGGCTGTCAGTCATACCTCCCCTATAACTGTCGCATACCTAAAACAGTTGGAGAATCAGATAAATGTTCGTGTTCGAAGACGTAGTTTAAATCGCATGCTCAGGGCCAATGGATTTTTGTACAACTAAGGCATTAAAACGGGAACTTAAAACAGTTATCCTCGAATCCTAGATGACTATGGAAAGCCAAGCAGGGTCGTGAATTGCTTTAAACATGATAGCAATAGGACGGAGTTTTAGGTTTTTGTTATTTTCAGTGAAACTACGTTATATAGATATCATTAAGTTACATGGTCGTCAGATAGAGCATAACCAAACGTGACGGCATAGACTATATGTGTGTGTGTGTGTTTATAGCAAAGCCACATCCGGTTATCTTCCGAGCCAACCGAGGGGAATCGAACCCCTGGTTTTAGCGATGTAAATACGTAGACTTATCGCTGTATTAGCGGAGAGCGCATAGACTGTAACAAAATGTTGAAGACTCCCAAGTTGTTTTAATGTAACGTTCTAACCCACTGGTAACAGAAACTGTCGAGAAACAAAAAGAATCATTAAACAAAAATAACTTGAGGGGAAAAATAATAAACAAGAAGAGTAAAGATTCCCTGGGAAAGTGTAAGGAAACTGTACAGTATAAAGAGGAAGTGGATATAGGAGGTTCAAACCTTGGCTTCTTCCACTTACCTGATACTTAACACAGTTGAATAATGTTTTAAGATTCTTCAGGCTTTTCGTTTTCTTATTATTTTTATGGCTATTTAAGATTTTTTTGGTTGAAAAATCCTTTTGAGTTTATTTCCTGCTGAAATGGTGGTAGGTGTCACATGAAAGGAAGAAAAGACAGTTATGGACGTAGATAAAGAGTAAACAGGAAGTACAAGGACGTAGATAAAGAGGAAGTGGAAGGAAATTACAGTGAACGAAAAATAGAAAGATTAGAATATTGAGTAAACACTAAATGGGAAGAAAAAGTAGAAAGTAAACAGAAAGTAGGAAGAAGTGAAAATAAAATAAACAGGAAGCAGAAAGAAGAAACTAAAGAGTAAACACTAAATGGGAAGAAAAAGTAGAAAGTAAACAGAAAGGAGGAAAAAGTGAAAATAAAATAAACAGGAAGCAGAAAGAAGAAACTAAAGAGTAAACACTAAATGGGAAGAAAAAAACAGAAAGGAGGAAGAAGTGAAAATAAAATAAACAGAAAGGAGGAAAACACTAAATGGAAAGCGAAAAAACAGAAAGGAGGAAGAAGTGAAAATAAACTAAACAGAAAGAAGAAACTAGAGAGTAAACACTAAATGGGAAGAAAGGGTAGAAAGTAAACAGAAAGGAGGAAGAAGTGAAAATAAAATAAACAGAAAGAAGAAACTAGAGAGTAAACACTAAATGGGAAGAAAAAGTAGAAAGTAAACAGAAAGGAGGAAGAAGTGAAAATAAAATAATAAACAGGAAGCAGAAAGAAGAAACTAGAGAGTAAACACTATGTGAAAGGAAAGAAAGGAGCAGGGAATACATAAGAACTACAAAAAGAGGAAAAGAAACTAATCTAAAAAGAAAACTGTTGTGACTTTAAAGTTATATTTATGAACTCACTTATAACCTCTTTCGTTCTTTTATTTCCTAATTTTTGAGACTGAATTAGTTCTCCGTTTCGACTGCAGTTACTAAGAACACAAAACGGAGGTGCAGAATAATTGAACTCCTTTCGAACAAGTTTTTGTACTTTAGATTAATCCCAAAGGAACGTTAGATACATTGAAAGTACACCAACGATCAATAAATCGATGTTATTCCTATACCAAGGATACCGATAACTTGCAGTTTATTGACAGTAAAGGAATCCACTGGTTCCGTTTGTTCACATATTCAGGCATTAATGGTGATTTTAAGTTAAAACGGTTCATCAGATATCGGTTTATTGAATATTTGTAATGTATAAAACAAGTTCTATCCCTAAATTTATTTTTTCCTAATCAACTCTAATAGGCCTACGTATACACTTTCTTTAGATCCGAAGGTTCATGATTCGTATCTTGCTGCCCCCCACCCTAGTGACACAGCGGTATGTCTGTGGACTCACACCGCTAGAAACCGGGTTTCGATAGCCAAGGTGGGCAGAGTACAGATAGCCCATCGTGTAGTTTTGTGCTTAATTCCAAAGAAACAAATGTGTATTGTTGTCATAAAAACACGCTCCGCACTTTGTTAACGAGAGTGCACTATTCGGTCAAACAACAATAACTAAAGGGTTGGTGTTGGCTACTTGCACTACCCCCCCAATAGTCCATCATAAAGTTAGGGACAACTATACGCGAATGCAAGTCTGTGTCCATTTTCGCGAAATTTCTGTAAAAAAAAAAAAACTGAAAGGCTCGAGCCTTGTGAGCGTTAGACTAGAAAGGTATTAGAATATTTTAAAATAATTATAAGAATTTCATTTAAGCTGAAATGATTAGGTTAACTCCCACTGGTTGAGTAATTCAAGCTGATTTTATGTTATTGTGTTGTCGTAGTCACCATTTTAAAGTAGCATTGTTTATAAATATTATTGAAAACGTACAATTCCGTTTTACATACGTTAAAAACAGAATTTTTATACATGCTTCTAAATAAAATAAAAAGCAAAGATCTATCCAATTACTGCCCGAGTGTTTTATAACAGGGAAAGGATTATCATTTAGTTCTCACAATTATTGTACTTTGTGATAGAATAACGGCGAGTTAGGCTTATAAAGAATGAAGATGCACATAAATAATTCGTTCTGTTTTAAACGCTTACTATACAAAAATGAAAAAATGCATTATTTTATAAAAGTAATGCTAAGCCTCACTATCAAATCCCATATAACTGATCCTTCAATGTAAGCATTTGTGTGTCTTTTTTTGCCTCTCTAGTTTTATAAGTAACATGTAATGTGGAGGAATTGAGACTTGTATTATATCACTTCTTTGTGGCATTACAGAGCAGAATTTTTTGTTTTATCTCGAGTACATGGAATTCATTGGTCCGTGGATTAGAACATGTTATTGATTTAAGAGCTGTCTTTGGCATGTATATGTGTCTGAGTATCAAAATAGAGAGCTATTTCCTATATTTTAACATTAACAGATATTACAAAAATGTTTGACCTAAATTCTGTTTTAATGCATGTACTGACTGGAATGTCAAACGGTTCATTGAAAACTACTGCCGTTTGTCTCTTGATTTGTACAGTTTCTCTCAAATAGATATTCCATACAAGATAAGAGTTGGTAAACAGAACTTGAAGTGGATAACCGCTTTTCTATATTCCTTTCGTTTTAGGGCGGATTTTCTTTTGATGATTATGTACACGATAAGGAATTTGATTTTTTTATTCTTTTTATACTTTGATTAATGTACTAGAGTGTAAAACAACGTAGGGAAAAATAAAACGTGTAAAAACAAAAAAACTCTACATCTAGTTTGAGAAGCACACGTCCCAACAGTTTTAATCTGGTTTATATGCGAGTTAATATTTTAATTATGTCACCTAAAAAACTTTAATGAATTCCAAGTTTCAATAAGTTCACTGAGAATGACATAAACGGGACATTAATACATAATTGAATTCATCGACCGGATTCGTTACGACAGCTCAGTGTTTTCAAGCAATAAGGTTTCATGTACTTATCAAAAATATCTAGCACTTGTATAAAAAATGTCTCCAAGACAGAAAGAAAAGGAAACGGAAGTTCACTTCCAAATGTTTCTGTACAGAAAAACAAAATGGCTGTTTGTTTGTGTTCAACAGAGGAATTGTTAAAGCTCTAAGAATTTCGTGATATTTCAAAACCAACAGTACGGGGTCCATATGTCCTGAATAGCCATTAATCTGTATCGTAAAATCATAGAACTTAATACATTTATCAAACGTAGGTAGTAAAAAAAATATCCTGTTTTACCTACACTAATTAAACAAATACTTCTTAATAAACAAAAAAAAGTCAGAAAATTAACTCACCTGGTCACTTAAGTGTTATGTAGTTTTTGATAAAAACAACAACAAAACTATTCGTATGTCAGGTTTATATGATTCAAGCACCTTTAAAGTATGTATTAATGCCATGTTACTGTATAAAAAAAGTTTATTTCGCGAATACAAAGTTAATTTTCAATCACCTTTTAAATAAACGTTCTGTCCACGGTTATTTTTCATACAATGCAAAGCTCCTGTTTTGAAAAATGATCGATTAGTGATTCTTTCGAGAGAATGTTTCTTTCAAATTCGCGCAAAGCCACACGAGGGCTATCTGCGCTAGCCGCCCCTAATTTTGCAGTGTAAGACTAGATAAAAGGTAGCTAGTCATCACCACCCACCACCAATTTCTGGGCTACGTTTTTACTAACGAAAACGGGGGATGACCGCACATTATAACGCTCCCACGGCTGAAAGGGCGAGCATGTTTAGTTCGACAGGGATTCGAACCCCCGACCCTCATATTACGAGTCGAATACCTTAACCACGTAGCCATGTCGGGTTTCTTCGAGAGGAAATGTATCAGCTCTTTTACAGATGTCATAAATAAAATATAGTTCATAATATATTCCATTAGTAAACCGAGTTTTAAAGATAACGAAGGATTTATTTTCAAAATAATTCTGATAAAGAAAATAAAACAGAGTCAATTTAGAGTTTTGTGAAGAATTCGTAAAAATTAGACATTAATCTTTTTTTTTTTTTACAGAGGAAACAGACGATTAATTTTCGAAAAAGTGTTTCTACATATTGAAGTTTTGTGTAGTTTTAAAAATTTTATTCGCGTTTGAGTTACTTAAAGAACTTTTTAAAAATTGCATGAATTCATTATTTAAAAAAAAATATAAGAGTCTTATCGTTAAAGTTTTTCTTTCTTTCGTAATTAATTTCATCGACCCAACAGTCAGCGTTTTTATGAAATTCACTTATTTTTTAACACCTAAATTATAAATATTTTTTATTTCTAAAGAGCGAAACGTTCTGATATAGAGCTAATATCAATAATTCATTTACAATATGATTTTTGTTAGTTTGAGAAGCTAAGTTCAGTTCATGATTCGTTATGAGACACTCTGCCAACAGACAATATATGACTCGCTCCGGTGTTGTAATTCTTATAGACCTTATGCAGTTACGTCACTAAAGCAAACATTGCAATATGGCCGCAAACATCATTGATGAAAACATGGCCTCTGCTACTACATAATCACCTAGTTATTTATTAACTTTTCACAAATTTACACTAAAATTAGACAATATACGCATGTCAAAATACAAAGAAAGGTGCAGAAATGTCCTTCTTTACACAACGTATCCTTATTCCATCTCTTCAGCAATAACAAATGCTGGAACAAACGAAGGATCCAAGTTAAGCCTACAAATCAACGTTAAAGTATCACAGACTAAGAAGTTAGATACCATAAATTATTTATTACTAATAACATCTTTTTATACAGGAAGGCAGTTCAGTGCCTATAAACACCTTGATACTTACATGTATTTTTTGACCAGCTGGGTGTGCAATGCCATATTGTGGAAAATGTAAAAAATGTCCAACTACAAAGGTTGCTCGAGGGTATGTAGAAGATGGTTTTGTCATTAGGCCTGTTGTTTATGTTCTATCAGTGTTGAATTTACAAACTAGATGTACTACATAATATTGTATTGCATATTAAGTTTTCCTTTCTTGCAAAACCATTTTCTTAATATATATATATTTTACACAAATAAGCATGGGATTTGAAGACCACCTGTTTTAACAACTCACATTTTTAATAAAACTTTATTATCGGCCACTGCGCTCTCCCACCTAGCACCGCTTCTATTGGTTGCTATCATAGCATTTAGTTTACAGAAAACACCAAATATTTATGAGCGACACATTTGATCAATTTCTATTGAATATAATTGTAACAAGGTACATTGTATATACAAGTAATACTAACTACATATAAAATGGGAACTGCATATTCTACGATACTACGATGATTTTTTAAGTCTTGTCATTGTCACTCGGGTCTGCACGTTTTACTGCTTCGGTCTATTTAACATTACGTAGCGACTTTTAGAAACCAGGCCAAGCATTGTCATGTGGTTTGGGCACCCGACTCGTAATATGAGGCGGGGGCGTTATAATGTGACGGTTAATCCCACTATTCATTGACAAAAGAGTAGCCCAAGAGTTGGCGGTGAGTGGTGATGACTAGCTACCTTCCCTCTACTCTAACACTGCTAAATTAGGAACGGCAAGCGCAGATAACCCTCGTCAGCTTTGCGCGAAATTAAGAAACAAACACGTTTAGAAAAGTATAAAACAGTAATCCTGGATTCTTATCTGGTTGTCTCTTCAAATATTTGATCCCATGTTCCAATACCAACAACTAAATACTTATTATTGGATTGTCCAAAATGGCGGGGTTTAGTTTTCGGCTTACCGGTTACGTAAGCGTGGCACCATGCACATAGGAGCTACTTATGATGTTAAATATCATGAGAAAAGCTTTACTAATTTTAATTGCAGTATATGTAGTGTTTTCTTATAAAAATAAACGTACAGACCTTGCCAGAATTTTCCAACATCTCTTGAACCCATCAAGTAAAAATATACAATCACTAATTAGATAGGTTAGTGAATATCAGATGCAGGAACATGGCGATCGAAATTAATGTAATAGAAGAAAGTTCATTCGTGAAATATTGCTGTCAGAGGGTAATAAATGTGATATGCTACATTTAGTTTGGCCACATTTAAACAATATTTAAACATGGGTATTGTGCAAAATTATCCTAAAAAATGTGGGTACTTTAGAAGGGAGGAACAATGAAAACTGTGTAACATCCTAAAACATGATCAGTGTGTTAGGTTTGTGTAAAGCTAAAAGATACAGGTATTTTGGAAATTAGGTGTAAATGTTTTGCATTAGTCTTTTATTTTTAATTATTGTAAAGCTACACGAGGCCTATGTGCACTAGCCGTCTCTAATTTAAAAGTGAAAGATTAAGGGGAAGGCTAGTCATCACCGCTACATCTTGGGCTACTCTATTAGCAACATATTATGGGATACAACGTCACGACTAAAAGGATGAATATGTTTGATGGGACAAGGATTCGAGTCATCAAAATGCAAATAGAGTGCCCTAACCACATGGTCATACCAGCCTAATTGTTTTAGAATGGTCAGAGATCCTTTATTTAGTCTCGAAGTGACTGTTAAACATGGTCTGGCTAAAAGCAGCTAGAAAAGTTGTTAAAAACACGTGCGTTGTTGTACCAGCTGTGAGAAAAAGCGGTGTGGGCAGAACTGTGCTTAGAGCGTAACGGTGAAATGTCTCCACATCTAAATACTTATATATGTCAAGAGGTCATAGATGATAACATTCTAGATATTGTAACAAAGGTTTCTATTAAAAAGCTAAAAAAATCTGTTCAAGTAGGGAAACAATCCTTGCCATACAACGTGTACGATTCGTGGCTCATTTCAAAGAAAAAAACATCTTAAAGTGACTTCTCCAGGTGCCAACCTTACCTACAGAGCATTTTGGAGGACATTAATTGGGAATATTAGACCACAGTCTTCAAGTTATTATTAGTTAGCAGAATCTTTTAAAAAATATATATATTTTTTTTAAGTTACAGAGAAACTTCTAGAAAACTAATTAAGGCTACACTTCGCAGAATAGCATCAGTTATTTAGGCCTAGAGAGATGCTATATCATGTTACAGTAATAATTATTAAGATCCCTTTCAAATGCTTTTACATTAAAAAACTCATGCATTTAATTAAACTATTATACCCTATAAAATGTGTGTATAGAAGTGATAGTCATCATTACAAGTTTGAGTGATTTTAGTGAAGTAAACGGTGATAAAAGAGAATTTGTTACACATTATAGTTGGAAGATTTAAGACATTAGTAAATTAAAGTGTTATAGTGTTGATTATTTATTGTATGGCTTTTAAGTAGATGTAGATTTTGTTATTTCATGATCGTATAAAACGTTCTTTAAATTTTGTTCCTTGTGAAATGACCAGATAAAGAAAAATGGGACATGGGAAGCTAAACAAGGTTTTAGAGGTCACAAAATATTCGAGATCAGACAAGCAAGAATAATATCAAAAATAAGAGGCTTTAGATTAATTTAACAGTCGTGATTTATGCGAACTTTATGTAATAACTATCTGCTCTGTTTCATAATCCCCTCGGTGGGCTGAGCAGATAGCCCTTTGTGGCTTTGCTATAGGAAAAACACACACACACAGTTTCATAATCCTTTCAGTTACACTCTAATATTTTTATTCTCAAGTTAAAAGAATTACTTGAGTCTAATAGGGTTCAATCTGTCGTCGACAAAAAAAATGTTTTAGAAATGTTGTCATCATGGTTGTTGAGAAAAGTAAGCCGCGCTCGAATTTCAATTTATCTTCACGCCAGGATGTATTCTCTTAAGATTGTTAGTTCGACAGATGTGGATTTGTGTGCACCGTTGTACACGAATCTTGTTCAATTTTCCAGGTCATAGAGCTTAATGAATTTTACTCGCACAAAATCTCCTCTGAAACCAACCTACACGGACAGACCTTTTAAAAGCTGAGTATGCATGGAAAGCCAACATATCCGTAGGAAAAAGACGTTACTGAAATATAATTAAAGCCAATTAAATTACCACTTTGCTGGCATTGTCTCCCAAGGGTATCTATAATGAATGAAAGGAATATTTACCCAGGGTTGTGAAGCGGTGAGATTAGTTTATTTCTCTACGTCTTTGTAGGATAGAATGTATCGCGCCGAAACAAACAGAGTCGGCAAACTAGAACATCCTGAAAAGAATAATAATCAACCAACAAACGAACTTTAAAAGGTAAACACCGCAGCCCTCTCTTCTGTTGGAGCCACACGTGTAAGTTCAGAATTATAATGTGTCCTGTAATTTGTAAGTGTGGAATCACAAGAAACATTAATACTACAATTTTGTTACATTAATATACAATATTTCTCTCTTCAAAATGTTCCTGGTGCGAATTTTAACTTAACAATAATTAGTTAAAATTTAGCGTAGGTTGTTTAAATGTTTAGAAACGAAGAGTGAAATACAGTCATACAGAAGTGTGGTTGTATCTGCTACAGATGTATTAGGTTTACCAGCTGTATATGTTACCACATTATACAACCAAGAATATAAAATGAAACAAACGTTTGTAGAATACGGTTATTTATAATAATTAATGATATTATATAGATGTGGTAATTGGAATTACTTAAATGTACCTTACAAATAACTGATAGCTGGTTAACTCTTTAACGTAAGAGAAGTCAAGAGTTCAAACCTCTCACAGGGAATTTTTAAAAAATCACCATAAAGAAAAACAAACTGTTGTACAAATAGTCGGGCGTTGTTTTTAAGAGAAGTGTGTGTGTTTTTTCTTATAGTAAAGCCACATTGGGCTATCTGCTGAATCCACCGAGGGGAATCGAGCCCCTCATTTCAACGTTGTAAATTCGTAGACTTACCGCTGTACCAGCGAGGGACTTGTAAGAGGAAAAGAACACATTAATTTCAATTGTTAAATATGCCTTACAAATTAATACAACTAGTTAGCTAGCACAGTAGTGTGTAAAGTTCTCGCTTCGATACCGAGCTAGGGTAATTAATAATACCAGACGAATTTGAAAAATGCTTATGATGTGAAATAATCATCGAATTTTTATTTTTGCGTTTTCACAAATTCTCAGTTAAAAACGTGTATGTGTTGTCTCATCACTTAAAGTTTATAAAATATGTTTCCTGCCGCATAAAAGAGTATATTTATCACAGTTCTTTTTGCTGACGTGAATATCATTGCATGCCGAACGCAAGATAATAATAACCTAAAGTGCATAGGTACAACAATTTTACATCGATTAAACACGTAAAAAAATGATATGCATTATTACACCGAATAGCAGCAACACACACACACACACACATATATATATATATATATATATATATATATATATAATTATTATCCACAGTATTAAATTTAAAATAATCTCTTTACAACATCATATGTAATTAAACTAGAGGTTAAGATATACAGATTCTACTGTAATACCATAACAACCTTAAGACAAATGAACGCCAGTTAGAACTCGAACTTGTACCATAGTATAACAAAATAAAGAAACTATATTCGGAGGTCAAAGATGCATATTGCACCGTTTAACAGTACGAAATAAATACACACGTGATTAACTTAAGTCTTCGCTATGCAAAAAAATATTAGGAATATAGATTTGGGGGTTAAAAATTGTGTTTAGACGTATATATAGACAACGTTACTTTATTTGTTGTTTATTATATTTTTATACCTACACTTATTTTGTTTGTAAAGTAACAAGAACTGAAAATTTCAACCTGCGAATGTGAGCTAATGGCCGAGTCAAACGCTTCTAGAGTTCAGATATAGTCATCTCTTAACTTTGAAATATTCACCAAAATTAGGGTAACCATCCAGCAGTACCTGCCAACATAAATAGCTGTGTTTTCGATATTTGAATTTAGTAAGAGTGTTTGCTGTCACTTTTATGAAGCGTCTACATCTAAAAAGTTCCAGAAACATCACTTCTCGAATCTTAGACCCTTGTATTTGCAGCCAGACACGATAAACACTGGACCACGTCCAAGAATGAATAGATAGATAAGGCCCGGCACAGCCAGGTAGGTTAAGGCGTTCGACTCTAATCTGAGGGTCGCGGGTTCCAATCCCCAACGCACCAAACATGCTCGCCCTTTCAGCCGTGGAGGCGTTGTAATGTGACGGTCATTCCCACTATTCTTTGGTAAAAGAGTAGCCCAAGAGGTGGCGGTAGGTGGTGATGACTAGCTGCCTTTCCTCTAGTCTTACACTGCTAAATTAGGGACGGCTAGCGCAGATAGCCTTGGTGTAGCTTTAGCGCGAAATTCCAAAAACATAAAAGTTTTTCGATTCTGCATCATGGCACCGAATTCCCGTGACGATATTTACGGTTTATTCACGTGAATAAATTTAACTGAGCAAAAGTTGATGCAGATAGTATTATGGGTTGTTTCAATTTATTTTTGTTGGCATTGATAGAATCCTTATCTTGGAAACCTATAATCAAAATATGCATATTGTACCTATGAACCGTTCATTATAAGTTGTATACTGAAGGAGGCTGTCCTCCATATTGTTTGTTTGTTTGTTTGGGATGTTCACCAGATCTGACTAAACTAGGGCTATCTGTGTTAGCCGTCCCTAGTTTTAAACAGTAGAAGGAAGCCAGCTGATCAGCAACATCCCTTGACAATTCTTTAGTTTCTCTTGGCTGGTTGAAAATGTGCTTCGGCCGTCACACTTATAAAGCAACCAAATCCCCAAAGACGATTTTTGGAACAACAAAATGAGATTTTAAACCCTCTGATTCACGGCTCGACGCGTTAACTGCTAAAACATACTCCACTCCTCCATCATATAATTACAAAATAGTTGTTGTTAATCGTTATTAAGCACAAAGCTACACAAAAAACTATCTGTGTTCTGCCCACCACAAGTATCTAAATCTGGATTATAGCGTTATAAGCTCCCAGACATATGGCTGTGCCACTGGGGCTCACGAAGTAGTACAGGGAAATATGAGCGATACATAACCCATTACATTATGTTGCATCTTGGGGCTACTTAGTTACCTTGTATTTTTTTAACAGTATTTCTATAAGTGGCAAGGCATGGCCAGGTGGTTAAGGCACTCAACTTGTAACCTGAGGGTCACGGGTTCGAATCCTAGTCACATTACACATGCTCACCCTTTCAGCCGTGGAAGCGTTATAATGTAACGGTCAATCCCATTATTCGTTGGTAAAAGAGTAGCCTAAGAGTCGGCGGTGAGTGGTGATGACTAACTGCCTTTCCTCTAGAACTTACACTGCTAAATTAGGGACGGCTAGCGCATGTAGCCCTCAAGTATTGCGCGAAATTCAAAATCAAACAAAACAAAAAGATAGATAAAAAAAACTATTGTTAAAAATAGGAGAAAAGCAAAATATCAAAAGATACCTTACTGAAAAAAAACAATACAAGGTAAGCAACACTGATAAAGGTAGCAATTGAAAAGAGGAACTTCATGTTTAACTGACACAAAGGCTTAGCTTTTATATACAGACGCTTTATAAAAGTGACAGCAAACCCTGTTACTAGATTCAAGTATCGAAAACACAACCATTTATGGTGGCAGGTACTGGTGGATGGTTACCCTAATTTTGGTGAATATTTCAAAGTTAGAGACGGCTATACCTGTACCCTAGAGGCCTTTGACCTCGCCGTTACCTCACGTACACAGGTTGAAATTTTCAGTTCTTGTCGATTGACAAACAGAATAAATATATGAATATTAATGAAATATATAGAAATATAACAAACAACAAATAACGGAACGTTGTCTTACGTTTTTTAGCATTGACTTCAATGTTCAAATTGATTTTTGTACCATACGATACGTGAAGTGGTTCGCTTTCAAGGAACTAGCATGTAGGCCACTACATCCGATCAATAAGGCTCCTTTTTTTTTTTCTAATTCACATCCATTACAACATTGAATAAATCAAAATTTAACTAATAGATTATATTTAAAGTAGCATAGAATATAAAGGTCATAGGTGGTTTGAAATGCCATCAATCGAAATTCCACTAATAAATTTAACGTGTGGGAAGACCAATCTGCGTGTTTAAATACACGAAAAGTGTATCTGTTCATATTTTACCATGAGACAGGAGCATTTAATTTATTAACGTGATGTAAATGTATGAAATACATACAGTATGTAAATAACGTGATGTAACGAATGTAATTGGGCAATATACACTTGGACAACGTCCTCCAACGTGAAGAAAGCTGTGACTTGTATCTCAGCGGTTCTCTCGCACAGTCTGCCTACTTAGAAAGAATGTCCAGACAAGGATGTTCCAAAAATAGCTTTATAGAGTTGGATTCATAAAGCCACACCCGAGTCTTCTCGAACTTGTATGATGAAAGGTAGGGGTCGTACTAAACGGCAATAATTTTGAGAAGTGAGGTTCGATTGTTCACAACTTAAACAGCATTGTTGGTTGTAATCTGATACGGTTGGCCTACAATAACTAAAATCTATCAAATTTCTTTCTGAACCACTTGGTAGATTCTACTTCGTTTCAGATACGTTTTCATTGTTCTTCTAGGAATAATAGCCAAAAACATTTGTTACTATGAAGAATACACAGGTGACGATAATCATTATTGATTTTGTGTAGTAATTTATGGCATTATGTATTTCTTTTCAGTTTTTTGTAGAAAATTGGCTTTATTAATTTTCGAATTGCATTTTACTTGTGATATGCGTAGTTAACTTTCTCCTGATCATGTGTAACCAACAAACATTCTATTTTTATTTAATCACAACAGGAAAGTCGTATGTTATATTCAGTTCTTATTGGTCATATTGTTTGTGTACTATGTACCAAGCAGTTGTAATAACCATAACACAGTAGCATTGTACTATAGTTGATAATTTTCTTTTCATATTTCAAGACACCAGGTGTCGCATGTATAGTACACATAAACTAACGACTACAAATTGTAGAATGTATTCTTATACAAGAAATATCTATAGAAGAAATGAAATTAACACAGCCATAAGAAATATACCGCCTATTAGAAAAAAACAACTTCTATTCGTTGGCCTTACATACGGAATGAAGAGCATTTAAATCTACCTCTACGGCTCTGCAGTCGATTGGTTGAATGTATTTGTTCTTAAACGAAATATTTTTTAAAGAAAACGATAAACTCAATCAGATCCACTCTTAACTCTTATTTTTCAAGAGAAAACAAAGATTCTAACATATCCTCGTACGACAACTGTCACTGGTATCGTTAATATTTTTTTAATTAACTTTTAAAGTAACTTTTAGAACTTGATGACAAATAGAAGCAACTGGTAAAAGTAAAAGCTTCTTTGCTTGTTTGCCAATGTGCCTCTTACCTCCTTTACATTTTGGATAAGAATCTGATGGCATCTAAAGATTAACTAATGTCATATAATTATCAAACAAATATTAACTAAGTTGAGTAATTACCAAACGAAAAAGAGAAAACAACAGTTTCATGTTCAACTTTGTTTTCATGGAGTAATATGTTTGTTTTAAATACATATTACACGTTGCAAACGACATTATGTGCTCAACGGATCCATGTTGAAAGCCAAGCCTCGTTATTTTGTATAGTTTATACAACTTATCCTGTCTTTAAATATCATACTGGCTAAAGAGAAACTTTGAAGATGTACCACATTTCTGTAAATGTACAATTAAGAGTTGCATTAGAATCCTATCTGTTTAGTCAAACAAACTGCCTCAGTTATTTCACGTTACATTTCTCCTGTTCATACTTGTACATAACTGGTATTGGAATGTAAATGCAAGTTTCAAGTGACAAGTGGTCCGTATACTATTTAATAGATAATACATGTTTTGTTTCAGCTTAATATTAATTATTTCTATTTTCTTTCATGAAAAGCAATTATCATAACGCAGTTGACTGTACACGATGTTTGTTTTGGAATTTCGCACAAAGCTACACGAGGGCTATCTGCGCTAGCCGTCCTTAATTTAGTAGTGTAAGACTAGAGGAAAGAAAGCTAGTCATCACCACCCACCGCCGACTCTTGGGCTACTCTTTTACCAACGAATAGTGGGATTGACCGTAACATTGTAACGCCCCCACGGCTGAAAGGGCGAGCATGTTTGGTGCGACAGGGATTCAAACCTGTGAACCTCAGATTATGAGTCGAACGCCTTAACCCACCTGACCATGCCGTGCCTCTGTAGACGATGAATTGTACATTATGTAGGTTTGAGCTCCCACGCTACTACCAATGTTAAATGTGTAATATAATATTATATTTGTAGATATATCTTATACAATCAGATGACTAAAATAAACAAGGCAACAATTTCCGGCCATACTGTATGTAAACATTATTCATGGAAACATGGCCTCTGCTACAGTCACCTAGTTCTCCGTTCATTTTTTTTTTTTTTTTATAAAACTTAATGGAAAATTAAATAATATATGCAAGTCAAAAATATGAAGTGCAGAAATGTCTTTCTTAACACGACATATCCTTATTCCATCTCCTTAGCAATAACAATCGCTCTAGATGCTAATAAATTAGTCGATATTTGAAACAGAGGATCCTAGTTAGGCCTAAAAACCAACGTTAACGTTTCACAGGTTGAGAATATAAGTGTCAAATTATTTAGTCCTGAAAATATTTTTACGAAAGAAAACAGAGGTCCAGCATGGTCAGATGGTTAGGACGCTCTACTTGTAATCTGACGGTCGCGGGTTCGAATTCCTGTCACGCCTAACATGTTCGCCCTTTCAGCCTATTCGTTGGTAAAAGAGTTGCCTAAGAGTAGGTGGTGGGTGGTGATGACTAGCTAGCTGCCTTGTCTCTAGTCTTACACTGCTTAAGGACGGTTAGCGCAGATAACCCTCGTGCAGCTTTGCGTGAAAATCCAAACAAACAGGAAAGCAGTTCAAGTCCTATAAAAGTCTTGATACTTAAAAGTATTTTGTAGCCAGCTAGGTATACGATGTCACACTGTGGAAAGTGTAAAAGACATCCAACTGCATCGTTTGCTCGAGAGTAAGTCGATTTTTTTTTTCATTAAACCTATTGTTTACGTTTCATCACTGGTAAATTTATAATCTAGATGCATTACATCATATTGTATTGCATTTTAGTTCCTGTAGTATAAGACCACTTTCGTCAGTGCGACGTCACTTGTTTGTTTCGTATTTAAGCAAAACGTTACACAAAAAAACTATCTTTGCTCTGCGAACCATAGGTATCAAAACCCGTTTAATAGCAGTACAAGTCCGCAGACAAACCACTGTGTCAGTGGGAGAGGGGGCACATAGGGCGTCATGAGCACAGAATCTATAGAGGTTGAGCCTGATAGATGGTGCATCCCCACCGCTGTATGGGTCCTACATCTTCAGATACTTCTTCTCTTCCGCTATTACACATCATACTCTGAATTTTATTTTTGTCGTTAACATATATATGTATATGAAGGGCTGTAAGTGCCTTAGTATTTATGGTTTGTAAAATCGTCATCAATGTGCTGGGTCCTAGTGTGTGTAATAAAAGTAGCGGTCAACGAAAATATGTCAGTTCTACCCCGTGAAACATGATAATTACATTTCAGATATCATAATTTATTAGAAACTAAAAACACGCAATTTGTTACTAGCGTTACTACTCTCGTCATCAAGAACTGTAGGAACCGTTTACACAGTCAATGAAAATCGTAAACGGAATACACAGTTTTTCCCAATCCTTCTTACAAGTTTTACAGCCTGTTATTTGTGCATGGACGAATTTAGAAGGCTTGTTTGAACAGTCCAAAAGGTGCATAAATGCATGGAAAATGTCTGCAAACAATATACATTAATTCCCACTGAAAATTGCTGACGACTTGGCATACTGGCTTGGGCGCGTGACTGAATGCTTTATCTTGATGTAGCCATCCATAACTTAGCATCCAGTCTACGTAAAGATGGTATTTTTTCGTGGTATAGTTGTGTCAGCATGTTAGCCTGTATATTTTATCAACTCTATGAATGTTTAATTTACCACTATAGTTTTAACACAAAACTTAAACCTCTCTGAAAAAGCATTTCTTACATGTTCTGTGCCATTTCTGAAACGTTGCATCTCTGGCGTAGCAGTTGCTAATCTCACAGCTTTAAGAGTTGATCACTATTTGGGTTACGTAGATTAAAAATACATTAAAACGTGAATTGTCTTATTTGTAGTTCTGAGAAAATGTTACTACCTTTTTTCGGGAACGTATTACTGTGAGCTTGAGTTTGTTCCAGCAAGCTATTAATTTTCTCCATTACTCCGGGTGTGTAATGGTAGCCAATCACAGAGTAGAATTTTCTCTCTCTACGAATCCCTCCTTTCCTTGCTTTATCAATACTTTTCAACATTACATACACCTCTTTCTTCAAACGATAAACTGTCGGTGTCTTATATGCTGTTACAATCTCTGAACAGTAGACGATTTGAAAAGTTTTCTAATGTAAACCTGGCACAAAGGATTAATTTTACTCGATAACCGGACTTATAAGCCGTGTAGTCACAGGCCATGAGTATGTTCAGCGACAAGATGATTTGGTCTTTAAATCATTATCATAGATCGTGAATAAAATAGAAGGTAGAATACCTTATAGTAAAATGATTTGGAGCTTCACACGTCGCTACTGACATTGTCACTCTGTTCAGTCATACTCTACGTGACGGCCATGATTCTCAGCAGTCGCCGTATAATGTAATTTCTGTTGCAAAACGCTCAATTGTAAGCTGTCAGGTCCAAAATGCACTTTTCTTTCCTGCTGGCTTTCCATAATATTTCAGGAGTACCAGAAAAACAGTTTATTAGCATCTGCTTCAATAGATCGATCACACAGAAATTAAAAGGCACTTCATCAAGCACATTGGCTGGAATGTCTTATGGAATAGCATGAGTGCCCTTCCATTTTACCAGTTATATTGAGGTATGCGATAGTTGAACTAGGTGAATTACTGGAATCATTACCATGGTGAGCCTCTATCCTCTTGGCCTTGTTTCCAGAAAAGATCCCTCTTGTTATGTCGCCACTGTCTTTTGTGTTTCTGGATTCTGTCCTTTTATAAGATGCCTCACTTTGCTTATCATAGCAGGAGTACGACTTGTTGCGCAGGTCTCTTTTTTGGATGGCCTGGTATCCGATTATAAAATGTTCTATTGTTTGACTTGTTGCGCAGGTCTCTTTTTGGATGGCCTGGTATCCGCTTATAACATATTCTATTGTTTGACTTGTTGCGCAGGTCTCTTTTGGATGGCCTGGTATCCGATTATAACATATTCTATTATTTGACTTGTTGCGCAGGTCTCTTTTTGGATGGCCTGGTATCCGATTATAATATGTTCTATTGTTTTCCAATGCCATTTTGAAAACTCTAAATAGTCGATCTGAACGCATCTTTATAATACGAGTGTATGAAAATTTTGCCTAGTAAATTACATTTTCTAAAAGCAATCAACTTTCGGCGCCAAAGAATGTCCAAAATGTAGTTCTGATACATGTTTGATAAAACTATCCTTGTAATTATTTAGACAATTCCTAACATATTTTATCAAAAAACATTAAAATTTTAAAAGTTAAAAACTGGCGATCTAAAATGAACAGCATTAAAACAAAATTCTAGAATAATCAATGATAATATTTAATCATCAACGACGTTATATAACACTTACGTACTATAATATAATTACTCGTAAAACTGAACTCGTTAGTACACTATGTTTGAACAAGTTTTAATATGTAAATTTGACAATAACCGAAAATGTTGCTTATTATTCAGAAAAATCAAAATTTAATTTTAGGCCAATCGATTTGTAAACTGTTTTAATTTCAACCAAACTTTAAAATTAATTAGCGTTAAAAGTTTGTTTTGATAATAAAGAACATTCATTTTTAACAAATCCATAATAATAAGACAGTTTTAATATTAATGCACACTTTTTTAGTAATATTTTGATCAGTGATATGGTATTTCAACTTTAAAGCAACGTTAGAACTATATTTTACACTATTATATTGTCTTTTAACCCTAAAGCAACCTTGGAACTAAACATTGGTCAATGATACTGTACATACAACTTTAGAAATATACATTTACTATGTATATTTTTAACCTTAAAACAATGTTAGAACTATACTTTTTCCACCATGTTGTATTTTAACTTTAAGGTAATGTTCGGTGTATAGTTTGAACAGTATTTTGTATTTTAAACTTAAAGCAAGCTAGAACTACTTTTTTGACCACAAATATTATATTATAACCTTAAATCCACATCAGAATTATTCTTCAACCAGTGGTGTGGTATTATAATAACTTTAAAGAAATATTTCAACTATACTTTTATTGGTACGATGGTATTGTAATCTTAAAGTACCGTTACAACTACACTTTGACTAACAATGTAGGGTTTTAAAAGTAACGTTAAAACTATACTTTAGTCAGTGAAGTAGTAATTTTAATTTAAAGCAGAGTTATAATTATACTTTGACTACTAATGTAGTAGTTTTAATGTAAAAAAAAAATTGAACTATAGTTTGACCAGTAATGTGATATTTTGAATTTGAAGGATGTTTACTGTTTTAAACATGAAGGAAGCTTAGAATTTAAGTATAGTTTGAGGAAGATTTTGTTTCGTAATTGTAGGTGAATTATCGTTAAATATTTTGTGGTTTCAGTGACAAATAGTCGTCTGCTTTGATAATTCGTTTTTCTCTTGTTTGACAATAAATTAGCATTTTCTTAAATGCGTATGTGTCTCTGTGTAGATAAATATGTATCAAGATGTATTCGGTTTGGTTTTCTTGATAACGTATAATTATTAAAATAGGGTTTGTGTTTGTAATATGACACAAGAAGGTGACTAAAATGTATACAAAGTACGATTTTATAATTTCCAAATCACGCCGTTAACAATTCGGTTCGTCATGTAGGTAGTTGTTATGCTATAAACAGAATTAGCATATCAAACCTTACTTCTAACAATGATTGGTCAAGCTGGTTTATACTATGTTCATTATTTGCGTTACTTACAACGACTGTTCAAGCTGGTTTATAGTATTTTTGCGATTTGCGTTACCTGTTATAATGATTGTTCAAGCTTGGTTATAATATGTTCTTTATTTATGTTACTTACAATAATGACTAGTCAAGCTGATTTATAATGTGTTCATTATTTACGTTACTTACAGCAGTGATTGGTCAGTCTGGTTCATATTATTTGTTACTTACGTTATTTTCATCTATAACTATTTACCATTCTTCGAACGGCGTTTCATCTAACTCGTTTATATTGTGTTATTTATTCACCATACTTCTAATAATTATTAAAAAAACTGGTTTACTTTATGTTAAATATTTTCCTCACTTGGATCAATGATACTCTTTGAAACTGCTCTAGGTAATAAGCTAATGTTTTATTTTGTAAATCTATTTAACCAGCGCCATCGAACTGTCTCCATTAGATGTTTCTACCGTTTTTATTTCAATTATACAGAAGTTATCGATAATTATGGAAATTACTGTGATTAATTTCAAAACCTTCGAAGGGCTTGTAACGCTTGAAGCTTTCATTTCGCATCACACCTAAATCCTATGAAAAAGAATAGCTCAAAATGATGCCTTTAGCTGACAGGTCTGCATAATAAGTTAAGAGCTTGAGACAACTGCCGCATACATGCTACAAGTAATGTTTTTCACGAATTGTGAACTAGTTTTTATTAAACAGAGAAATTAAAAGTTTCGAATAACAAACATAGCTCTATATCTACATTTCAAAGAACTGCGGAAGTGTTAATATCGCAACGTATCTAAACAGGTTCCTTTTGTTTTTCTGTAGTTAAGATATATTGTCGTGTCGTCATACATTGTAAAAGCATCATGGTTGGACATGATGAGCAAAACAAAAACAAATCGTTTATTCCCATATACATATATAAAGGCCAAAAAATAAAATTATGCTAATTTAGCAGTGTTTTTGTGAGCTCTATAAAAAATAAGATAACATTTATTGAATGAGTTCAGTATTGACGGGTGGTGACGACAGACAGTCTATAATTCTAGTTCCTGAAAATGTTTCTTCCATCATTAAAACCACATAACCACGGAAATATAATAGAACAAGTAAGTTATGATTATGAACTTACGATTCTAACAGGTCGCTTGAACTTACTTGTATTTGAAGGTAAGCCGATGTTCCTGGTATGGTAGAATTGTGGTAGTCGCTTGGCCTGATGGGAGGCATGCGATTTCTCAAGGTATTATATGATTACGTTACTCACTGTTAAGATCTAGGTCACAAATAGACGCCAGGGCTTTATAACTTAAGCGTTGTTTTCAACCAGCTAACGTTGTTTTGACCTCTTTCTATGTCTCTCTACGCGCTCCCCCAAGGACAGCTGTACTATTTAAAGAGTGTCCGCTAAGTTCTTCTCTTAGTGACGTATACGTACACTCTCCAAGCACTGATAATTACTCATGCGCGTGCCGTTAGAGGTTTTGTCACAGCTGAATCAGGCGTGCTCGACTTCCACTACAATAGCACCAGAAGTGCAAGACGCTCTCTTCTGGTTCAGTGCTGTCGGTTGTAGTAAGTGGAGTAAAAGCAAACCAGGCTGTACCCAAACCAAACTACTGCCACGGTTGGTATTGATTTTCTTCCAATCCATTCACATAACAGCAGGCGATCCGCATCACGAGCTCCTTCCACCCATGCGACCCCTTCACACACACACACACAATATGTGTTCAACTTTCAAAATCGAAACGGTTTCATTTCGTTTTTATTCACACCGTTTTTTTAACGAATTTCAGCTTAATAATCCATGGCGAATTAAGACGTAAACGTGATTGTAAATGTGCCATATTTTGATATCACGAACTTAATTTTTTTATTCATCACAAACTTATTATTGTACTGTATTGTTTGTTCGTGCTTAAAGCATAGCGCTTCTTATGAAAAGATGACCTGGTGGGTTAAGGCGTTCGACTCGTAATCCGAGGGTCGCGGGTTAGAACCCCCCTCGCACCAAACATGCTAGTCCTTTCAGCCGTGGAGGCGTTATAATGTGACGGCAAATCCCACTATTCGTTGGTAAAAGAGTGGCCCAAGAGTTAGCGGTGGGTGGTGATGACTAGACGCATTTCTTCTAGTCTTACACTACTAAATTAGGGATGACTAGCGCAGGTAGCCGTAGTGTAGCTTTGCGCGAAATTCGAAAACCAAAAACAAACAAATCTTATGAAAACATGATTTTTAGCGCTATAAGTCTCGAGACTAGTCACT
The DNA here is from genome assembly GCF_004210375.1 of Tachypleus tridentatus. Classification (NCBI taxonomy): domain Eukaryota; kingdom Metazoa; phylum Arthropoda; class Merostomata; order Xiphosura; family Limulidae; genus Tachypleus; species Tachypleus tridentatus. The sequence goes on along the minus strand of NC_134834.1, from coordinate 88,385,054 downwards.
GTGCCATGTTATTGTACGAGACAGGGAAATAAACATAAATTTTGGTTTTGACTTATTTTTATATACTTGTGATCATCAACCTAACTCCTAATTTAGTGTAAGATTAACTAAGGTAATCAATCAGTACCTTTGTTTCATGTGCTTGGTGTATACAGAATAGCCCCCTGCTAGTACAGCGGTATGTCTTCGGATTTATAACGCTACAAACAGGGGTTCGATTCCTCTCGGTGCGCTGAGCAGATAGCCCGATGTGGCTTTGCTATAAGAAATCAAACACACAGTATACAGAATATCTAATGTAAACACATCAAGTACTAGGTTTAAATCAAAGACTTTTGATATTTGAATATTTAAGCGTTTTTTGTGGGTATTTTAATAGAATTGACTCTTCGTTTTGTCTGTGAATGTGGCTAATGAATTGATCTTTGATTGTGTTCATTATTCGATACTCACAGAAAAATAACGTGGGCTCAGGTGCGGTTGCAGACATCTCAGTATTCGTACTTAGTATTTGCAGTAAACGGTTTCGGAATCGTTTCTACCCGAGAGGCTCAACTCTATACACGTCTAATCAAAACAACTTTTTTTTTTTTTGGTTTAAAGTGGGCGCGAAACCGTGAGAGGACGCCACCGGAATGTTAATGAAATGATCACTTAAAACGCTTTTATATGTTGCTGTAAGAAAGAAAATAAATCACAGTGTCTTTTGCATAAAGGAACGTTCTCTGAAACCTGATTTACTCTGGATTTAATTTTTTTCTGACATTTTTCTCAAAGCTTTATAACATAAATCAGAGAACAACAAAAAAACCAAGTGGTTATTCTATAATCTGGCTTGAATATTGTCTATTATATGTTAACGCTCCCGAGGTCGTAACATTGAAGTGTAATGAGAAATTCATGTATAACTCGTGTGCCCTAGGACTGACACAAGTTTTACGATAAATAATATTGCTCTAGAAAATATAATGTTTGAAGCTAACGAGCATTCAGACCAGTAAAATCTGCTGTTTCAAGGCTAGTAAACAAAAGTAGCAAATATAGGTTAAATTTAAATAAAAATTAAAAAGCTTTAGCTGAAAATATAAATTTAGTGATTAGTAACAATTATAGTGATAGAAGTATGACAAATGATTTAAACAATTGCCTTCTAAACCACCGTATAAATTTTACGTTTAATATATTAGGTTTCAGATACCATCCGAATGTATAGTGATACTTAGATTATCTATTACCCTTACAGATGCATGCTCGTTACCACTGTTGAATTACTTATACTATAAGTGTATTGTTAAACCGTATATATATATATATATATATTGTTCGTAATTAACGGGAACTATTTATTGCAGAAAATAACCTGTATATACCTTTAGCCGCGGCGTAGCTCCGAGTTTGTTTCCTGTTATTGTTTAGCTCATAGTTCCGCCATGTCTTGACCGATTTGAGATACAGTTACAGCTTTGGACTCAAGAGGGCAAACTCTTTCGAGTTATATATTTGACCACGCCCAGGGTGTCATAGATTAATTTACCCTATTACTGCCCGAAAGAATTTCAACTTCAGGATGTGCTTGTAGAGATTCTGAAGAGTAATAAACTAAAATAAAATCGGGCATACGCGCGCCCCACACTTGGTGTTACTGGTTCACAAAAATTACGTAGTTTATTAAAAAGGAAGAATGCCTTATATTAATTTACTTTATTCCTACCAAAAATAATTTCAAGTACGCGGCTATTGAGGATTTCCTCTTCTTCACATTTATTTATATTAGTACACGATTTAGATGATTTGTTTGTTTTTGAATTTCACGCAAGGTTACACGAGGGCTATCTGCGCTAGGCGTCCCTAATTTATCAATGCAAGACGAGAGGGAAGGCAGCTTGTCATTACCATCCACCGCCAACATTTGGGCTACTCTTTTAACAACGAATAGTGGGAATGACCGTCACATTATAACACTCCCACGGTTGAAAGAGCGAGCATGTTTGGTGCGATGGGTATTCGAACCCGCGCGACCCTCGTATTAAGAGTCGAGTGCCTTAACCACTTGGCCATACCGGGCCTTAGATGATACGTAGTTTTAACAGTTGTAGTACACACGTATATATATATATATATGTACACTGAATAAAATCTTAAATTCAATTAACATAAAGAAAAAATATGCATTTTGCGTTGTTAGACCACTTATTTGAGTAGAGCTTCGAAATATTCAAATAAGAAAAGGAAAAATAAAAATAAAGCTTTTTTAGCATGTAATGGGGAAAATGTGAACACTATGAAATTAGCCTAAATACTAGCTGGTCAGAAGTTTAATACCATACCAAAAAGAAGTCCTAAACAGGGCAGGAAATGCCCAACAAGAGGTCTCAGCAGTGAGTTGCACGGCCGTCATTGCGAATAACTGCAAATATTCGCTTTGGCATGGTCGATATAAGCGTTTGCAGAAGGCTGGCTAGAATGTTATTCCAAATGGTGAGGATGGCTTCACGAAGATCATGCACTGTTTGGAATTGACGTCCATTTCTATTGCCATCCACCCCAAAACCTTTTCAATGGGGTTCAATTCGGGCGATCTCGCTGGATGGTCCAAAAGAATCACGTTATTCGCCATGAAAAAGTTCTGCGGGCATTGTAGATTGCAGCGTTGTCATGATGAAAGATCCAATCATTTCTACATAAGCGAGGGCCTTCAGTCAATAAGGATGCTCTTTCCAACATGCCACTGTTTGACGTCCCTGTATAACCTGAAGTTCCATGGAAGGAGAAAGCACCCCAGATCATGATGCAACCTCCTCCACTGTGTCGTGTAGAAAATGTATATCCTTATCGTGCCAGTAACTTTGGAAGCCATCAGGACCATCCAGGTTAAATTTTTCTCATCAGAGAACAAAACCTTCTTCCACATTTCTACGTCCCATGTTTGGTGCTTCTCAGCAAAGTTTAACCGAGCTGTATGGTGATGTGGAAGGAGGCGTGGCCTTTGAAGACGTTTACAGTTTTTAAAGCCTTTCTCTCGTAGTTGCCGTTTTATTGTTCTTGAGCTACAATCTGCGCGGGTAAGGGCTTATCCGGTTCGACGATAGACTGGTTCTTTGTTTTCGTTACCGTCATTCGCTGTGCCCCTTACGGGAGTTTGTGTTTTTTTCACCGTGTGTTGTATTATGTTCTGCATAGTCCGTGAAAAATTTGGTCGCGTGTTGTAGAGCATGTTAGTATTTTAGAAGTGTATGTGTGCGTGCGCAGGTCGGTATGACTACGACCATACTCTGTTCGGCCGCGGTCCATCCATTTAGTGGTGCCCGCGGCCTCGCTTCCCTCGGCGGCCATTGACTCCTTAAACGCTGCTGTGGGGGGCAGCCATGTGTAGTGTCTCCAACATATTGGAAATGGGCGATATGTGGCGACGCTGGCGTAGGCCTCATACGCTCGGACTCTGCTGGACAAAGGAGACTTTCAATTCGGAGACCAGTTTGTCCGTGGACCCGGCCGAGCAAAACATTAAATGGTTGACCCTCAGGTCGGCTCCTTACGAACTGGCCCATGACGTCTTAAGGGGCGCATTGGCGGCGTACGGTACAGTTCGTAAGATAGAACACGAGACACACCAGATTCGCCCGTCAGTATGTACCGGGAACTGAAGAATCTGTCTGGACATGAAGAAGCCAGTTTCCAACTTCATCACCGTGAACGGCTTCTGGGTCATAGTTAACTACCCGGCATGCGCCGGCTCTGTCGCTACTGTGCCTCGATGGCCACCTGTGAACCGCGTATCAGACCCCGCAGTGCGGGATATGTCTGGCCTTTGGACACACCGACAGTGCCTATCATGTGACTTGTGATGTTTGTGGTGGTGGTCACACTGCGTCGGGTGATGAGGGGGTTGAGGGCTGTGATGGCGCCCATGCTCTTACCACTCTGGTAAGTGTTGAGGTGCGATCCTCTGAGGAGGGTCCAAACTCCTCTGTTCTGGGTGGGTCGGCTGGGGAGATTGCGCCACTGAGGTGACCCAGGCTTCCCATGCTGGCGCGGATGTGCCTGGGGGTTTTGAGGGACCTCTTGCCCAGACCTCGGATGTTGGGGTATTCTGGCCCCTTCCTCTGCTGCCGTGTTGGCCCCAACCCCGGCATTGGACGAGCTCCTGTCACCTGGCTTGTTTTGTCAACTTCCCCAGTCTTCCCAGTCTCTCGGGGCTCGGAGGGAAGAATTAGGGGGAGCAGGGGCACTGCAGCCCCGTGTCTTCTCCAGACATAGGTCTTGATGTTCCTGGGTTGTGGCGATGGTTAACAGATGCCGACGGTTGCAGCTGCGAAGCGGGGGTGGGATCGGGTAGCCTCAAGAGGGCGCTCGCCCCCTGCCTCCATCTATACAGTCAAAGCAGCAGCATCACTGATTCCTCCCCTCTGATTAATTGATGGGTTTTTCCTGCATTACTTTAAACATCCAGGAGATGCATGGCATTGCTAAGCAATTCTACGCATTCTCCCTCTTCAACCGCTTTGCAGTTGATGCCATATTTTTGCAGGAGGCCCATTTTGCCTCTCGAAAGGACCACTTTTCATTTTACTCTCGTTATCCTGTCTGTGCCTTCTAGTCCTTAGGCACGACACGTGCGCGGGGTGTGGGGATTTTCTTTCACCCGCATTTTAATGGGACCATCCTCGCATCACATAATGATGCTGTGGGGCAGGTTGCGTGCATTGATGTTGTCGCTGAAGGTCGTAAGATTCAGCTTGTCAATGTCTGTGCACCATCCCAGTCTTGGGGGCGGAAGACCTTTGCGGGCTTGGACAGGTTCGAAGTTACACAGGCCAATATCGTCCTTGGTGGCGACTTCAACTGCATTTTGGATCCTCACCTCGACAAGATTGGGGTGATCCTCTTTCTGGTGATTAGTATATGCGGTCTCTGCATGCGGTGCTATCAGATTTCGACTTTTCCGATGTCTGGCGTGTGCTGCATGGGACTGCTTTTGTGGCAACTTGGACCAGTCAGGGCGTTTCTTGTTGCCTTGACAGATTCTATGTAACACCTGGCCTTTGGCAAAGCCTCAGGAGAGCTGCAGTTCACCGGGTTGGAGATGTCTTGTTTTACGTTTCCGACCATCGGGCACTTATCACCACATTCAGGGATTTTGTCCCCGTTTTTCGGGGCCCTGGTGTGTGGAGGCTCAACGTCTCCCTCCTTGCTGAGGATGAGGTTGGAGACGAATTGGTTGCCCTTGTATGGGGGCTCTGCTCTGTTGAGTCTGTCACCGGGTTCTGGTGGGTGGGTTTCAAGGAAGCCTGTGCCTCTTTGTTGAGGCAAGCTGGCATGCGTCGTTAGCGGGCTCGCTGCCTGGCCTTGCGAGGCAAGCAGGACATCTTGGCTGCCTTGTTCCGTAGCAGACCAATGAATATAGACTTGGATTATTCCGAACTATTCTGTGCAGCGAGCATCTCTAGTTTGATGGAATCTCTCGATCCCAAAACAGTTACTAGAGTTTCACTGTGCAAGACACGGAAGATGGCCAAGACCAGACATCTCCAGTCTGGTGTTGGAGAATGGTCATTCCTCATCTGATATCTCTGACATTCTAGATGCGTGCCTCGGCTATTATCGCCGTTTATATTCGGCTTCACCCGCGGATGAGGGGTTGCGGGGCGACATTACTCAGTTTTTGACCTCCCTCGACCCTTCCTTTCACAAACAGCTGGTGAAACCCATCAGCTTGGGTGAGTGTTGGTTGGCCATTCGGTTCATGCCACTCAGAGGTTCCTTGGCCAGATGGACTGCCATTGGAATTCTACTGTCACGTGTGGCATGTTGTCGGGCCCTATTTCGTTATACTTTTTAACACCTGTCTGACCACGTGGTCTATGCTGCCGGGAATGCTGGATAGGCTCATTACTCTTATCTGTAAGGATCCCAACCAGTCTGAAGATCTTTCCTCCTGGCGACCAATTTCTCTCCTGAACGTGGATGCAAAGATTATTTCTGAGGTCCTGTTTGCCCATTTGGGTGCAGTTATGCCTTCCTTGGTTCACTGCACTCAGACGTGTGGCATGCGGGGCAGAAGTATCCAACAAAATCTGGTGCTTCTCAGGGACCTGTTCCACTACATCATGGATCAGGATATCCCTGCTATCTTTGTGTCCCTCGATCAGAGCAAAGCTTTTGATTGAGTTCACCACGGATTTCTGTGGTTCGTTCTGGGGAGGTGTAGCCTTCCTTCAGTTTTTGTCCAGTACATGCAAGCTTTGTACGCGACTGCTTCGAGCAGGCTCTTGATTAACGGGTACCTGACGTCTTCCTTTCCTATCTCGTAGGGAGTTCGTCTGGGTTGCCCGTTGACCCCTCGCTTTATATGTTGGTGATTGAGTGCCTGCTTTCTTATCTGTATCACTCGGTCTCATTGCGTGGCCTCCAGTTGCCAAGGGGTACGAGCGTGCCTTACGTCGCGCATGCAGACGATGTGAACCTGTTCCTCCAGAACATAACATCATTAGTTTGGTGCTGGCCATTGTCCACCATTACTCTCAGACCAGTGCTGCCCAGCTCAATTATCCCAAGTCTCGGGTTCGGGGTTTTGGCAAATGGGCCTCGTCTGCTGACTCCCCATTTGGTCTACACTGGGCCTCATACCCAGACACTTGCTTTGGGGTTCGTTTTCTAGCGGGCCCTAGGGTTGCTTGGGAGGGGTGGTGCAGCGTATCGATTACGGCAGTGCACGATTACCGCTACTGTTCTGTTAACATGTTTGACAGGGCAGAGGTGGTGAGGAGGAGGATACTCCCCTTAATCTGGTACCTGGGAGCTGTTCTTCCTCCAGAGGTGGTGAAGAGGAGGATACTCCCCTTGGTCTGGTACCTGGGGGCTGTCCTTCCTCTGGATGACTGCATTGCACAGGCCATCGAGCACCATGCCTTTGCCTTCATGTGGGGTGGCAAGCCTGAGGCTGTGACTCGGCTTTCCTTGACACTGCCACCCCGCAAGGGAGATCTGGGCATACCATGGGTCCAGACCCAGTGTCTTTCCCTTCTTCTATCTAGTACCTTTCTCTGTCTGTCCTTAGAGGGTCATCCCTGTTGCCACTTCACTAGATTCTTGGTTGGCACGGGTCGCGGGCTCTTTGGTGTTCCATTTGGCCTGCAAACACCAGTGTGTTTTGACTATCCTTCCTGGTATGTTGACGCTGCTGTGGCGATCCGGCGATGTCGTGCCGTATCGGCCGACGTTCCGACGGACTCCCGTTCCCTCTACCACCTGCTGATCCCCAAATGTACCCACAGGATCGAGCAACACCACCCTGCTCTGCCATGGGACGTTATTTGGGACCGCGTTGCGCTGCTTCATATCGGTAGCTACCTCTAGGCTTTCAACTGGCGCGTTGTGCACAGCATCCTTTAGGTGAGGGAGTGTGCATACCTTTGGAACTCTTGTGCATCTGAGTTGTGTCCCATGTGCCACACTCAGGTAGAGTCTGTCTTGCACAAATTGGTCCTCTGTACAACGTTGGTGGAGATCTGGGAAAGGGTGGCCCGCCTTTTCCGGGTCCCGCCTCTCTCGGCAGAGACCATACTGTACCACGTGCCAGTCCCTGTTCACAGCCGCCGAGTATCTGAAAGTACGACACTGGCGCCTGCTCGAAAACCAAATTGTTCCAAACAAACCAGATGACATACTTAAAGATGATTAAAGTATACTGGAAGGAAAAGGCCAGAATCCAATCTCCACCCGACCCCACACTAACGCACAAAGTGGCGAGACGTCCGGCCGAGATTGGATTCTGAGCCGACCTGCCTCCACTCTAGCTTCATGTAGTTATCAGTGTATGTATATTTAATTATTTTTCCTTTTGTATATATGTTTTTCTCTTGTCTATGTTTACTTTTAACTTTTTGATCATGCCTTTTTGTACAGTTTTAATTGTTATAAATAAATTCCAAATTAATCTAGTTCGACGATCGACTGGTGTCTTGCCAGACAACCCGTCGAATCCTCCTGCTCAACGCCAGCAAAATTTTCTTGGGCCGACCACTTGAAATTCTCGTTCCATATTCCTCACGGTCTTTTAAGAAATTTGCAACAGCAGTTTTACTTCGTCCAATCTTACCAGCGATGGCACGTTGAGAGAGACCTTGCTTTCGCAGCTCGACAATTTTGCCACGTTCAAACTCTGTCAACTTTTTAGCCTTTGCCATGTTTCTACCCAATGTAACACAGGAGACGTCAGTGGGAGATGTTAACAATGCAAATGTTTAAACACAAATGACTAAATTTCGTTAAGTGTTTACCGATTAACGCTTCGTTTCAGTATGGTCTTAAACTTTTGACCAGCTAGTATTCAGGCTAATTTCATAGTGTTCACATTTTCCCTATTAAATGCTAAAAAAGGTTTTATTTTTATTTTCCCTTTTCTTATTTTCATCTTTGGAAGCTCTACTCAAATAAATGGTTGAGTCTAACAACGCAAAATGCATATTTTTTATGTTCATTAGCCTTAAGATTTTGGCCAGCAATGTATGTTTGTGTGAAAAATTTAAAGAGGACTGGATTTTAAAATACAAAAATGAGGAAAACCTAAAATTTCTAATATTATTTACCTCTTTACGTAATTATTTAAACAATGTAATAGATAGAGGAATGAAGTATTTAAACAATAGACTCTGTCTGGAGTGTTTAGTTTTGGCCCAAGATCCCAAATTTTAACAGTTTCTACTCATCATTTTTGACTCAGTATAGAAGGTACACAGAAAGAAAAAATTCTGGGAGGTTGTCACAACTGTGCTGTTTAGAATAAGGAAGTCCCCTTAGATTGGAAGCGGCTTTCCGATTACAGTTCCTGACGTGTCTTATAGTATTCTGTCTCTAATAGCCTTGTATGTTTCACCTACGCAAGTATCACGAATTCGACGGCGGATGTAGAACAGCATAAAGCTTTACGGTTACGACTAGAGAGCAGGTAGATTGAATGAGAAATGAATACCCAAGTACATATTTGTGCTTGGATTCTCATGTCTATTTTCTCTTACAGTTTCTTACTTTTCTTCTTCGCGCACGCGCGTGTGTAGTACCCCACATTACTTGTTACGAGATCAGGAGACAATGGGTACGTTTGGTATAGGCTTTCAGAATTTAACTTTTACTCTACATGTTAATTAATTAATATTTCTGTTAGCTATTAAATAAATAGCTTTTGTAGTTTTTTGATGACGTAAAAGTTTTTTTTGTTTGTTTGTTTATATAGCTTTAAACTACCACTACCTTTTTCTTAATGTACTTTTGAAAACTATATTTGTAGTACTTTTGGCTAACGAATATTATTTTACGGACAAGTTGAGTTCTCTAAAACAGGAGTTTCTAAAACTTGGTACAATCTCTACGGTGATAACTAAATTTATTGAGAAGAGATGGTTGAGGCAGAATCAAAATGAACGAATCTAACCTTATCTATTTGCTTCATACATCGAGGTACAGAAATACAAGTAAGAGCGAAATGGGAAAACTGAAATAACTGTAGAGGTGAAGCTGGGAAGTAAGCACATGTGTGCTCATGCGCAGTAAGCTGCTGGGAAGTAAGCACATGTGTGCTCATGCGCAGTAAGCTGCTGGGAAGTAAGCACATGTGTGCTCATGCGCAGTAAGCTGCTGGGAAGTAAGTACATGCGTGCTCATGCGCAGAAAGCTGCTGGGAAGTAAGCACATGTGTGCTCATGCGCAGTAAGCTGCTGGGAAGTAAGTACATGTGTGCTCATGCGCAGAAAGCTGCTTCCAGACCGTCAAGTTCAGATAAAAACTCCTTTCAAAGTACCAACCGACTCTGGAATGGAGAGTTGAGAAAAGCCCACGTCCCCATCTTCTAACATTATCATAAAGAAAGTAATTCCATAAGGTGAACGTGATGTTTACCACGGCTCAAAATTCCCAAAACACGACAAACACAGTCCAAATTGACAGCAACTATGGAGAAGCCAACGCCTAAGGTTTTCTTTACAAAACATCAACAGCGGATTTGTTAAAATCAGAGCCGTTTTAAGATTACACATTTTATAACAAAAATTAGTACCAAACAATAGAAAAGTGTTATTTACAATACTGACACGTCAAATTCTTATTGAGAGTTCGACTTTTTTATATTTTTATTTACACAAAATAATAATCGCTTTTTATCACAGCTTTAAAAACTTTAGGAGCACTAGTTTTCTCCAACATATTGTACCGCTACGAATCTCTTTTAGAGAACCACGAGGGTTAAAGAACATTTCTAGTACTATTATAGACCGATAGTCTTTCCTGGAGAAGTACAACATATAATTAATACCATAACACTCGGACAGTTTTTCTTAGTAAAAGAGGCAGGGTGTGTAATACATAATTCACACTGTTATACACTGCTAGTGTACCTCAAGGAAATATAATAAGTAACATTTATTACCGATTCACAGTTTACTCTAGCGAACCACGAGGACTAGAATACATACATAGGACAAATATAGATTAGTGGTGTTTGGTAGATCTTTAAGATGAACAAAACACGTAGTGAGCAACGTCAGAGATATAATCTTTCCTAGAAAGTCACAGTATTGATAGTTTATTGTGTAACTTTGTGCTTTAATAAAAACAAGCAAAGCTGCAAATGACAAACCGTACTTGTGAAATCAAACAATTGTGTTTTACAACATTAAATAAAACCGTAAAGATTTTTGCAGTTCTTTGTTAGACGTTTACAAGTCTAATCTATAAATGGCCTGGCATGGCCAGGTGGGTTGGGGCGTGCGACTCGTAATTTGAGGGTCGCGGGTTCACATTCCAGTCGCACCAAATATGCTCGCCTTTTCAGCCATGGGGGCGTTATAATGTGTAGTTAATCCCATTATTCATTGGTAAAAGAGTAGCCCAGAGTTGGCGGTGATGACTAGCTGCCTTCCCTCTGGTCTTACATTGCTAAATTAGGGACGGCTAGCACAGATAGCCCTCGAGTAGCTTTGGGCGAAATTCAAAAACAAACAATCTATAAATTCCGTAGTTATTGTATTTCGTAAAACAGTAGTTTTTATTTCAAGAGGAGATAAAAACAAGGCAAAAGCAACGAAAAACACAACACACAAACAAATAGTAAGTAAAACATTAAAAGATACATTTACAACTAAGTAAATAAATATAAAACAAGCACACTGTTCGATTCAAATTTAAATTATTTTTTGTTTAATCACAATAGTATGAATAAAAGATCAAGTTAAAGTGCCTCCTTTTCGTCCGCCTATTATATGTGAAACAAACGAAAGGTAGTAAAATATCAATTCTCCTCGATTTTCACATTACATAAAAACACTCTATTACAGTTTTAGAAGTTTTATGGACTTCGAAAGATCGTTTTTCTAAGCCGTTTAGCAACCTCCAGAATTACTATATATCAAAGTAATTCAATATACGACGAATCACTACTATAGACATTTATCACTTTCTCAAAAGCATGGTAATGCATGTAAATATTTTACTAAATATGTATAAAGTTTAATATAGAAGCTGCAGTACGAAGGGAGGGAAAGAAATTTAAAAAAATCAAGTCCTAAGTTATTATCTCATGCCCAGTTTATATTATTAAATTCAGTAAATTATGACAACACTAATGATTTTAAAGTGCTTGAAGGTTTCACGGCAATACTCAAGGCAAACCACGATCAATATGATTATAATATATTGGAGTCACCTGCGTATTAAGTAACAATAAGTAGTATTTTAAATAAAAGCTTTAACAACAGTTTAACATTAGCCTAGTTATTCAATGAGAATAAGTTGTACGTAAAAGGATAGATGTAACAACAGTTAAACATAAGCCTAGTTATTCAATGAGAATAAGTTGTACGTAAAAGGATAGATGTAACAACAGTTAAACATAAGCCTAGTTATTCAATGAGAATGAGTAGTACGTAAAAGAATAGATGTAACAACAATTAAACATAAGCCTAGTTATTCAATGAGAATAAGTTGTACGTAAAAGGATAGATGTAACAACAATTAAACATAAGCCTAGTTATTCAATGAGAATAAGTAGTACGTAAAAGGATAGATGTAACAACAATTAAACATAAGCCTAGTTATTCAATGAGAATAAGTAGTACGTAAAAGGATAGATGTAACAACAGCATAAACCTACATGTTTAGAGTCAATGATTAACACGTTAAAGGATAGATTTAACAACAGTTAATTATAAGCCTACTTATTAAGAAACAATTAGTAGTACGTTAAACATAAGCCTGTTTTTTTCGTAGACAATGAGTAGTACGTTAAAGGACAGATTTAACAACAGTCAGACATAAGACCACTTATTAAGAGACGATAAGTAGTTTGTAAAAGTGTAGGTTTAACAACAGTTGAACATAACCCTACTTATTAAGACACACTGAGAAGTACGTTAAACGATAGATTTAACAACAGGTAATTATAAGCACACTTAAGCTTCTTGACAATTTATAAAGAATACAAAGGGAGTGGGTGTTTGGAAAGAAAAAAAAATTCTTCAAAACAACTGGAGCGTATCGTTAAGCATAGCATGTTTGTAACTGAAGCGTATCGTTAAGCATAGCATGTTTGTAATTGGAGCGTATCGTTAAGCATAGCATGTTTGTAACTGGAGCGTATCGTTAAACATAGCAGGTTTGTTTTCTTCAATTTCACGCAAAGCTACACAATGGCTTTTTTCACTAGTCGTCTCTAAGTTAGTAGTGTAAGACTAAAGGGAAGGCAACTGGTCATCACCGCCAACTCTTGAGCTACTCTTTTACCAACGAACAGTTGGATCGATCGTGACATTATAACGCCCCCATAGGTGAAGGAGCGAGTATGTTTGGTGTAACGGGGATTCAAATCCATAAACCTCAGATTACGAGTCAAGCGCCGTTATCACTTGGCCACGCCGAGATGGCATAATATGATCCCATTTATTTTATTCTTTTCTGTGGGTGGAGATTGTTAGGTTCCAACTCCCTTAATTTTGAGGTAGGAAGAAAACAGGCGTCCCAGAGAAAAACCTAGTTTCATTACCGAGACGTGCAAAACCATGTAAAATGCCTACTTCCCTTATATTGTATCACAATATCTCAATCATGGGATTCGAAACTTCTACAGTCGTTAAACGAGTGAGGCAGCCGATCCCTCTGACAACTTAATTCCCTGAGGACTAACAAAAATTTGCCGCCTTCGTAACATCTCATGGTTTAGCATATGATTACAATTTCAACCATTAAACTTCGTTATCTTTTTCTCCCAACTAGTGTTGTTGTAGGAGTAACACAACCATCGAAATCACTTCGTGCTCACAGAAATCTTATGTTTTGTGAGAAATAAGATTCACTCTTGTGTTTTCAACAGTCGGTAATAAGAGCTTCATTTACTTGTCTTCTATCGTATAAATTTTGAGTTATATATCGCTTTTAAAAGGGTCTGTGTCTTCACTTTGCTGCCGAAATTCTAGCTTCCTCCACATTCTTCAGAATTCTTAACGACATATACATTCCCACCTCAATTCTCGTATACGTAGCCTTCACCTACGTACATTTTGACTTGTACACTTTTATCATGTAACTTTTCTTTTTTGAGTACTACGAGCACATTAAACATACTAATTCTAATAATAGTATGACAGCCCGTACTTTATAAACAATATACTGATGTGGCACTGTTTGCTTGATTGGATGACAGCCAATCACAATGTAAACAAACAACACGTTACTGTATTGTGTTGTGATTGATTTTTATGAGTAGTAGTAGTTCCAAAATATTTAGATTTTCACACCTAATTTTTCTTAGCATTGCCTGTTGGTTAAGGTACTCGACTCGTAATCCGAGGGTCGCGGGTTCGAATCCCCATCATACCAAACATACTCGCCCTTTCATCCGTGAGGACGTTATAATGTGATGGTCAAACCCACTATTCGTTGGTAAAAGAGTAGCCTAAGAGTTGTCGGTGGGTGGTGATGACTAGCTCCCTTCCCTCTAGTTTTACATTGCTAAATTAGGAAAGGCTAGAGCAGAAAGCCCTCGTGTAGCTTTGCGGGAAATTCAAACCAAACCATTCGCTAAACCTTTTTCTCTATCAGTGATTATTCACAATTATCTTCACTCATGTATTATCATCATAAATTTTCTACGAAATTACCAAATCAAAACCAAGTTTACTTATCTGTATAATAATGTCGAGAATTATGTAAATTGTTACGAAAGCAATATCTCAATAAAGACTACATTGATAGATCCCGCAAGTTAACCGGTTTAAAATATGACCGTTTTATCGTGGATTGTGACTGTAGATTTTGTGTCGACAATTTAATTGCAGGTGTGAACGTAGGAGTAATATAAAGGCTTGTGTGTGGAATTGGGTGTTAGAGTACCAAGTTCTGTAGCATAAAATGTGAGAAAGAAAAGCTTGCTCGTGTCATAAAATAGGTTATACTTGTGTTTGATGTTTAATCAACTGCATCCGCCTAAAATCTAAGATACACAAAAAGCTAAATACATAGTGTTAAAATGAATTCGGGCAACGCAAATCAGCAAATTACCTGACAACCACAAATAACGTAAAGTCACTGTGAAACATACACTGTTGGCGAAAATCTTAAGGCCAATAAACATAAAGAAAAAATATGCATGTTGCGTTGTTAGACTCAACCACTTATTTGAGTAGAGCTTCGAAAGATGAAAATAAGAAAAGGGAAAATAAAAATAATAAAACTTTTTAGCATCTAATAGGGAAAATGTGAACACTATGAAATTAGATGGTCAAAAGTTTAAGACCATAGTGAAACAAAATGTTAATCGGTAAACACGTAAAGAAATTTAGTCATTTGTGTTCAAGCACTAGCGTTGTCAACATCTCCTGTGTTACATTGGGTAAAAACATGGCAAAGGCTAAAACGTTGAGAGTTTGAACTTGGCAGAATTGTCGAGCTATAAAAGCAAGGTCTCTTTTCACGTACCATCGCTGGTGAGATTGGGTGTAGTAAAATTGTTGTTGCAAATTTCTTAAAAGACCGTAAAGGGATACGGAACGAAAATTTCAAGTGGTCGGCCCAATAAAATTTCGCCGGCGTTGAGCAGAAAGATTCAACGGGTTTTCCGGCAAGACATCAGCGAATCGTCGAACCAGATTAAGGCCCTAACGGACGCAGAATACAGCTCAAGAACAATAAGACGACACTTACGAGAGAAAGGATTTAAAAACCGTAAATGTCTTCAAAGGCCACGCCTCTTTCCACACCACAAAAGAGCTCGGTTAAACTTTACTGAGAAGCACCAAACATGGGACGTAGAAAAGTAGAAGAAGATTTTGTTCTCTGATGAGAAAAATTTAACCTGGTTGGTCCTGATGACTTCCAACGTTACTGGCACGATAAGGATATCCCACTGGAGACATTTTCTACACGACACAATGGAGGAGGTTGCATCATGATCTGGGGTACTTTTTCCTTCCATGGAACAATGAAGCTTTAGGTTATACAGGGACGTAAAACAGCAACTGGCTACATTGGCATGTTGAAGAGAGCATCCTTATTGATTGAAGACCTTCGCTTGTGTGAAAATGACTGGATCTTTCATCAGAACAACGCTGCAATTCACAATGCCCGCAGAACAAAGGACTTTTTCATGGCGAATAATGTGATTCTTTTGGACCATCCAGTGTGTTCGCTCGAACTGGACCCCATTGAAACTGTTTGGGGGTGGATGGTAAGGGAAGTCTACAGAAATGGACGTCGATTCCAAACACTGTATGATCTTCGTGAAGACCGTCTTCACCACTTGGAATAACATTCCAGCCAGCCTTCTGTAAATGCTTATATCGACCATGCCAAAGCGAATGTTTGCAGTTATTCGCAATGACGGCCGTGTAATTCACTACTGAGACCTCTTGTTGGGCATTTCCAACCCTGTTTAGGACTTCTTTTTGGTATGGTCTTAAACTTTTGACTAACTAATATTTATACTAATTTCATAGTGTTCACATTTTCCATATTAAATGTTAAAAAGTTTTTATTTTTATTTTCCTTTTTCTTATTTTCATTTTTTGAAGCTCTACTCAAATAAGTGGTTGAATCTAACAATGCAAAATGTATATTTTTTCTTTATGTTCATTGGCCTTAAGATTTTGGCCAGCAGTGTATATCAAAACTATATTTTGAAATTGTTTGACCTTTGGTAGGTAGTGTGATGCCACCGAAAACTTACCGATTTTGAGAACAGTTTGTAAAAGCCCTTTCTTACGCAAAATACAGGTACTTGTCGAGACAGAACATTGCAGAAAGATACCTGCAACAAGTTAATCTTCAGCAGTGGTAAAAAAAGTATCATGTGGTAACTGGTAAGAATTCTCAAAAAAAAACAAAAGTCAGTGACAAAAAGTATTTCCCTCTGGAAAAGCGACACAAATCATTTGCACAAAAGTTTTTTCTACAACATATCTATTCAACTATCGAGTACATCAGCCGCTGGAGAAAGAAAGATATATTCATGTTCTTCCATACGATGATATACTGGCTAAATAACCAAACTAGCGCTTATGGATTTCTGAGCGATCAGACGTCTAAACGGAGACTGGGAACCTTCGTTCTTGTATAGTAAATGGATTAAGGAAAAACTGCAACGAGATATGGTGTGCTTTGGAAATGAGGGCCTTAGAATGGAGCCTTTTGCAATGGAAACTAAGTTGTAGCGCTATTGTCAAGATGTACGTGATGAGATTCCAAAATAGTTTTAATATAACGTCGTTTGTACAATATTTTTGTTTCTATGCTGAGACATCCATCAAAACAAAAAATGGAGCTGTTTCGTTTGTAATGAGATCCAGTGATACAAATACTGCATTCAGTTTAGTTATTATACGTTTAAAATTATACAACATGTGTATTTATTTATATACTTAATTTCAAATGGCCCGGCATTGTCAGATGGATAAGACACTCGACTCGTAACCTGAGAGTCGCGGGTTCGAATCCCCGTCACAACAAACATGCTCGCCCTTTCAACTGTGAGGACGTTATAAAGTAACGGTCAATCCCACTATTCGTTGGTAAAAGAGTAACCCAAGAGTTGGCGGTGGGTGGTGATGACTAGCTGCCTTTCCCTCTAGTCTTACACTGCTAAATTATAGACGGCTAGCGCAGATAGCCCTCGTGTAGCTTTGTGCGAAATTAAAAACAAACCAAATTTCAAACAGCAAAGTCAAACACAAGACCACACATAACAGACATATAAATTCAGAGCACAAACTACTGAGTAGAACTGGAAGAATGTATCGTAGTTGGAGAGATAACTGAAGTAATAAATAGGCTTGTATAGTTATTAAATGTGGATGAAGAATTTGTATTAGAAATGTAATTTGTAATTAAGAACAGTCTTTAATAAGTCAGGGATTAATGATAAAGATACGTTATCCTGTGAATGTATAAATTATGATTTTACTCAGAAGCATTTTATTATAGTAGCATACCCATTGCACAGTAATATAATTTAATAAACGTCCTTAATGAAGAACCTAAAAGTACAGCTAAAACTTTGTAATGAAATATTACCTTATATATTTGGTTGTTTGTATTTCTTGCAAAGCTGCACGAATGTTGTTTTCTCTAGCTATCCATAATCTAGCATTGATAGACTAGGAGGAAGACATCTAATCAATACCACCCCTCTCTAACTCTTTGAATATTCTTTTACCAATGAATAGTGTGGTTGACCACCCAATTATAACTTCCCTAACGGCTAGAAAGGATTCGAATCTCACAACCTACAGGTTGTGAGAAACAGTAGAATATAATATGTAAATAACTATACAATTAAGTTAAGTTACATTAAGTCATTGACTTTTTTATTTACAGCTGAGATAATATATTTTAAATGGGGTAATATAAAAGCTTAAAATTGGGTTTTCAAAAATTATCTTTTTATCCTACAAATCATCGAATCAGTCGAGCAATTTTAAAACAATTTAACGTTAACTAATAAAGCTAACTGTGTTTTTTTTTAATCTTCACTTTAATTTAATAACTTAAATTTTAATCATAGCTATCAGATTAACAGCAAATGTAGCTCATCACGTGTTTATGAGTAGTGAAGAATTTTTAAAATGCACTTTTAAACTGTCTCATTTTCATATTTATATACAGATAATGAATTACATAATAATCCAGCTAAGTTCATAGTCTCGAAAAACTGACACCCTGAAGAAAAGAACATTTTTAGTTTGTTGATCAATTAATTACCTTAGGGCCTAACATGAGCTGGTGGTTGTAGCGTTCGATTCTCAGTATGACAGTCAGAGGTTCGATATCTCCGTCACACCTTTAAACCATGGATACTTTACAATCCATTGTTCGTTCGTAAAAGAGTAGCTCAAGAATTGATGGGTGGTGTTGGCTATCTGTCTTGTCTGTAGTCTGTCACAGCTAAATTGGGGACGGCTAGTGCAGGTAACCCTCATTTAGCTTTTCGCGAAATTCAAAACAAACAGTTAGTTCAGACATTATGATAGAAAAATCCATGACTTCAAATTATTAGTTATTTCACCTTTTGTAAAACCTGAATTATGTAATTAATTTCAATGCAATATTCTACAATATATCACACTAATATTCATTGCTTGGATTTAAATTTTTAGCAACATGTGTATTTGTTTACAAATACTTTGCATAAAGGTCAAGAAATTCTATTTCCAACTTTTACAATTTTCCAATGACTCTTGATATCGCGGAAATTTTCACACAATTATATTTTTTTATAGACATTTAGGGCCTCCAGTGGCACAGTTATATGTCTTATAACGCTAGAAACCAGGTTTCGATACGCGTGGGGGGCAGAGCACAGATAGCCCACTATGTGGTTTGTCTAACTTCAAACACAGACCTTTAAATCTTAAATAATATTGTTTCCAATAACATGCTGAATTAATTTTTTTACATTCTATTGTAAATGTTTTAAAATTCCCTTAAATTTCAAAATAATATTCTTTTAAGCCAGATATAAAAATTCAAAAAATTATTCAGCAAATAAATCTTCTTACTGGTTGTTTTAGTCACTGACATCATGCCTGTTTTATTCTCACACCGAGCAAAGATAATAGGGCTGCTAATGCATGCGTGTCAGATTATGGTTATTTGGAATAGTACATACGATGAAACGTATATTTTCAGATCTTGCTGATGATGGAAATGATTGGGTGTGTAAGCGTCCGCAGAATTTATCCCAGGTGAGGGTAAGCCATCGATGATCTGATTGGTTATGGTTTATTTATTTGAACCTAATTTCGTCATTTGTATTGAAATATAATTATTTTTCTAATAAGTGTTTTAAATAAATTATTATATTAAATTTTCTTTTCAAGTTCCGGGGACTAGGGCCAAATGCTTCCCTCGAGTCATCGTTCTGACTCCCATGGTTGGATCATGCAGTATCATAATAAGACTAAGAAGATAACCCTGAAACTTATTTTTTAATTAATAATATCTAACCTGTATAAAAGCCATTGTGTAGCACGCCACGCTTGATTTCTCAAAATAAAAGTGATAAAAGACACAAAATGCATTTATTCAAATAGAATAGTTCGATAACTGTCTGTCCGTTACAACTTTTGTGACGGGGGTAAAAGGGGGGTCGTGAGGAGTTTTTGTTTGTTTGTAATTAAGCATAAAACAACACAGAGGACTATTTATGCCCTACCCACCACAGGGATCGAATCTCGGTTTCTAGCGTTGTTAGTCCGAAAACTTTCCGCTGTGACACTGGTGGAGAATATATACTAGCAGATTTGTCCCTGCTTTACAGGCATAATATGTATACATTATATATGTTTATATGTCTGTATACACATATATATTGTAAATCTAAGATACGCAAATGTATACATTATTTACTAACGGTATCATATGGACTAATGTAAAAATAATTGGGAACTTCAGTTACTCAAGGGCCACCTGCATTAGCCGTCGTTAATTTTGACTCATAGACTGGACGGAAGGCAACTAGTCAACAGCGCATACCGCCAATTCTTCGATTAGTTTTATCTGGCCGAATAGTAAAATTTGATAGTCACTCTTATAAAGCACTTACAACCTCAAAGTGCTGAACGTGGTCCTCTGATTGGTGCACAGATCATGTGGATCTGCAGGTTCAACATTCGCGTGCTGTTAACAAAAAATAATATCACGTATTTAAAATACCTCCTAAATAAGTCATCAGAACTTTACAGTAGTATACAGTGTTTACTTTTGTAACAATACCTATGTAATAACTGAGCCATAAGTTCTTGGAATATCTGTAAACAGTTTGAATTATATGAAAATTCAAAAACTAGTTCAAGGTTTTCAGCCAGCTTCACTGAAGTGACGTAGTTTCAAACAGAATATACGTTTTTATAAGTATTATTAATAATTACTAGTAATTAAAATAATAATAATTCCAGTGTAAACAATGTTATCATTATCCCTTG
Organism: Tachypleus tridentatus; assembly: GCF_004210375.1. Taxonomy (NCBI): domain Eukaryota; kingdom Metazoa; phylum Arthropoda; class Merostomata; order Xiphosura; family Limulidae; genus Tachypleus; species Tachypleus tridentatus. The sequence goes on along the minus strand of NC_134834.1, from coordinate 88,364,595 downwards.
CAGTTAGCTTTCTTACACAAATTTGTTTTCCCTTAGAAACCTTAAGTAAAGAGTGAAACAGAAATTACCAGCTAGTAGTATATATTACATACATTATATAGTATATTATATAGTATATATATATAAAAGTTGTAACCTCCTTATGTTTATAATTTGTTTATAAAAGGAACCTCCCTGTTTCTATTGAAACAATGCATAAAATACTAGTCGAGAAAACTTCGCTGCTGTTTTGCTGAGTTTGGCTTCTCTTTTGTTTTTCTCTTACTTTATGATGAGAGACCACTATATCAAATTGGCATCAAACACATATCAGTGATTATTAAACAATGCTGTTGTACCGACAAAAGATGTATTACCGTAATTTTTACTCCAGATGAACCACAATATTTCAGTTGTTTATCAGTTTTAGCGGTCTTGTTCAGGTATTTTCATAATTATTACTTCTTATTAACGACAGCTCTTAATCCGTTTTATGAGCATTCTCCGTTGACATATCTTGAAATTTACTGGTAATTACAATGTTGTTCATTGTACTCGTAATTAGCTTTACAACTCTTAAGAAGTCAACATGGGAGTTTTGAACGCGAACTACAGTTACGATACTTTGATATTACATAGATTAGTCAAGAAACACGGGGACGTTCTTCGTGACGGCGTGTACTGTGACTTTTAGTATGTTTCATAATTTTCGAAGCTAGAAATAAATCATAATGTTATATATATATATATGCACACACACACATACAAAGTCAAATATAATGAATGGGCCTAACGTTTACAAGTGATTTACTTTACAGAACATAAATTGAAGGATCCAAATTTCAGCTGCTCTGCCACTGAACATGCTCCGTGCTTTTAACTGTGAGCTTATTATAAAATTGACAATTAATCCACTTATTCAAAGATTTGGACAAAGACCTTGTGGCGGCTGGTGCTGCTGGATGATTGTTGTAGCTCTTGTCAGTAGTTCAGAATTTCTTGTAGCATCTATCAGATTTTTTCAGTTAAATAAAATTTGGAACAGAAATATTCATAACTTCATACAGTTGTGTGGCACTTTAAGATGTCTTACATCTGTAATCTCCACAAAATTGCAATTGTATCTTTTGTTTTTCGGTTAACCGATGAAGCATAGCAAAACAGCACAGTTAATCAGTTCATAAGTGGTTGTAGAAATGTTTCATTAAAGTATAGTTCTTTCAAAAAGGCCACCGTAATGCATATGACGCTAAGAATTGGGTTTCGATACTGGCGGTGAACAGAGTACAGACAGTCTTTTCTGTAACTTGGTGATGAAAAACAAGCCAAAGGTTTCAAATAAACGATAAATAATTAGAAATAAGTTCATAAAGTCACAAAAATCCGTAGATTAGACTAACATACTGTAGATTAGACTAACATACCGTAGATTAGACTAACATACTGTAGATTAGACTAACATACCGTAGATTAGACTAACATACTGTAGATTAGACTAACATACCGTAGATTAGACTAACATACTGTAGATTAGACTAACATACTGTAGATTAGACTAACATACTGTATATTAGACTAACATACCGTAGATTAGACTAACATACTGTAGATTAGACTAACATACTGTAGATTAGACTAACATACTTCTGTTTATTAATCCCACGAAACTTTTTTTGTTTTGTTTTACAAGTAAATACTTCATATAGACTTTGATCAGGTTATTAAATAAAAAGGCCCGGTATGGCCAGGTGGGTTAAGGCGTTTGACTCCTAATCCGAGAGTCGCGGGTTCGAATCCCCGTCGCACCAAACACGCTCGCTCTTTCAACCGTGGGGGCGTTATAATGTGACGCTCAATCCCACTATTCGTTGTTAAAAGAGTAGCCCAAGAGTTGGCAGTGGGTGGCGATGACTAGCTGCCTTCCCACTGCTAAATTAGGGACGGCTAGCGCAGATAGCCCTCGAGTAGCTTTGCGCGAAATTCAAAACAAATTAAATAAAAAAATTAATAATTAGTTTTGCAATATTTCTCTTTTACTGTTGAAAAATTCCTTTTAAAATGTGATTTTGTTCAATAATTGGTAATAATGGAATGGTGAAGAATTTTTTAATTAAGTAAAATGGGATTTTATCTTTCAATAAAGTGGGAATTGCATTCATAAAGCTGACAGAACTAACTATTGCTATGAAAATAAATTATTTAGATGAGAAAAATCTCGGAAATTTTATGATAAGTAATAAAATTCACAGAAAAGGAGGAGGGAACACTAGTAACTCGGGGGATTAAAATTACCATGTACGCCAAGAACTAGTTTCTCCTTGAAGATAACCAAATAAATATATAAGAACTCTTTTAGAGAATTTCCATTTATTAATATTCTATCAGAAGTTATAATTTCATCAAGGTTTTTTTTTTCTATTTCCATCAAAATATTTTGTTTGGCGGAATTTTTACTTGTAGTAAAAACTCTAGAGGTTGTATAGAAAAGCCACGTACAACTTAGAGAAATCGTGGAGACGAAAATTTAATTTTGTTCGTGTTTAAAGTCACTCGATGAATAATTCATGTTAGATGAAATAATGGGCAGAACCAGCTTGAGAAAACGTTTGAAGATGTTTTTGAAACTCAGCTTACATCATCGTCTTACCCGGATTACAATCTGCTTGTACGTTTATTTTAACGTAAAATTAACCTAAAACTACACAATAGGATTTCTGCGCTTTGTCCGTCATGTGGAAGTGAGCTGATGACTCACCGGCAGACAGTTACTAATTGAAACATGTGTAGTACACATGCTGTCGAGGTAAGATACCTTTGCTGAATGGAGTATCATGTTTGCAACTTTTAATATTTGTTTATATGCATTCACACTTATATTTTTACCTGGAAATTTCACTTGCTTCTGAACATGACTCATCAACTCTATGTGACAGGAAACTAATTCACTACGTTATCTGTGTTATCTAAATTAATTAAGCGTCACCCGTTTTGTCTGTTCTGCTCTATCGATAGAACCGCTTACTCTTACATGTAGACAAACTGTGTAGTGTTAGTACTCTTATAAATATTCTCCTTAGTGCAAACAGGTTTAGTTTTATTCAGTTGTTCTTACATTAAATAGGAACTTAACATCCATTGGTTAAATAAATAGGTACACGTTGAGAAGTACGTTTATTCTATTATAATTTTCAACAGTAATTGTTCGACCGGACGTATCTCATTGATAAGCTTATTAGAATATGAATTGGAGGGTTCATGGTTCGCACTCCATTGCTGCAAAACAAAAATACATTACTTTTCACACTTTGGAATTTTTGGTAAGTCATAAGAGTAAGTTGAAATCGATGAATGTCTCTGTATTATGAGGCATGTCTATAGTCATAGCTTTGATATAATATTGTCATCTTCTTACCCCTTTAATAGATCCTGCGGACATCCACTGTTAATTTTCTCGCTTCAATTAACGTAGCACAAAAGCTAGCATTGGATGCTCTTGACGAACTGCCTTCCTTCTAGTTTACCACCTTAAAACTAGAGACAGTTCACTTGGCGTAACTTTGCGCTAACATCCTGAATAAAGAAACTGGTAATTATCTGATCTTTTTTAAAATAACTAATAATCACGTTGGGAGCAATATGACCCTATAGTACAGCTCATGATTTCGAATATGTGCAATACTACAAAATATACTCCACACTTAAGGTGTGTGTGTGTGTGTGGGTGCGCGTTATAGATGTGACAGTCAGTCCCTTGATGTAGATGGCAATAGAGTGCTGCTGACTGCCTACCTTCCTTCTCTTCTGGTCATTGCTTCAAAATTAGAGCCTGCTAAAGAGATAGCCTTAGTAGCACTGTTAGAAATGCAAGGCAACTATTTTTTGTAATGCTAAACAAGATAATTTCTATCCTCGCACGAGTGATGAGCTTCTCTGAGAATGTTTGATTCCATAATCTCTTCCCTTACATACTTTAAGATAATCTAGATTAATTCGTGAAGACGAGAAACCCACTTGAAGTAAAATGTATTTTCAAAACGTTTTCACCTTCAGGTTAGCCTGAAGACGACATAAAAAGGTCAAAACGTTGTTCTGTACTTTTATTTTAATTAAAGTTTTAATACCCATACCAGCCGTCTTGAAAATACATTGATCTAGAATAAGCTAACCTGTTAACCAGAACCAAATGTCTCCTGTTCATGTGCCTTTGAACGTAATGTGAAAACTAATACACTGAAAATAAGGAAGCCAAAGTATTGATGGACACGATTATCATAGGTTCTGGTTTAGTCTGAACCATATGGCAGTACATTTTACCTACTAAGTAACCAACTGCAAAAAATACAAAGTTTGATTCATCAATACCTTTCAAACATGACTTATGTCTAGTGAAGCTATGTTGTGCCTTCAACAATATTTTGTCATTCTTTTTCTGTATAGTAAGGCTGCGCTGCACTTTCTAACAATATCTTAACAGTTTCTATTCTATCTAGAGAGGCTGTACTGTAACTTCAATAATATTTTGTCACTCTATATTCTGTATAGTAAGGCTATGCTGCGTCTTTAACAATATTTTCACAAGTTTTATTCTATCTAGAGAGGCTGTACTGTAACTTTAATATTTTGTCACTCTATATTCTGTATAGTGAGGCTGTGCTGCGCCTTTAACAATATTTTCACAAGTTCTATTCTATCTGTAACGTCAATAATATTTTATCATTCTGTCTGGTACTTTTGGTGCTACAGTCCTACGGTTAAGAGTTGCGCACCAGAAATATCCCTGAAACATGTCGTTGTAGCGGTAGAGTGAACGGTATGAAAAAACAAAACAAACTCTTCCAACAGGATTATGGTTTGTTTGTTTTTAAATTTCGCGCAAAGCTACTCGAGGGCTATCTTCGTTAGCCGTCCGTCATTTAGTAGTGTAAGACTAGAGGAAAAGCAGCTAATCATCACCACCCACCACCACTTCGTAGGCTACTCTTTTACCAACGAGTAGTGGGATTGACCGAACATTATAACGCACCCACGGCTGAAAGGGCAATCATGTTTGGTGTGACAGGGATTCGAACCCGATCTGTAAAGTTAAGTGAAAACATTGTGGATATAGGTGTACAATGTAGCAAAGTGAAGTGAAAACTCTGTAAATAGAGGTGTACAATGTAGCAAAGTGAAGTGAAAACATTGTGGATATAGGTGTACAATGTAGCAAAGTGAAGTGAAAACGCTGTGGATATAGGTGTAGAATGTAGCAAAGTGAAGTGAAAACGCTGTGGATAGAGGTGTACAATGTAGCAAAGTGAAGTGAAGACATTGTGGATATAGGTGTACAATGAAGCAAAGTGAAGTGAAAACGCTGTGGATAGAGGTGTACAATGTAGCAAAGTGAAGTGAAAACGCTGAGGACAGAGGTGTACAATGTAGCAAAGTGAAGTGAAAAAGCTGTGGACAGAGGTGTACAATGTAGCAAAGTGAAGTGAAAACGCTGTGGACAGAGGTGTAGAATGTAGCAAAGTTAAGTGAAAACGCTGTGGATATAGGTGTAGAATGTAGCAAAGTGAAGTGAAAACGCTGTGGACAGAGGTGTACAATGTAGCAAAGTGAAGTGAAAACGCTGTGGACAGAGGTGTACAATGTAGCAAAGTGAAGTGTAAACATTGTGGATATAGGTGTACAATGTAGCAAAGTGAAGTGAAAACATTGTGGATAGAGGTGTACAATGTAGCAAAGTAAAGTGGAAACATTGTGGATATAAGTATATAATGTAGCAAAGTGAAGTGAAAATGCTGTGGATATAGGTGTACAATGTAGCAAAGTAAAGTGGAAACATTGTGGATATAGGTATATAATGTAGCAAAGTGAAGTAAAAACGCTGTGGATATAGGTGTACAATGTAGCAAAGTGAAGTGAAAACTCTGTAAATAGAGGTGTACAATGTAGCAAAGTGAAGTGAAAACATTGTGGATATAGGTGTACAATGTAGCAAAGTGAAGTGAAAACGCTGTGGATATAGGTGTAGAATGTAGCAAAGTGAAGTGAAAACGCTGTGGATAGAGGTGTACAATGTAGCAAAGTGAAGTGAAAACATTGTGGATATAGGAATATAATGTAGCAAAGTGAAGTGAAAACGCTGTGGATATAGGTGTACAATGTAGTAAAGTGAAGTGAAAACGCTGTGGATGTAGGTGTACAATGTAGCAAAGTGAAGTAAAACATTGTGGATATAGGTGTACAATGAAGCAAAGTGAAGCGAAAACGCTGGGATAGAGGTGTACAATGTAGCAAAGTGAAGTGAAAACGCTGTAAATATAGGTGTACAATGTAGCAAAGTGAAGTGAAAACATTGTGGATATAGGTGTACAATGTAGCAAATTGAAGTGAAAACGCTGTGGACAGAGGTGTACAATGTAGCAAAGTGAAGTGTAAACATTGTGGATATAGGTGTACAATGTAGCAAAGTGAAGTGAAAACATTGTGGATAGAGGTGTACAATGTAGCAAAGTAAAGTGGAAACATTGTGGATATAAGTATATAATGTAGCAAAGCAAAGTGAAAATGAAAACGCTGTGGATATAGGTGTACAATGTAGCAAAGTAAAGTGGAAACATTGTGGATATAGGTATATAATGTAGCAAAGTGAAGTAAAAACGCTGTGGATATAGGTGTACAATGTAGCAAAGTGAAGTGAAAACGCTGTGGATATAGGTGTACAATGTAGCAAAGTGAAGTGAAAACATTGTGGATATAGGTGTACAATGAAGCAAAGTGAAGTGAAAACGCTGTGGATAGAGGTGTACAATGTAGCAAAGTGAAGTGAAAACATTGTGGATATAGGTGTACAATGAAGCAAAGTGAAGTGAAAACGCTGTGGATAGAGGTGTACAATGTAGCAAAGTGAAGTGAAAACGCTGAGGACAGAGGTGTACAATGTAGCAAAGTGAAGTGAAAAAGCTGTGGACAGAGGTGTACAATGTAGCAAAGTGAAGTGAAAACGCTGTGGACAGAGGTGTAGAATGTAGCAAAGTTAAGTGAAAACGCTGTGGATATAGGTGTAGAATGTAGCAAAAAAAAGTGAAAACCTTTGTGGACAGAGGTGTACAATGTAGCAAAGTGAAGTGAAAACGCTGTGGACAGAGGTGTACAATGTAGCAAAGTGAAGTGAAAACGCTGTGGACAGAGGTGTACAATGTAGCAAAGTGAAGTGAAAAAGCTGTGGACAGAGGTGTACAATGTAGCAAAATGAAGTGAAAACGCTGTGGATATAGGTGTACAATGTAGCAAAGTGAAGTGAAAACATTGTGGATATAGGTGTACAATGAAGCAAAGTGAAGTGAAAACGCTGTGGATAGAGGTGTACAATGTAGCAAAGTGAAGTGAAAACGCTGTAGATAGAGGTGTACAATGTAGCAAAGTGAAGTGAAAACGCTGTGGACAGAGGTGTACAATGTAGCAAAGTGAAGTGAAAACGCTGTGGACAGAGGTGTACAATGTAGCAAAGTGAAGTGAAAACGCTGTGGACAGAGGTGTACAATGTAGCAAAGTTAAGTGAAAACGCTGTGGATATAGGTGTAGAATGTAGCAAAGTGAAGTGAAAACGCTGTGGATAGAGGTGTACAATGTAGCAAAGTGAAGTGAAAACGCTGTGGACAGAGGTGTACAATGTAGCAAAGTGAAGTGAAAACGCTGTATATGTAGGTATACAATGTAGCAAAGTGAAGTGAAAACGCTGTGGATAGAGGTGTACAATGTAGCAAAGTGAAGTGAAAACGCTGTGGACAGAGGAGTACAATGTAGCAAAGTGAAGTGAAAACGTTGTGGAATAAAGCGAAAAACATAGAGAAGTAAAAATAAAGTGCACAGCAAGTAAATTGAATAACAGCAAAACAAAGTAAAAAGAGAGTGAAATAAACGAAAAACATGTTTAAGTAAATAAAGAACATAAAGTAAATCAACACAAAGGGAAGAATATATTAGCGTTAAAGTAAAAACAGGGTAAAATGATGTGTAGAACATACAGATGTAACATGAAATATATGATCAAGTAAAGTTGATGATATATAGTAGTGTATCGTAGTGGATAATATGGAAAAAAACATGTGCATTTCAGTGTATTAAACTAAGGAACTTTAACTGATTGACGAAATAAAATGAAACAATAACGAATGACAATGGATAATACAATGTTGTAAGTTGTTTTGTGCAATTAAGGAGTTGATATTGTTGTCTAAATGTAGTTGTAATATGGTTGGCATGACTCAATGGATAAAATCTTCTTGGAAGTTTAGAAAACTGTTTGTACAGTATAAAATGTGAGTTATGATAGAGTAGATAATTAATCAATAAAGCTGTTACATATAGGGATTGAATATTGAATCAAGGAGTTTCTTAGTTTGTCTGTTTACTGTCAACAATTAGCTAGTTAATTCAATTTTGTGCAGTTTAAGTTTGTGTTTTAACAACGAACACGTTTAAAAGAAATGTAGCAAGTAAGTGTAAATGTTGTGTTACCGTCCACTCTGAACTTGGATTTATGAACCTTGGTGAAGATAACTTTTTAACTTGAAGTTGAAGAAAGAAAACGATTTTGATGTTATTAAGTTTCAATAAAGTGATATAGAATCTATACTGAACTTTGAGATAACGACATGTGATCGAAACGAGATTGAATATTTGATTGAAAAGATAAAACCATGGAAAGACTGAAAACAAAGAGATATAAACTTACATCAGGTCAAGAATAAAGAGGCAGAATTTTTTTTTAAAAGTGAAGAACAAAGGAGCAAAAACTTAAGAGATGGGAAACAAGAACAAAATAGAAGATTTATAGGAAAATTACGAACAAAAACCAAGTTTACTAAACACAGACTCGAAGAAATCATAAAAATGTACAGACTGTAGTTGAAAAACCGTAGACAATTTTTTGAAAGGTTATAGCAGCTAAACTGAAGTAGAAAAGAAAGCGTTAGGAAATGAAATGATAACAAGTTGAAAGTTTGTTTGTTTGTTTTGAATTTCGCACAAAGCTACTCGAGGGCTATCTGCACTAGCCGTCCCTAATTTAGCAGTGTAAGACTAGAGGGAAGGCAGCTAGTCATCACCACCCAACACCAACTCTTGCGCTACTATTTTTATTAACGAATAGTGAGATTGACCGTCACATTAGAACGCCTACTCACACGGCTGAAAGGGAGAGCATGTTTGATGAGACGGAGATGCGAACACGGAACCCTCAGATTACGTGTCGCACGCCTTAACCCACCTGGTCATGTTGGGCTTAAGTTGAAAGACATCATACGAAATGTACAAAAGGACGTAGATAAACATAAAAATACACATCAAATGCACTGGGTATTGGTTCCTTTTCTTTTTCCTTTTTTAAACTACAATAATCGGAGATAACACAATTCAACTTATAAGTGTTTCATCCTGGTTTTGATGAGGAATTTAGATCTTTTGTGCTTGTTGGTTCTATGTCTTTGACAAATGAAACTGCTAATCACATTCTCATACGTATTTTACGTGATGCTGGGGCGACTCAGCCATTGTTTTAAGAAGATATGTTGCCTTTATATTCGAGTTCTGCCACTGGCGAGTCTGTTGTTGCTTTAGGTATTGAGGGTGGCTTTGTCAATGTTTCACTTCATAACATTTGTTTAACATCAGACCTAGTTTCTGCCAATTAAACAAAGTCTGTATTGCAGTTGTTGTGATGTTGTTGTGGAGAATCCAGAAGTGATTCCCTCGTATGCTGTGACTCGAGCTCAGGAAAAGAAATTGAACCAAAATCAAATGATCGACACGTGCTCAGAGGATGACATTATAGAATTGTCACAGACATTTTTTGGGTCCGACATGAATCTTGTGAATGATTGCCTGACTGGTAAGTTTTTAGTGAATAACAATGAAAGATATGCCAAGCAAGAACAGGATCTGCAACCATCTTCGCTACTTAACTATGCTCTCCATAAAAATGAACTGGAGAAAGTTCCTAATGGTTTGTTGTTGTTTTTCTAAAATGGTGTGATTATGAGGAAAAGGAGACCATCAGATGTGCCAGTGTCAGAGGACTAGGCTGTATTTATCATATCGTTGTTCCCAAACATATCATTCTACATTATTGAGAGTTCTTCCTGAACTCCCATTGGAAGTCACTTAGATGTCAACAAGACATGTGATAAAATTATTATTATTATACATTTTCTTCGGCCAAAAATTACGCAAGATATTTCTCAGTTTTGTAAAACTTGTCGTACTTGTCAGTTGGTCGGTACACCTAACCAAGTAATTCCTGTTGCTTCTTTGAAACTTATCCCATCTTTCGAAGTCGTATGATTCTTGATTGTGTTGGGTCTTTACCAAAAAGGTAGCGTTTATGTTTATGCACTTCAACGTGCAAAGTAACTTTGTTATTATTGGGCTTTTTTTATATTGGATGTGTTATACATTGGTCATCATGATTAAAGTTGTACAATTCTTTGACAAAGTATTAAATTTGATGTATTATTATCAATGTGTATATGTGTGTATATATAACAAATATCGATATTAACATAAATATATAAAAGTTACTACGTTACACCTTCTTTCTTAGAGAATTAAAAACTGGCGTTAGACAATATTTAACTAAGATATTACATATATACACACACACATATATATTTTGTTTCTATGTAAATACTTGTGATTACCAGTATTGTTGCCAAGTGAACTTTCTAGAACCTCGCTTAACGTTTATAAACCAACGCGCCAGGAGACACTATATGTTGTTAATTTGTTATAGTTAGTATACTATAAACCTCAGAGGGTATTACTTATTAAACGGAAAGCTACAAATACTTGACCAGGAACGTTTATAGTTTTCGAACATTACAACTCGTTTAACCTCAACTATGAAAAACACGTGTGGAAAGCTAGCTAGCTTCCCATTAAGTGAATTGTACCTATATCAACTCAGAATTAATTAGCTCATCATGAATCGTTCTGGACCAGATAGAAGCCTCAATACTTCGTGTAAGTTTGTAAAACTTCTGTATATAAATCATTACTTGTAGTAATCATTATTATAAATTGTATTATTCTTTGCATATCAAAATATACTTCTATTAATAAAGGAAACTGCGCATATCGATCTCATTGGCAAGTATCATAAATATGATATGTATGGACATTTAATTAACTTCTATATGTGAATTACAATTTAACTCAGTTTCAAACCGTTTCAAGTTGTAATACATAAAATAATAAATTGGAGGCTCGTCCGAGATAAATTATAATATGTAACAAAGTTTAGACTTGTTTGAAACAGTCTGTGACCAAAATATCCCTGTGTACTTTACTACAGTTATAACACCAAAGGTTGAAGTTCCAGTAACAACAAAGGTGGGCAGTTTTATATAATATTACCAAGAAGTAAAATAATCATACCAGGATTAATTAAACACAACTTAAGATTAAGTGATTGGAACCTGGTAGAACCAAACACTCTGGCTTGTCCTGAAGGTTATTGTTGAACGAACTCTCATGGATCTGATGAATAATCATATTATCATTTGGGGCATGTACACAACAAACCAATATCCAAGTAAATTATGGATGAAACATTGTAAGATTTGAAGTTGTATAAATAGTAATTCCAAACCAAAAAATGCCATAAGTAATCACCTTACAAAGAAATGTATGACGTCTAATGTTAAATCGCCATTTAGAAGGAACCTTCCACCAAATTTACAGGTACTCATGACTGTAAGTGTTAAATTCTTACAATTAATCAACGTCACATATTACTCCAAAGGGCTTAATGATTTATACCAAACATATAGCCAAACATAAGCTTTATACTTACAATGCAGCCACAAAACATCATTTGACTAGACTATTCCCAGTTGGAAAACAGATAGAAACTAACAAAGCAATATAAACCATGAAATAAGAAGGAAAAACAAAAACAAGAACTAGTCTTTTAGTATAAATTATTGTATTTTGGAAGGAAAAATATCAACCCACAGGTTTTGTATGCACTATTGGAAGATGAATAACTCACAAAGAAAATACATATCTACTGCCAAGAACTGTCTCTACACTGGACGTTTTATCTGACCTAAAATAATTTTAAAGTTTTAATTTGAAGGGCTGACGAAGAAATAAATTGACTATGTTTTGTTTGTTTTTGAATTTCGTGCAAAGCTACTCGAGGGCTATCTGCGCTAGCTGTCTCTAATTTAGCAGTGTAAGACTAGAGGGTTTTTGGTTTTGGAATTTCGCACAAAGCTACTCGAGGGCTATCTGTGCTAGCCGTCCCTAATTTAGCAGTGTAAGATTAGAGAGAAGGCAGCTAGTCATCACTACCCACCACCAATTCTTGGGCTACTCTTTTACCAACGAATAGTAAAATTGACCGTCACATTATAACGCCCCCACGGCTGGAAGAACGAGCATGTTTGGTGCGACCGGGATTCGAACTCGCTACCCTCAGATTACGAATCGAACGCTTTAACCCACCTGGCCATGCCGGGCCATAAGTTGACTAAAACCAGTCTTGATGCAAGCAGTTTGTTGTATTACTATTTGAATTGGTCGCGCCAAACATGCTCGTCCTTTCAGCCGTGAGGCGTTATAATGTGACGATCAATCCCACTATTCGTTGGTAACAGAGTAGCCCAAGCGTTGGCGGTAAGTGGTGATGACTAACTGCTTTCCCTCTAGTCTTACACTGCTAAATTAGGGAGGACTAGCTCAGATGGAGTAGCTTTGCGCGAAATTCAAAAGACAAAAACAAACAAACTATTAGAACTATGTAATTTACCTGCTACATTTGAACGATAAATGGAGTGGGTTGTGTTTGGATCACCATGGAATGTTATACTCATTTCTTTATATTACATACCTGCATAGAGAAAGACGTTTGATGACTGTTTCATTTTCTAAGAAAAATACTAAATTGTGTGAGGAAAGAGAACCTTCAGCCGAACCTCAAGATCTGTTAATTATTCCATCAACAGGTGAGTTTTCAGGAAAACAGAAGTACACGGATATTGGAAATGAAATGCCTACGAACTCAAACAGGACTGAGTATGTAAAGAATTAGCCAACATCACAGAAGTAGTGACGTAAGAAGCTTTCTTTGGCTGCACTTTCACTGCCGCTACTTTTAAAAATTATTCTGTGATACAACTTGTCCTCGACAGAAAGTACTAGACAAAATAAGTCATGTTGAACTACTAATTACGAACAGACATTCAACATATTGAAAAAAGAACTCGCCGATACTCCTGAATTGACACATCTAGCTTTTGGAGATCCATTTGCAATAGATGTAGACACCAGTGATTTTTACTAGAAACGATGTCACCACAAAGAAAATGTTATCATCTACGATATCAAGGTAATCAATTCTGCAGAATAGAAAATAAAGATATAAATATTAAGCCAGTTATTCAATAGGTTTAGGAATGGTAAAGAACAAACCTCATTGCAGACTGGCCCTCTACAAGCCCAAATAGAAAGATATACGACTACAAATTAATTTTTTATACTTATCAGAAGGTTTCTAATATTAAAAATCAGAAGATATCAGCAGAAAGAAATTAACAATTTCATATCCGCTGAACGCCAAAGGGTTAATGCAAATAGTTTCATTATGTCTTTGTGTCGTTGTTGGCCAGATAAAGTTACACATCATATGTTGGAATGCTTTAATGACTAAAAACGTACTAAAAGTTTAGCAACTTGTTTCAGCATTAGAAAATCATGAGTTAAGGTAGAGTATTGATTAATTAGGATTAATTCATGAGTTTTTTACATTGTTCTTTTGATTACAGAGTTAGTTAATTTGTTATTTAGTTTATGTACTTTCAGACTGTTTGTTATTTAGTTAAGTTTAGGGAATATTAAGTTTTTGTTTAGACGAAATACTAGAGATACGATAATTACCCCATAAAAGAAAATCACAAAACAAAACTAAAATTGATGTGTTGTCGTCTACTGTGAACTTAGTATTAACAGTGAATATTAGTAAAGCTAACTTGTAGCACCTGAAACTAAAGAAACCACTTTAGGTTTTCTATAAAAGATGAAGCATTTGCATTATTATTTTTTCACAAGTAATCCAAGATAGCTCACCAAACAGAAGCGTTACAACAAGAAACATGATGAGGTAACATGTACAGTAAAGTAAAACAAAGAGCTAATTCATTTAAATCGATAGACCTAGAGAAATACAGTGAAGTGACTTAAAGAAAATAATTTCTTAAAGCGCATAAATAGATCCAGTAAATCAGTGAACTCGTTTATTTGATTTTCGTTCATAAACACGACGCTGCTCGATGAATTATCTGTATTCCGCCCACTGTCAGTATCGAAACTCAAATTTGCTAACGTTATAAGCCCGCGGACGGCTGAACCACCGACAGTGAAGGGAGATAACAAACACGATGAAGGTAAGTAAGGTGCGTAATTCCTTATGGTGAAAAACGAGGTCAAGTGAGAAACACTGTAAAGAATGTTAAGAATTTAATCCCTTGCATTGAAGAATGATACTAACTCGTGTGAGGAACGTCGTGAAGTACATATAGAACATATTCATTACAGTCTAGAATGATACTAACTCGTGTGAGGAATGTCGCGAAGTATATATAGAACAGATTCATTACAGTGAAGAATGATACTAACTCGTGTGAAGAAAGTCGTGAAGTATATATAGAACATATTCATTACAGTAAACAATGATACTAACTCATGTGAGGAACGTCGTGAAGTATATATAGAACATATTCATTACAGTGAAGAATGATACAAACTCGTGTGAGGAACGTCATGAAGTATATATAGAACATATTCATTACAGTGAAGAATGATACTAACTCATGTGAGGAATGTCGCGAAGTATATATAGAACATATTCATTACAGTGAAGAATGATACAAACTCGTGTGAGGAACGTCATGAAGTATATATAGAACATATTCATTACAGTGAAGAATGATACTAACTCGTGTGACGAACGTCGTGAAGTATATATAAAACATATTCATTACAGTAAACAATGATACTAACTCGTGTGAGGAATGTCGCGAAGTATATATAGAACAGATTCATTACAGTGAAGAATGATAATAACTGGTGTGAGGAACGTCGTGAAGTATATATAGAACATATTCACTACAGTAGAGAATAACACTAACTCGTGTGAGGAACGTCGTGAAGTATATATAGAACATATTCATTACAGTGAAGAATGATACAAACTCGTGTGAGGAACGTCATGAAGTATATATAGAACATATTCATTACAGTGAAGAATGATACTAACTCGTGTGACGAACGTCGTGAAGTATATATAAAACATATTCATTACAGTAAACAATGATACTAACTCGTGTGAGGAATGTCGCGAAGTATATATAGAACAGATTCATTACAGTGAAGAATGATAATAACTGGTGTGAGGAACGTCGTGAAGTATATATAGAACATATTCACTACAGTAGAGAATAACACTAACTCGTGTGAGGAACGTCGTGAAGTATATATAGAACATATTCACTACAGTAGAGAATAACACTAACTCGTGTGAGGAACGTCGTGAAGTATATATAGAACATATTCATTACAGTAGAGAATGATACTAACTCATGTGAGGAACGTCGTGAAGTATATATAGAACATATTCATTACAGTGAAGAATGATACAAACTCGTGTGAGGAACGTCATGAAGTATATATAGAACATATTCATTACAGTGAAGAATGATACTAACTCGTGTGACGAACGTCGTGAAGTATATATAAAACATATTCATTACAGTAAACAATGATACTAACTCGTGTGAGGAATGTCGCGAAGTATATATAGAACAGATTCATTACAGTGAAGAATGATAATAACTGGTGTGAGGAACGTCGTGAAGTATATATAGAACATATTCACTACAGTAGAGAATAACACTAACTCGTGTGAGGAACGTCGTGAAGTATATATAGAACAGATTTCTTACAGTAGAGAATGATACTAACTCGTGTGAGGAACGTCGTGAAGTATATATAGAACAGATTCCTTACAGTAGAGAATGAAATCAACTCAAGTAAAGAACGTGATGAAATAAAGAACTAATTCCTTACAGTGGAGAATGAAATCAACTCAAGTAAAGAACGTGATGAAATAAAGAACAGATTCATTACAGTGGAGAATGATATCAACTCAAGTAAAGAACGCGATGAAATAAAGAACAGATTCCTTACAGTGAAGAATGATATCAACTCAAGTAAAGAACGCGATGAAATAAAGAACAAATTCCTTACAGTGGAGAATGATATCAACTCAAGTAAAGAACATGATGAAGTAAAAAACAGATTCCTTACAATGGAGAATGAAATCAACTCAAGTAAAGAACGTGATGAAGTAAAGAACAGGTTCATTACAGTGGAGAATGATATAAACTCAAGTAAAGAACATGATGAAATAAAGAACAGATTCATTACAGTAGAGAATGATATCAACTGAAGTAAAGAACGTGATGAAATAAAGAACAGGTTCATAACAGTAGAGAATGATATCAACTCAAGTAACGAACGCGATGAAATAAAGAACAGATTCCTTACAGTGGAGAATGATATAAACTCAAGTAAAGAACGCGATGAAGTAAAAAACAGATTCCTTACAATGGAGAATGATATCAACTCAAGTAAAGAACATGATGAAATAAAGAACAGATTCCTTACAGTGGAGAATAATATCAACTCAAGTAAATAACGTGATGAAATAAAGAACAGGTTCCTTACAGTGGAGAATGATATCAACTCAAGTAAAGAACATGATGAAATAAAGAACAGATTCCTTACAGTGGAGAATGATATCAACTCAAGTAAAGAACGTGATGAAATAAAGAACAGATTCCTTACAGTGGAGAATGATATAAACTCAAGTAAAGAACGTGATGAAATAAAGAACAGGTTCATTACAGTGGAGAATGATATCAACTCAAGTAAAGAACGCGATGAAATAACGAACAGATTCCTTACAGTGGAGAATGATATCACTTCAAGTAAAGAACGCGATGAAATAAAGAACAGATTCCTTACAGTGGAGAATGATATAAACTCAAGTAAAGAACATGATGAAATAAAGAACAGATTCCTTACAGTAGAGAATGATATCAACTCAAGTAAAGAACGTGATGAAGTAAAGAACAGGCTCATTACAGTGGAGAATGATATCAATTCAAGTAAAGAACGTGATGAAATAAAGAACAGGTTCATTACAGTGGAGAATGATATCAACTCAAGTAAAGAACGCGATGAAATAACGAACAGATTCCTTACAGTGGAGAATGATATCACTTCAAGTAAAGAACGCGATGAAATAAAGAACAGATTCCTTACAGTGGAGAATGATATAAACTCAAGTAAAGAACGTGATGAAATAAAGAACAGATTCCTTACAGTAGAGAATGATATAAACTCAAGTAAAGAACGTGATGAAGTAAAGAACAGGCTCATTACAGTGGAGAATGATATCAACCCAAGTAAAGAACGTGATGAAATAAAGAACAGGTTCATTACAGTGGAGAATGATATCAACTCAAGTAACGAACGCGATGAAATAAAGAACAGATTCCTTACAGTGGAGAATGATATAAACTCAAGTAAAGAACGCGATGAAGTAAAAAACAGATTCCTTACAGTGGAGAATGATATCAACTCAAGTAAAGAACATGATGAAATAAAGAACAGATTCCTTACAGTGGAGAATGATATAAACTCAAGTAAAGAACCTGGTGAGGTAAAGAACAGATTTCTTTCGATGGAGAATGATATCAACTCAAGTAAAGAACGTGATGAAATAAAGAACAGGTTCATTACAGTGGAGAATGGTATAAACTCAAGTAAAGAACCTGGTGAGGTAAAGAACAGATTTCTTTCGATGGAGAATGATATCAATTCAAGTAAAGAACTTGGTGAGGTAAAGAACATATTCCTTAGAGAGGAGAATTATATTAACTCAAATAAGAAAGGTAGTGAGGTAAAGAACATATTCCTTACAGTCGAGAATTATATCAACTTGTGAGAGTAAGGTGTTGAAATACTTTTTGTTTACTGTTCCAAATACAAAAAACAGGAATCGTCAATAACCGCGGTATTTGAAAAATTTCAGTCAGAATTAGAGTATATTATTCTGTAATACTTTTTTATTGTATTTGCTATATTATATTGCGCCAACAATTCGAAGATTGGTGCACGGGTACACCTGATTCGATTTTGTTACTCGCCAGGATCTCTACCAGCATACTCTCAAATTGAAATTATTTTAGGCTCAATTAGAGTAACTTAATTTGTGAGATCTCGGGCATGATCAAATGCATCAGTCGAAACGATTTGACCTCGAAAGTCCAAAACAGTAATTAGCTGACGGAGCTATGAGCTCAAAGTTTGTACATGTAAAAAAATCAAACAACTCGGAGGCATCCATTGAACCACAATACCACAGGAAGTAAGCATCTTTAATCCATGCAACAACAAAACTAAACACAAGGAAATTGAAATTTGACTTCAGTAGAAGTAAGTGTTAATTTACCAGAAAGACAACGTGAAGGTACTTTTATCTCTTTTAGAAATATTGTACAAAACTACACAGAGAACAATTTGTGCATAATAGTTTAAAATTTTGAGCTGATAGACTAAAAAAGAACTTAAAAATAACCATCTTCAAAGCTTAGGCTTCTCTTATCTCAACTGCTTAGTGTGATTTGGATACTACAGGATAAATGTTTGCTAAAACAGGACTTGAAGTTTGAACACTCGAATTTACAATTTGGGCACGCTAACTACGAGGCTTCGTTTGGCCCTGATGAAAGAAAACCATTATTTTCCCGTTATAAATAACGTGTGTATATATTAGTGATGTAATCATATAGTACGAAAACTATATTGCTGTTTCCGTCCGAAATGCTGGACCAGTAAGAAAAATGAAGAAAATTTTTGTAATTCATCTGGCATCACTTAGAATATTATCTTATAAAATACACGTCCTTTCACTCATTATGGCAAACATTTCTTTAATTCATCTGGCATCACTTAGAATATTATCTTATAAAATACACGTCCTTTCACTCATTATGGCAAACATTTCTTTAATTCATCTGGCATCACTTAGAATATTATCTTATAAAATACACGTCCTTTCACTCATTATGGCAAACATTTCTGTAATTCATCTGGCATCACTTAGAATATTATCTTATAAATTACACGTCCTTTCACTCATTATGACAAACATTTCTTTAATTCATCTGGCATCACTTAGAATATTATCTTATAAAATACACGTCCTTTCACTCATTACGGCAAACATTTCTGTAATTCATCTGGCATCACTTACAGCACCATCTTATGAAATATATGTCTTTTTCATTCATTATACCAAAATAAAATTCCGACGTTACAGATGTTAAACCAAGTGCAAAATTATATACATTTCAAAAGTTAACTTCTTTTAACTTCAAGATTTAAAAAAGTCTTATTTTTGAACTAAAATTGTTATTTTTATCAAAGTAAAGAAGATATTTCGCACTGAACATCTTTACAGTACGGTTAACAAATCTTAGATGTAAAAAAATGCTTTTTTACTTCTCTAAAAAAGTGTTTTTTTATCTTTGAAAAACCTTTGTTTGGAATTGTTTAACGCTCAGGGTGAATTTATTCATAAGTTTGAGTTTAAAGACAAGCATGTTTAATTTGAAATTGAAATATTGAGCACGTATTTACTTAAGTATTAATTTAATTGTAGTATTATTTTTACTTTAGACTTTAAGTAAAAACATCGCAGCAATGTTGAATGAAAAGCTTTTGTAAATCATTCAAATCAGAAATAAAGTGTGTTACTTAAAACCTGCTGTCGGAACATTTAAACTTGTTATGAATCAGATAAAACAAACATATATTCATCAGACGACAGCTGTACGTTAAGTAAAGACTGCTCCCTCTTTCACTTAGTGATTGCAAAGCGAAATTAAATTAATGAGAAAGCATCGTCTCTCGCTCTCTAACCTAGTGCTGTCAATATCAGACAAGTTCTAATAAGAGACAGTGTGAAGCAACTATAGTAAAAGAAATCTTTAATCCGATTCGAATTGAAAATTCCTATGAAAGGCTTTATATCGACAAAGAAAATTAATATCTAGTTTTTATGATAAAAGTAACTGAAATGAATTCAGTTGAAGTAAACAATATTGCGCAAAATTAGATCAAACAAAATACACCAATACGATTAAAAAACTGGAAAAACGAGATACAAAGACCATACCTTATTAGAATGTAGTTTATATAAATTTAAAATAATAATTCTATTTTATACATACGATAAAAAGACGAAAACAAGGATCTTTATAATCGTAAGTGAGGCTCACAAATGCCATATTACAATTTCATTAGGATAAACATTTAAAACGTGTAATTTAATCTTTTAGACAAGAGAAATGTAACGAAGAATGTTGAAAACCAATGCAGCTTTACCCTAGAGTTTAAACATGCAATCTTCATGTCTGACAAGTAGTCTTATCTTTATCTCTCATTTTATAAAGACTTTATACGTGTCTTCATTTCAGTAGACTACGAACAATGTTCTCTTTTCCTGTCACTCGCGCCTTCAAATACACAAATCCATAAATGGCAGAATAGTTTTCTGTTGAGAACAAAAAATTTCCC
The DNA here is from genome assembly GCF_004210375.1 of Tachypleus tridentatus. NCBI lineage: Eukaryota > Metazoa > Arthropoda > Merostomata > Xiphosura > Limulidae > Tachypleus > Tachypleus tridentatus. The sequence continues at coordinate 88,343,922 of NC_134834.1, read as the reverse complement.
CTTATTTAATCAGTTAATGTTCTATTTTATTACTGATAATAATGTTATATTAATACGTTTCATATAACTCAGTAAATTGTAAATACAGTGGTTTAGGAAGTTCATTTGCTCTAATAGCATAGTTATCACTCTAACTTGTAAGGAGAGGTGATTCTAATTCGTCATATTTATTGACTTTCATTCATTTGATAACGTATCCAATACTATGATATGCTATTATGACTGGTACTTTAGTTTTATATGGCTCTGAGAAATATAATAACAAATGTTTATGTTTCCTGACCTATAAAACGTTTATGACAAACTAAAAGATAGCAACATAAATAAACAATTTTTTTATAGGAACACCTAAACGGAATCACGTCGTGCGGGGCCTACAAAAGAAGTGAACAAAATTCTTTGAAGCTAACGTTTCAACTGAACCTGCTATGGCTTAAGTTTGTAATTAATTGAAGCGCATTACAGCCAGTGTGAAGAATCCCAGCAGGCCACGGGAATTTCTGTGATGTTCATTAATGAATATTATAACGTACTAAACAAATTTCGGTCATAGAAATCTTATGTTTACAGAACTAAAAAGATTAATATTTAATGTGCATACTTAACTATTATTTAATATCAAGCAAACTGCATTCAGAGAATGACGTTTTTCTTTAAAAAAAACAACAACTTTATTTTTCAATAATTATTATGTGACATAAGTCATTTGTAATTCTTAATACAATTATGTTCTTGATCCTGTAATATCTTAGTACAATAATTCATTATGAAATTCGCCAGCAAAAACGTTTAGACATTTGCTCTTTTTATGGTTTTAGTATCAATTTCTAATAAAATGTGAAGACAATAAATAAAAAACAACCTACTAATGAAAATTAAATAATGCTGTCCTTATAAAAAGAAGAATGCGTTTCGTTGTTACAACTTAAACACCGTTATGTTAGCGAAACGTTAAAAACAGTGTGCCTAATATTTGTGGTAAAAATGACCTAAACAACAGATTTTTTCACCCTACACTTGGATATTTTGGATTCTAAATCAGAGGTGTATAATATTTATTGAAAATATATATAAATAAAGTTTCAGTTTGTTTTTGTTTTCAAACTCAAAGTTTTTACTGGGTTGTCTGCTCTGTTTACCGTTGGAAATCGAACCTCAGACTTTTGTGTTGTAAGTTTGTAAACGTACTGCTAACTCACCGGGAAAGGTGCTAAGGGTTCAGAGAAACTTTTGTCTCTTATCATTCAGCCTAACTAACGAGTTCTGGTATTAAGAAAAACGCCTCTTTGGCACTAATTTGTGGAAGACAAAAAGTGGAATTATATTTTCCAACATCTTTGATTTGAACTCCAAGGCCCAGCATGGCCAAATGGGTTAAGGCGTTCGACTTGTAATTCGAGGGTCGCGGGTTCGAATACCCGTCACGCCAAACATATTCACCCTCTCAGCCGTGGGGGCGTTATAATGATACGGTCAATCCCACTATTCACTGGTAAAAGTGTAGCCCAAGAGTTGACGGGGGGTGGTGATTACTAGCTGCCTTCCCTCTAGTCTTACACTACTAAATTAGAGACGGCTAGCGCAGATAGCCCTCGTGTAGCTTTGCGCGAAATTTAAAAAAAACAAAAGACAGAACTTGAACTCCGAAATCTTAGAAGAAAAAATATAAAACACTGTTTCATCAGTTGAGTTTCCCTGTTAACAGCGATACACTCATCCCTGTGTGGCTCATGGTTTAAATATGAAGGCTTATAACGACAAAAATCGGATTTCGATACCATAGCGAACAGAAATTAGATAATCCATTGTGTAGCTTTGTTAGCGATATTTTCATTCATAATAATGCTGTGTTGTGCATGTGATATTTGTAATATAGTGTTATACAACGTGATGGATACACCATGATATATCAAGAAATGCATTGCCTTATTTGTTTACAAAAGAGAAGCTGGAACTCAAATTTTCCACCCGAACGTTACCTTACGCTCAGGAGAAGTACATGTCAGAGAGTCCTTCGTGGACCTGGAAAAGATATATTGGGGTGAATGACATTCAGGGATTAAGATACCTCTTCATTTGCACTAATAGTTTATATTACACGCCCACAACTGGGTCGGGACATCTGATTCATGCCTAGCGTCCTACGATCATTGAATACGTAGCCCAGAACTAATCCTCTTCCAGCCCATTCAAAATATAATTTTCAATTATTTTCTGCGTCTATTACTAACGTGTCAGTGAGATAAATTACCATATTTAAAAAAAATCACGCCCTCAAGTGGCTGTTAACAATCATTTTTAAATTCATACTCACACATAAAACGGCCCGGCATGGCCAAGCGTGTTAAGGCGTGCGACTCGTAATCTGAGGGTCGCGGGTTCGCATCCCCGTCGCGCTAAACATGCTCGCCCTCCCAGCCGTGAGGGCATTATAATGTGACGGTCAATCCCACTATTCGTTGGTAAAAGAGTAGCCCATGAGTTGGCGGTGGGTGGTGATGACTAGCTGTCTTCCCTCTAGTCTTACACTGCTAAATTAGGGACGGCTAGCACAGACAGCCCTGGAGTAGCTTTGTGCGAGGCCCGGCATGGCCAAGCGTGTTAAGCCGTGCGACTCGTAATCTGAGGGTCGCGGGTTCGCATCCCCGTCGCTCCAAACATGATCGCCCTTTCAGCCGTGAGGGCGTTATAATGTGACGGTCAATCCCACTATTCGTTGGCAAAAGAGTAGCCCAAGGGTTGGCGGTGGGTGATGACAACTAGCTGCCTTCCCTCTAGTCTTACACTGCTAAATTAGGGACGGCTAGCACAAATAGCCCTCGAGTAGCTTTGTGCGAAATTCCAAAAAACAAACAAACAAACAGCTTTGTGCGAAATTAAAAAAACAAACAAACAAACACACATAAAACTTCTAAATGAGAAAATGAAATTAAAAATTACCACAATGGTCCAAAACGTGTAATTATTTGATTATCGTTTGAACTTTCCAAATGTTTATTCGTAAATTTCAGAAACTGTTTTACGGAGTACAGTTATGTATCAAGTGAGGTACCTTTTTGGTTCTTCTTCTTTTCTTCTGAACTGCAGTAATTTAACTGAAAAAAACATTTAGTTCAACGACTTTATTTTCTAATTAACTTAAAGCGAAATTATACGTTAGTATTTTAAAGTTTAAAAATTTCGTGAATATTAAACAGTGTATTATAATTTTTAACGGACACTATGCTGCTTTTGAATAAATATTATTTTTCTCCTCCAGAGTATAATTAATCCAGACAATATATAAATCTAAAAAGAAGCGCGCCAGCTACTGTTGTAATTAAATCCTTGGAATGTTTCACATAAAGACTTTAACACGTTCTTCTAGCCTTAGAAAGAAAACAAACTGAATCTTTCGCACGTGTTTGTTTTGTTTGTTGTTGTTTTTGATTTCGCGCAAAAGTACACGAGGGCTATCTGCACTAGCCGTCCCTAATTTAGCAGTGTAAGACTAGAGGGAAGGCAGCTAATTTATTCTAATACCTAATGTTCCCCAGTGGCTCAGCAGTATGTCTGCGGACTTTCAACGCTAAAAACCGGGTTTAGATACCTGTGGTGGGCAGAGCACAGATAGCCCAGTGTGTAGATTTGTGCTTAATTCAAAACAACAACCATAATACTTAATTTTCTCACAGGTATATACATCTATGTTTCATTTACTTATTTTGATTTTAAATTTATTAAATAATGTTTCAAGGCAATAAAAATTGCAAGTCTACAAATAACTGTTTTGTTTGTTATGTTATTACATTTTTTTTACATCATATATAATTGTACAACTTAACACAATATGTTGTTTCAGGAATTTGAGTAAACGTACTTAAGTGTTAGATACAGAATGCAGGAAAAGTTGACAACCCTCACCCTAAACTCTAAGGTAGCTCTTGTCTTACAAAAAACTGGGATTTGACCTTTCCTCTTATAACACACCCAAAGCTTCTAAATGTTTTTTTTTAATACTATCCATAGGCGCGGTATGGCCAGGTGGTTAAGGCACTCGACTAGTAATCTGAGGGTCGCGGGTTTGATCCTTATCACATCAAACATGCTCGCTCTTTTAACCGTGTAGGCGTTATAAAGTTACGGTCAATTCCACTATTCGTTGGTAAAGAGTAGCCCAAAAGTTGGTGGTGAGTAGTGATGACTAGCTACCTTCCCTCTGGTCTTATACTACTAATTAAGGGACGGCTAGTGCAAATAACCCTCGTGTAGCTTTGCGCAAAATTCAAAAACAAACAAACAAACTGTCCATAAGGCACGCCTGGCCCCAGTGTGTAGCCACCATTCCAAACACTGATGTTCTCCACAATCTACCACCAGGGGATGATTGGTTGCAGGTAAGCACAGAGCTACCCAATAAACTTTCTGTATTCTGTCCATCACAGGTTTCTATCAGCGTAAATCCGAAAAAATACCGCTGTGCCACTTGGAGACCCAGTGGAAGAAACTCTATTACAATACAATTTAGGACACCAGTATTGATCAAATGTTTTACAACTTTGGTTAACATGTGTCATTGTATCAAATTTAACCTACGCATTTTCCCTTCAAAATCTATGTATCTCTTATGTGACTTTGTTTGTTTAGAGTTTTGCGCAAAGCTACATGAGGTCTATCTGAGGTAACTTCACTAACTTAGCACTGTAAAACTAGAGGAAAGGTAGCTCTTCATCATCACCCATCGCCAACTTTTGGGCTACTCCTTTTACCGATGAATAATGGGACTAATTCAAGTTCAGAAGTTTTGGACAAAGTTACATAAAGTGCTATAGTTAGTCCTAACTTTGAGCTTATAGACTAGAAGGAAGACACGAATAAACAGCACTCACTGTCGACTCTGAGACTACTGTTATTTCACAGAATAATGGTGTTCGACTGTCAATCTTTTAGTACATCCATACATCTAGATGCGAAGCACGTTTATATGACAGAAAAGAAGAACCATGAAACGTCAGATTCACAATCCGAGCATGTTTCATCACGAGACCACACACGGCTCAACTGATTTGAGAAGCTCGACAGTGACTGACTAAGTGGTCAGAATAGCTGAAACTCGATTCAGTAAGTAGCTACGAGATGATTTTAGGCACCATATTTTCTGCGGTAATCCTCTGGTAACATCTGTGAAACCAAACTTCTTGGCGAATACGTGCAACAAACAATAACTGAATCGAAGCTACCGTTGCAGGTCCTAATACGTTGATCTGTCAATAGTTTGTTTTGTTTGGTATCACTGTCTTGCTTACAGATGAATGCTGCTTAACAGGTCTTGTTTGTTTTGTGAATTGCACGCAAAACTATTCGAGGGCTACCTGCGTTAGCCGTCCCTAATTTAGCAGTGTAAGACTAGAGGGAAGGCAGTTAGTCATCACCACCCACCGCTAACTAATGGGCAACTCTTTTGCCAACGAATAGTGGGATTGACAGTGACATAAGAACGTCCCCACGGCTGAAAGGACGAACAAGTCCGGTGTGATGGGGATTCGAACCCGCAACCCTAAGTTCACAAGTCGAACTAATTAGTCAATATGTAAATGACTGCTTGCTGTTTACACTACCAACTAATTATATTAACTCTGAAATTTTCTAAACTAGCGCTAATTTGGGGAACACATCCACACAAAAGACTTTATCAGATAGATATTTTAAAACCGAATCCTAAATATTTTTATGCACTTTGGTATTTGTATTTTCCTATTACACACAGATAGATTTAATTTATAATAATATGTTTGCATGCATATTCAGTTTTCCTAATTTATTTTTGATTTCATGTGTCTTACGCAAAGCACGATTTTCTTTTCTATTTTTCTTGCGTTTTGAAAATATAGACTGTAATTAAACTGAAAGTAGACACAGTTTTAAGCTACGTTTTTCCGTAGAACCACTTACAAAAATATAACGAGAGACAAAAACAAATAAAGAACCAAGAATGAACTCAATAGAAACTAATATTGAACCTGGCTTTGCTCAACACATTGATGATTCTGGTGCATGTATGTTAAGAAATATTCCCAAGAGCAAGTTACTATGTACGTCTCTGCGATTATAGGACTACCGGATACATTCTACTTTAAATTCTAGTGTTAATTTTTGTGGGTGTTTTAACAAAACAAATCACTTTTTATCTATATACACGTGTTGTTGTTTTATTCCGCTTTCATTTCCTTTTCGCCAGGTGGTTCGGACGCTCGACTAGTACTTTGAGAGTCGCGGGTTCAAATTCCCGTTCAAACACGCTCATCCTATCATCCGTAGGGGCGTTATTAAGTTACGGTCAATCCTATAATTCCTTAGTAAAAGAGTAAAGCAAGAGTGGGCGGTGATGACTAGCTGCCTTCCCTCTAGTCTTACACTCCTAAATTAAAGGCAACTAATGCAGATAGCTCTAGAGCAGCTTTGCGCGAAATTAAAAACAAACAAACAAACGCTTCCTTTTATTTAGTAGATTTCCCAAATGTTTAAAACAAGTCACACAATGTGGTACTTGATATAATTTAAACAAATATATTGACCTAACGAGATTACCACAGCAGATATTCCTACAGAAACAATTATAGAAGAATGAATGTTTAAAGTTCTGGAAGTGTCGTATGAATTTGGATAACAAATAAAACAGATAAAAATGGAAAAGAAAAGAATAGCAAAAATTACTAAGCATGTTAATTTTCGTTCTCCGCGACTTGTTTGTTTGTTTGGTTGTTTCTTTTTTGAATTTCGCGCAAGGCTACTCGAGGACTATCTGCGCTAGCTGTCCCTAATTTAGCAGTGTAAGACAAGAGAAAAGGCAGTTAGTCATCACCACCCGCCGCCAACTCTTGGGCTACTCTTTTACCAAAAAATAGTGGGATTGACCGTCACTTATAACGGCCTCACTACTGAAAGAGCGAGCATGTTTGGTGCGACCGGGATTCGAAACCGCGACTCTCGGATTACGAGTCAAACGCCTTAACCCACCTGGTCATGCCGGTTAGATAAAGTAACAATGAAAATATACGAAACGAAATTCAATATCTCTGTCCTGGTTTCCTCAGTGATACCTCTTATTTACAAAGTTCAGTGGATCAAATTGTTACATAATTTTAACATTCTAAGTTAACATGTAAAACCAACTACAATAGAATAAGTTACTGTATCTTGCCACATGTATATGTAAAGTCTCTTTAGCTATGAGATAACATTGGCTTAATATTTCAGAATCACGTCATTTCAAATAACTCTGTAAGGTTTACTTTCAAACCAGGTAAAAACATTCGCCTTTACTTTTCTTGCTGCTATCGATATGTTCAAAATTTTTCCACTTTTTACATAGAATAAACAAATATAATGTAGAAACTCGATTTTTAAAAAATGCCTTCTTATATCTTTACCACTACAACATTGTAAAACATAATATAATAACGAATAGCTCAAGTTATTCATCAGGAAACAAGAAAAATAAAATGAACAATTAAAGAAGCCTTTCTTATCGAACAATTTGAATAAATAAACATCTTAGTGTCTCACTTCATATTTCACAAAAAATTACAGTGCTGTTTATTTTAATTCTCTCTTACAGACCATTGCTAATGAAATCATCTTGTCCTTTGCTAAAACGGCTCTTTTGAATATTTTTTTGCATGTGCAAAAATCATTTTTGTGCACAACAACAATTTTTCCAGGCAAACTGTAAACGTCCGCCATTTTGTTCCTGTTTACCTCATTGACGGGTTAAAAAAATCATATTTTTACGTATCTCAGTGGTTTAAATAACTTGTTTAATTCGTGTTATAGAAATATAAATAATATTATGTTATTTATCCTTGCTGTGATTCTGACTTGTAAATGATATCACAGTATTTCTCCCTGATCCAGAAGTGAAGAAATCTGGAATAAAGAGCATAATGTACATTTTCCAAACAAGAAGAACACTGAACAAGTTTATAACAACTCAGTAGAAGTCCTATTATTAATGGAAATGCTTCTTTTTATGGAGCCGATTGGTCTGTTACACGATCTTTCTTCTTCGCTCGTTGTTACATCTATTCTTCAGACTAGAGCCCAATAGATCTTCAGCAGATAGTTCCAAGCTCAGTGGTTGGAACTTTGATTATCTTTAACATTGCATCATTAATTACTATTATTCCCTTGATTATCTGCATGTGCCAGGTTACGAGTGAATGTTTGTATGTGCCAGATTCTGAATGATTGTCTGCATGTGCCAGGTTACGAGTGAATGTGTGTATGTGACAGATTCTGAATGATTGTCTGCATGTGCCAGGTTACGAGTAAATGTGTGTATGTGCCAGATTCTGAATGATTGTCTGCATGTGCCAGGTTACGAGTGAATGTGTGTATGTGCCAGATTCTGAATGATTGTCTGCATGTGCCAGGTTTCGAGATTTGATGCTGACAGACACAGTAGTAATAATAGTAGAAATATTCTGCCAGATCAGAAAACCAACAACAAGGTCTCCAATCTCAAACAGATAATGAAGCAAGGTCACATAATTTTATATATATATATATATAAAGCAATATATAATCGTATGTCTGACCATTACTGGTAAAGTGGTGAGTCTACTCTGAAATCATGTCTCTTTGACTGTTCTTAGTTCTCGACGTTACCATCATATGAATTTCATATTTGAATTCAACATATTTCCGACTTTTTAGAAAAAAACAATTATCGAAATTTCTTGTTCGTTGCTGACTGAAAAAAATATTCTATGTTGCTTAATATAGTTTACTCCATCAGATGTTTACGCATGCAACTAATAATATAAATAATACCTATACTACCGCTATGTAAGTCATATCCCAGCCAGCCTAATGAGCCCTGGTATTAAGTGAAAGGCTTCGTAGACCATAAATCTTGCTAATATATATATATAGTGTGCTTAACATAGTGTTACATATTCGTGTGACAAAGTACGGCAGAGACATCTCTTGACAGTTAAAATCATTAATCATATCATTCATCATCCAGGCCCGCCATCGCCAGGTGGTTAAGGCACTCGACTCGTAATCTGAGGGTCGAGGGTTCGAATCCTCGTCACACCAAACATGCTCGCTCTTTCAGCCTTGGGGACGTTATAATATGACGGTCAATCCCATTATTCTTTGGTAAAAATTTAGCTCAAGAGTTGACGGTGGGTTGTGGTAACTAACTGACTTCCCTCTAGTCTTACACTGCTAAATTAGGGACGGCTAGCGCAGATAGCTCTCATGTAGCTTTGCGCGAAATTCAAAAACAAACAGATATAATAACAATGAGCTCTATGACGTCATAAGCCCGCTTGACATCATAATCACAAGTCAGCATGTCTTTGTATGATAATAAAACTCGAGTGCTTGAACGAGTTTTCATTAAGAAGCTACTATGTGTCCGTGAAAATACTTCTGAAGTGTCAAAAATTTAAGAATACGTTTTTAGACAAATTAATAATTAATTGTCACCCTTATAATGGATAAGTGGCTGAATATCAGTAATAAATCTAGTGCGAGCAAAAATCTTCTTAAACCTAATACGAATTCATCGGCGTTTTCGTCGTGTGCAAATACAGGAACTAAGGTTTGTTTGTTTTGAATTTCGCGCAAAGCCACACGAGGGCTATCTGCGCTAACCGTTCCTAATTTAGCAGCGTAAAACTAGAAGGAAAGCAGCAGGTCATCACCATCGATCCCCAACTATTGGGCTACCCTTTTACTAACTAATAGTGCGGATTGTTCGTCACACTATAACGCCTTTACGGTTGAAAGGGAAAGCATGCCTGGTGTGACGGGGATTCGAACTCGCGACCTAGCCATGCCGGGCCGAAATGAAAAAGAAAATAAAGTATGACGAAACTTTAATTGAATATGGTTTAACATGAACAGATAATGAAGATGGACCTAGTGGGTTGTGTGTTGAATGTGGAACAGTGTTGAGTAACAGTAGTTTACATTCAGCAAAGTTAAAACGGCATCTAGAAACCATTCAATTAAAAAATCCAACTTCCGAGGATTTCAAAAGAAAGTGTTTGCAATTAAATTCAATAAAAGCTACATTTCGTTCGTTTGTCCATCAGGACAACAAAGGTGATCTTTTTGTTTCATATCGTATTAGTTACCGAATTGCAAAAGCAAGTAAAGCTCATACAATTGTAGAAGATTTGACAAAACCATGCGCAAATGATTTGGTAGAGTGCAGAAATGATGAGAAGGTTCTGAAAAACATTAACTCTGTGTCCCATTTCTGACAACTCGGTTTTTTCGAATAATCAAGGATATGTCAACAAATTGCTTAACGGAGTTAATAAGGCGAGTAAAAGCGAGTCCAACTTTTTCGCTTCAGATCGTTTGTTTGTTTGTTCGTTTTGGAATTTCGCACAAAGCTACTCGAGGGCTATCTGTACTAGCCGTCCCTAATTTAGCAGTGTAAGACTAGAGGGAAGGCAGCTAGTCATCACCACCCACCGCCAACTCTTGGGCTACTCTTTTACGAATAGTGAGATTGACCGTAACATTATAACGCCCCCACGGCTGGGAGGGCGAGCATGTTTGGCGCGACGCGGGCGCGAACCCGCGACCCTCGGATTACGAGTCGCACGCCTTACGCGCTTGGCCATGCCAGGCCTTGCTTCAGATGGATGAATCAACAGATGTCGCAGGTTATGCGATGTTGCTTGTTTTTGTTCGCTATATTGACGAAGCTAGTTTTAAAGAAGACAAGCTAACTTGCAAACCTTTGCCTACTCAAACAGCAGGCGAAGAAATATTTAAACTGATCGATTTATTTATAAAGAACATGAGATCTAATGGCAGCTTTGGTCAAATATTTGCACTGATGGGGTTACAGCTATGACTGGAAAATTTTCAGGCGCAGTGAAAGACATAAAAAAGAAAACCCCGGACATCGAGAGTATCCACTGCTGTCTTCTTCGTCATGCACTTGCAATGAAACCAATGCCAGAAGACTTTTAAGAGGTATTGGGTAATGTCATAAAAATATTTAATTATATAAAATTAAGACCACTCAATGTGAGGATATGGCTTTCTTGGGGAAAAGTGCTTGCTCGGTTTTACGAACTGCGTAAAGAGATAGGTTTCTTTTTATTTGAATGCCATTTTGAACCTCCATACAATTATTAAGGAGAAAAACCCAAATACAGAAAACGGCTTACCATTCGGACGAACACACAAAACCTTGAACGTCAAGAGGCACTCATTGAAATATACAATTTATTATTTTCTGCCTTAAGTACTGATTGCTCCATGAGCAAATTGATAGTACTTTTCAAAGATGTGAAAGAATATTTCAGATATTTTACTAATAGTTGAAGGAAGTACTGGCATTATGACCAAAAATATTCTTAGCAAGAAGAGTATGCCCACGTAACGTTGTTTCTTTCATACAAGTTTTCAATCAAGATAAATACACAGAGTGGAAGATTTACAACCGTATCTCTCAATTTCTGTGACACAGTTGGAATCTGCTGTCTCTCATATCTGAATGCCATGATATGAAATTAGGGTTCAATATGGAATCTGGTCACTAGATATTAAAATCTAACTTTCTATGAGCCATTACTATCACCTAATAACTTTCTCTGAAACTACAAATTGATCTTAAGAATAGGGAAAAAAATAAAAATCTAAAAATAAATGATTTATATAAATGGAAAAGTTGTATAATTAACAAAAAAATAACGAATTCATATCAGCTGTTGAATGCAATAAACTCTCAGTGTAAGTAGTGATGAACTAATCCAGTTATGAATCAGCAATTTACCATGCCAACAGGGCATGTTAGTGACATACCAGCTGCTCCTAGATCTAGCAAGACAAATTTAACACTTCTCTTAAGTTGTCCATGTGTCATAACCTAACAGAAGCAAGACATAACCTTATGGCATTAATATCAAAGCAGGGTCATTAATTAAAGATTTCTAAGTCAGTATGAACTCTAGCTGATATTACACCCTGCAAGCTAAGAACTTTTATTTGTTTATGGTATTTCTAAGTACACTTTAAAAGTAATGGCAAAATTTGCATTTTATCAGTTTTTTTCAGTAAATAACACTGCATTCTTTAATTAATATTTGATAGGAGACAAACAACCACTAAAAAAGGGACTTTGAATGAGTCTTACCAAGTCTAGACTTTGGTTATTCATAAAACTTTGCCTACCAGTGTAAATTCTAGAGATTGCATTCTCATGTTTGACAAATAAAATGGTTATGTTTCCTACTACAAGGTTTGTTGTCTTATCTTTCTAGCTTATATTTATATCACTGTAACTGTTTTAATGTCATTTATATTTTGGTTGATGCATTACTGTTTAATCACAAAGATAACTATGTTAAAATCTGTTGTGATGTAAACCAACATGCAAAGTTAAATCAATGTTTCTCATCATTACAATTCTATAATATATACACATTGTAATATAATACGTAAAGTACTTGTTTGTAGTACTTTATTTTACAGTGAATCACTACAGTAATGTCAGGTTAAGTCTTGAAGTGTCTATAATATTTTACATATTAAACATTTTCAGAGGATTTCAGTGTGTACTCTTTAAATGTACAGACAATAAAAACTGGTTATGCTACCACATCAGTTTGATACAACCCATAAAGCAAAAGTAATGTAGGAACAAGATATAATTCTCAGAGAGAATGTACTGGAATAGTTCCTGAAACTCTATACAAAACATTCATTATATGTCTGATGTCTGGCATTAGTGGAGAACTAAGATGTTCTTTCTGTAAAGAGATGAGTGAAAACTGAATAATACAATAGTGACTTTCAAACTGTTTGGTTAGCTAGATGGTGATGGGAAAAACGAACATAATCTGGTGAAAGGATAAGCAAATATAGCTAGAATTACAGTATAAGAAGTAACATAACAAGGTACAATACTTGTAGTCACAAGACACATGAAAATCACCATTAGAGGTTGAATGCTTACAAAAGTAAATCTCACAATATTAAGTATATATGTTTTACAACTGAAATAATTTTATGTACTAGGTATGAAAGTTCTATGTTAAATTTTTAGGGTTTTCACATACTTCTAACAAGTTCTGTCTTCTGGTGCCCCCCAGTGGCACAACAGTATGTCTACAAACTTACAATACTAAAAATCGAGTTTTGATACCTTTGGTGAGCAGAGCACAGATAGCCCATTCCATAGCTTTGTGCTTAATTCAAAACAACAGAAAGTGTCTTTTAGTGTACACTGATGTGTGTGCTTTGTGTTATAATAGGTGGTCTAGATGATTAGTAGTTCATAGATTATGTTTATCTAAAACTATTATTGAGAACTTCTAATCAAAAGCAAGCTAAATATACAGATTATAACCAAATTCATTTGAAAGTAACTTAAATATTACAGGAAACAATTTTGTATAATTATTCTTCCTATTAAAAATTGTAAATCAAAATATCATAAAACTGAAATCTCTAATGATTAAAATGCACTGAATTATCTGATTAATTATTTAAATCACTTGAAACTTTGTACAATCGGTTTTGGTTTATGTTTTATTGAATGCTTCAGAAAAAGTTGCAAAGCCAAACGTTTTAGTGTTAAAAGATCATTTATTTCTAGTATTAATACTTGAAACAGTTTGTACCTAATAACACCATTACTGACAAAACCATGGTCATAATAAATATTTGTAAAATGTACAGTTGTCTTTGTTTTCATCAATTCTGGAATCTAACTCTTAAAGAAATAAGGAAAATTTATTACACACAAAACATTGAAAACATCCATCATTTCTTTTAACATCCTGGTATTTTATAATAATACCTGAACATATTTAAAAATATTCTCGTCTTTATGCTGATCCACAAAGAATATTTTACAAACGTGGGTGTTACAAAACTCACTAAAATTCATAACCAAATGCACACTAGCTGCCTCTCTATGGAACTACAACAGTGTCTTCAATTATTTAAATAATCATGAATGTATGTTTGGTAAACATAACTCAGGTAAAGTATTGATTTGTAGTAGATGTTACTCTGTATTTGAGTAGAGTTTGCACATGCTGACAGATAAAGAAAAATTTGTAGTAATTGCTGCTATGTCGTTACTATTGTTCATATACACATGTTGACAGACACACAGTAAAATGGTGCATCATGTCTACTAATGGTTGCTATGTTATCGCTGTATTAACATATACACGTTTACAGATAAACAGTAAAATATTAGATTGTTTATTACATCTAGTAACTGTGTGTGTGTGTGTGTAATGGCTTAAGACTGTACATACATAACTAGTGTTTCATAAAATACATCTCAGCATATCTGTTGCATGTTCTTTCCATCTTCTAATTTTAGTGCTAAACTAATCCTGCAAGCCTTGTTTATAACTTCACAAATGTTAGAAGACTGTGGCAGCTTCATCAGTCAAAGCATCATATAAAACATTGGGTTAGTTGAAAATACATTACTAAAACTATTATAAATTGTACGATACAAACGTTTGAAAATTATGATTGCTACTTTTAACTTCAGTAAGTTTTAGAGATAAAAACTTTAAGTTCAAATGTGCTTAATAATTTACAATTCAAATTTTATCTTTGTCTCAGAGTTTAGAATCTTTGTGTTAATCCATTACTTAAAATGCTCTTCTATAAACATGTAAAGAAACACTATTTTGAGTTTCTTCTAATGCAGTTTGACTCCCATCTTGTGGAACTCTCATTTAATGTATATAAACTAATGTATAATGTTAAAATTAACAGCATGGATACAAACTTTATTGTCCAGCATAAAATGCTTTTGTAACCAAAAAATTTTTATATCTTCAAATATAAATGCTCATTGTTGCTTAATGGTATTGTCATGGCTTTGTTGGCTGGAATGCTCATTTGTTAGTTGCCTGTGCTGTGATTCACATTTAAAATATTGTACTTATACATACTTTTAAACAGTTTAAGTTTTTTTTTACCAAACCCAGTACTGCTTAAAAGTGTTTGTTTGTTTGTTTTGAATTTCGCACAAAGCTACATGAGGGCCATCTGGGCTAGCTCTCCCTAATTTAACAGTGTAAGACTAGAGGGAAGGCAGCTAGTCATCACCATCCACCACTAACTCTTGGGTTACTCTTTTACCAACAAATAGCGAAATTAACTGTCACAATATAATGCCCCCATGGCTGAAAGGGCAAGCACGTTTGGTGTGACGGGGATTCAAACCTGCAACCCTTGGATTACGAGTTGAGTGCTTTATCCACCAGGCCATGCCGGGCCTGTGTTATTGTTAAAGATGATATAGAAATACTGTACTTTAGATCATGATCAATGTGCCAAAACATTTCCTGTATAATACTTGAAAGGCAATGTTTTTGTTACTGGAATTTTCAACTATCTGATACTGCCAATATCCACCAGAAAACCAGTATTAAAATATTTTACTATATAAGTATATTATTTCCAAGTTGCAAACACAGAGGTAAATTCAATTCTTCACCTATACATTCCTATAGACGTTTTTGATTATTTTACTCATTATTTGTTAATGATAATGCTTCTTTCAAATGTTCTACACATATGAATTAACAACACATTTGCTACACATACTTCAACAGAATTTATTGCACACATGTACAAGACTAACAAATAATTTTGTGTCAACTTTATAACAAAACATCACACAATTTCAAGATTTATTTCATTTTATAAAATCAAGATATTCCAAAAAAAAGCACCTTCCATATGGAAAAAGTTTCCATAGTGTTAGAATTTTATTATATTTCATACATTTGAACAGTAGTATAGTTATAAGTGTATTCAAAAATTTACTAGAAGTGGAAATATAAATCAATGTCTCTTATTTTGTTACACAAAAGCTTAAAAAACGTTTTTAGAAATTACTTTACAAAAATAGCACTGTTCTATAAATGGAATAATATTTGATAAAAAGAAATTGTAACTGTACAAATTCATATTATAAATGAATATATGATATAAATATATATTGGCACTTATCACTTACTTCAAATTACTTAAACTGATGATTATAAGAAAAAAACCAAGTCACCAAAGTTAATTTTTACTCATGTTATATAAAACAAATTAAAATGTTTAAATTGAACAGCAAGTCTATAGTCAAATATTGAAACAAATGTCAACTCTAACTTTGTCCTATCTGTTAATATTAACCAAACATGCCTGGCTGTCTGTTCTGAAGCAATTTATTTGCAGTGACTACATATCAATCACTAAAAACAGGGTGGTACCCTGAAATACCTCTCACATGCATTTACAGTTTAATATTACGTGACAAAAACATTAACCATAATTTTATCATTAAAAATAAAACAGCATTTTTTTTTCTGTTAAATCATGTAAGATTGTTTGTCAGTATGTACATTATGTTTCTATAATAACGTCATATATGATGATTTTCATTACGTAAAAAACTGGAATATTTTGTGGAAATTAGATTTATAAAATTCATGAAACAACCAGAAGCTACAATTTGTTGATCATATTACC
The DNA here is from genome assembly GCF_004210375.1 of Tachypleus tridentatus. Classification (NCBI taxonomy): domain Eukaryota; kingdom Metazoa; phylum Arthropoda; class Merostomata; order Xiphosura; family Limulidae; genus Tachypleus; species Tachypleus tridentatus. The sequence goes on along the minus strand of NC_134834.1, from coordinate 88,327,404 downwards.
AGTAAAAAAACTAGTTCCTTGAAAAACATGAACCAGCACTTTTTAAAAAAATTCTAAATTATAATTTCTAAAAGCATTGGTAGTTCCTTATACAACTTAATTTTTACTTAACAAGACTGCTTTACACATACAGATAGTTATTTCAACATTTCACAAGGAAGTAATCAAATCATTACTTCCTTTAAAAATGCAGTCTATCACATCGAATTACCAAGATTTAACTGGAAAAGTAGCTTGCATGTGTTAACATAACACTGTTCAACAGCCCAGATAAAGATGATTGTAACAAACATCATGTTTCCCTTTCCCTGAGACAGATTTATAAGTTCAGGTTTACTAATTTAATTCACTTGTTCTCGTGAAGCATTTGAAAGAGCTGTAAGAGATTTTTGAGTCCTAAAAGAAACCCATCTTCATGGTTGCCCATCTGCCATGGATCATGATGCGAGATGTGTACTTCTGGTGGTAATGGGCGTGTTTTGGCAAAATCAATCAACCATATGCCAGCATTCTTGGTGTCATGAACAAACAACAGAGAACTTCCAATAAGCTGTTATAACAAAACATTTATTAGTCACCTTTCTGCACACACAATAATGGACATGTTTTAACAAAATCCACTAACTGCTACATGTAGCATTATGTCAGAAACAGGAAATTTTCAGTAAGCTCTTAGTTTCATGAATTTTTCTTAAATAGCAAATACACAAAGATACTTCACAATACTCACTTGGAAGACCAATCATATTCTAACTGCTCTTGTTTAAAAAATGTTACCAAATGATCATTTTCAAACCACAGAAATTGTTCCTTACTAATTTCTTGCTGAACTTAAAAATAATCACTTTTTTAAATGCTATGAAACAAAGAAACCATCTTATTCTTTACAAGTATAATTTTCATACACAATGACTTTATCACTTATTCAGTCAATGTAAAACAAATTTCTGAGTATCTAATAAAACTTGAACCATGTAATTACTTTGAACAATAAAATAAATAATTTCAGGCCTAATTTCATTTATTGACATTTCACTTCTTTTTTTTTGACCTTCAAAGCATCATGGCCAGTGAACCACAAAACACTTGTTAGTGTATTCACCAGCTTTCAATTCACCTTTACTTCTTTACTATTGAACTTCAACTTTGTAGCAATATGTGCAAAAGAGGTATCCTACATATGTGTAGAAATTACTACAATTATTACAAAGATAACAGAAATCCTGTCCCTGAAAAAAAAAAAAAGACTGAAAAGTTACATCTTGATTTTAGATAGAAGTTAAAAATCTCATTAGGGTAATTACAGGCCATAAATTTCTAATTTAATATTCCATGTTATTTTAAATTTAAAGCATGCATGATTTACAAGTTAGGCCTACAGCAAATTGGTATGATGAAACTGGTCAATACTGAACTGATAAGCATAATTATCTAATGCATGGTGGACAACTATACCCCATACTGCAAAAGTTTAAATTTGGTTTCAAAAACTGTGAAATGTCATGAGAAATATGTTTGTGTATGCAATTCCTAGCTTTTAAAGTAAGAGTTTTTTTATTATTGACCTGCTGACACTGTTAATGGTTTCTTTTAGATAAGTCAAAACTTATAATTTTGTTAAATAAAAATATTTGTTTATATAATGCATTAGAAGAAACAAAGAATGCAATCAAACAGCATAATTAATTTAACTATTTCTGTAATAATCTTAATTGTACTTTAAATATCACTAGAGTATAAACAAATTTTGCTTATATGAACTTTGCATTTCAGTTACTGAAGGTTATATGTGGGTCATTACAATGGAACAGTTCAGTATTCCAAATTCCCTCTAATAACAACATCACAAACACATCTAGCATAGAATTAAACTTCTAAATTTCAAAATTATAAATAAGAATTATATACTAGCACAAAATTACATGAATAACAAAAAATCTGATTAAAAATTACCAACCTCATGACTTGCAAAGAACTTAGATTTTTCCAGAACACTGTGTAGGTCCTTCAGGCAGCTTGAGTACTTGTTCTTTGGAATATACAGAAAGAAAAAAAATCCTCATTTTTCTTTTCCAAAGTCACATAATCAAATTATTATTTTTTTATAATACAACCAAAAGATTAAATATTTTAGGAATTAAAACCATCACACAGGAAAACAAAAATTTACATTTTTTAAAAAATTAAACGTTAAAATTAATTTACATCCCATGTCAATTATGTTACTTAAAATTGAGAGTCTGTGTTATCAACATCATGCAGAAACTCACCACAACATCAGAATAGCCATCTGTAAATGTCTTTAATACTGCTAAAACTTCCTCTTTAGTTTTGGTTTTCTTGAAATCCTTAGTAGAAGAACCATCAGCTTTCTGGGAATATTAGTGTAAAATAGTGAGTTTCTATAATTTTTGTTTCCACTATTTTATGTCATACAATGTATAACAATCCTAAATGGTATTTTATGCTCTTCTAATCAAATGAATGAAAACCCATTACAGCTTATAGTATCACAATTTGAAGGTAAAAAGTAATTTAAAAAACTGCCAAATGTTGTAAGTGATATAACAGAAATACAAAGTAGTGAATAGTTTTGTCACCATTAGATATCCTAATGTACCACAGGAGTTCTGATAATAAGCAACTTACTGCCACTAGTAGTTATTTTGTCAGCACTCAGTGCAATGTGTTACCTTCTAGATTGATTGGTATTTCATTTACAAGTTTTGGTGTGTTATGTTTTATTTGTCGTTTACTTTAATTCATTTCAATGCTGGGGAACAGAGTAGTGAAAAAGAAGGGTAGTACTATATTACTAGGTTTTGCACTACTCTTGTCTGATGGAATAGTGGAATTTAACCATCACTCCTATAGAATACTCATAGCTCCAAAGTGCTAACATGTATTTGTGGTACTGGGGCATACATCATGAACTTTTGTTGCTTTGAGGACTATTACAACTCCCTTTCTTAAAGCTACATTTCCACGTTTATAATGGATTTTCTGTTTTCATATGTGTTGGTTTGGTGGTGATCATTTTGTTATTACAATAATTACATCAAGGTTTTCAAACCTTTCATACACTATGTACATTTACTCTAATAGTTTCCACCTTTACCTTTACTTTCTACTCTGGGGATCCCTCTCTCACACACACACGTTATTTTTTATATCTCCTACTTGGTATACTCACAATTCCCAATTGCTTGAAGAAATTTCAAGGGTCTATTTAGACATTAAAATAAAAGTTGGAAAAAAACCACTAAAACAAAGCAGTACATCTTTTTCTGTATTTCCAGTAATGAACTCAATTCATTCATCATTTCTTTTACATTCTGCATGTTATCTAGAGGTTAAAAAAGCAATATAAGACAACCTTAATGCCCTCCACTCTAAAACCAAGTGTAGTTGTTGAACTGATTGTTTCTCGCCAGACCATGTAACGAGGTTTAGTGACTGCCTTCAGTCTCTGCTCTTCTTCTGATGGTTCTGTGGGATCAATGTGTACCATCTTTTCATACATGTCCTGAATAAACAGTAAAAGAAAATATACGGATTTTCAAATTTTTAAAAAAGGCATAATATATCTGAAATAATTTCAAATAAGTTCTTAAGAAGCTAAAGAATCAGTTTTATAACTTTTCTTTTACTGAAAAATATTATATGGATCAGTTTGAAATGAGTTTTCACCTTGTAGACAAGGGTTAGAACATCATTACATTTCAAACATATACATTTTAATGTTTGATTAAAAGATTTTATACATAGAAACATTAATATTAGGTTGGAAAGGAAATAACATCATTATTTTAAAAAACGTTGTTATTGGTTTTGAAAAAAACAACTTGCAAACTTATGTATTCATTAACCTTACCTCTTGTTTTAAAATAAATGGGAGACATTTGGAACAAAATTTTAACCTTATAAACGCCTAAGAAATTATTACAAATGGGACACACATACAACACTGTATACTATATGAATTTAAAAAGATTTGAATGCTTCAGAGACTACATAAAGCATATATACAATTTATATAGAAAATGTGATGAATGTTAGTAAGCATTAACCATTGTTCACAAAGTCCCGATTGGGAGAATTTGATCTCATCAATTCTCCATGTTCTGGATGGCCAAGACCAATCAATAAAGATGCCCTGAAGGCCATAGTTGAAACATATCCAAAGTTGACCACACAAGAAATGGCTCAACAGCTCCATACTACAATTATTTACTCACTTCCACAAGCTTGGAAGAGTTTTGAAACTTGTAAAATGGGTTCCAAATGATTTAACAAACGATCAACATGCTCAGAGGTCACCATTTTTTCATTTTTGAAAACCAGACATGCTAATGAACCAGTTCTGGAAAGAATAATTACTGGCAATGAAAACTGGGTTCTTTATAAGTACATTCAACATAAGAAACAATGGTTGAATCTTTGTCAGATACCTGTTCCAACACAGAAGAAAGGTTTATAACTAATAAAGGTTTTACTCTGTATCTGATGGAATCCAGATGGTGTAGTCTATCATGAAATTTTGGATCCAAATCAAGCAATCACAGCTGAACAATACCTACGTTAGTCGTAACTCCTTACACCAATCAGTGATAAGAAAAAAGAACTACATTAGTTAATTGAAAAGGTATAATGATTTTGCATCACAATGCAAGGCCACACACACTACAAAAATAACCCAAAAAAAACTTCAAGCCTTGAAATGGTAAGTTGTACCTCATCTACCCTATTTGCCAGTTCTTACTCCATCTGATTATCATCTTTCCAGATCCTTACAGCATTATTTAGATGAAAAAAGAAATGCAAGTAACAAGGAACTCAAAACTGACTTAAGATTGTTTTTTGCATCCAAACCAAAGGAATTTTATTCATGAGGAATCCATAGCTTGCTTAAAAGATGGAATTATGTCATAAAAAGAGGACAAATGTTATCCTGATTAAATTTGTAATCAGTTTATTACAGTATTAAAAACAACAATACACTCTTTCAGTCTGATACTTGTTGATAAAAAATGCTAAAATATATTGATATTACAAAGAATAATGAAAACATAATAATGAAATGTATACACACTACATTTATATGTATATATTATAGATTTTTGTGACTTTGGATTGTTATCTTAGAAGGATAAACAACTTTTTAAATAGTTCAAAATTACTGATATAGTCAAGTATCAACTATCAAATTATGAACAGAAGTTGCCAACAAAGTAATGGCATAATGAATATAAATAAAATTACTTACTAACTACTTTAATTAACCCTGTCATACCTTCCTTAATTTGGGTTCTGCTTTTGCCTTTACAAGTTCATCTTCTAAATATGTGCGAAGTCCAATTTTAACATCCATAACACAAGCTTTTTCAAATCCAGCTAGGAGATCTTGCAGCTCCAAAAAAACTATGATTAGATTTAAGATAGATTAATTTTAACTTTTTTTTAACTGTTCTTACAGCACTAATTCACTTTTGTGAACAGTTTCCATTGCAAACTAAACATTATTTGTTGGGAAGATTTATAGTATCACAATAAACAAAAGTGTTATAAAAACATAATAATTTGCAAGAACTTTGAAGCTAAGAAAGAAGATTAAATGAATATAGGTAAATTCTTGAAAAGCAAATAAAAGAAATATGTTAGAGCCAAGTTTTTATACAAAAATCTCATCTCTCTTAAAATTGATTTTCTTATTAAATTCAGAATCAATAGTGTTTACCATTAGTTTCACCCTTGGAAACTTCTTACCTATAGATTACTGGTTTATAAACCTACTACAACAACCTTTCTGTGGACTATAAGCTTTTCATACAAATATGAAAATACTATTCTACAAAATAATACTGAAGTATAATCTTCCCAGTGTTTAAAGATATACAAATAAGCTATAATTACTGCCATAGTATTTATCATTGGAATACAAATTTCTCTGTCTACAATACACAACTTTAATTTGTATCAATAAAAACTAAAATAAAAATCATTTATGGTGTATAAACTCTTATTGAAAAACCCATGAGGAACTAAATTAAAAATGTAGCATTAAAAAATAGAATTATCTTAATACTGATATCTTATGATGAACAAAATTAATAAAAACAACCAATATTATTGGCTTTTTATATTTCATTAATCATGGATCTGATTATATTGCTATTTATATATTTATGGTTAACCACTACAGAAGGTTATATTACATCAAAATTGTTTGGAACATCCAAATCAACAATTCAAGTGACAACTACAGCCAATACAATGTTGTGGTAGAATGATAGGTATCAGAACTATATAAATCATAGTTGTTTGGGAGAGAAGTACATAATAGCTCTTTCCAATGCAAAATATTCATACATTTAGCTTATAACAACATATGCAGAACAAGGATTTAGAATATCCATGATGGAAGATAACCCTTGTAGTTAATGGCATTGTAGAATGAAGAAATATGGATCAACCTGGGATACCAGGATTATCTAAAGAGATACCAACTAATAGTCATAAACCAGTTGTGGTAAAGTTCAAGTTTTTAACACTGTAATAGAATTTACTGCTATACATTTATTTTAATATCTATGTTTGTGTCACTTTAATATATATTTAAATATGTATGCAACAAATATTGTTAAATGTATGTTGCTAAAGTCCCATCTCTTCTCTAAATCTGTAGAAGATTCTATGATGTGTGTTTATAAAATACTAGTGGTTTCCAGTATTATTGCCAACTGAACTTTCAAGAACCTCACCCTAAGCATTTCTAAATTTATGCACCAATTGACAATTTAATACTGTTGGTGTGCTACAGCTAGTATGCTACAGGCCTCATAAGTTGTGATAACTGCTCAACAGTCAGGAAACTACAGATATTTGACTAGGAAAATTTATAGATTTAAAAAATTATAAACTGTTCAACTTCAGATAATTCACTTTGGATGTTAGTACTTCTACAAGGAAATTAAATATTTTTGTGGTGAAAAGTCAGCTTGTAAATAGCTTGAAGTCAGCCAAGAAGAGAGTTAGCTAGCTACCCATTAAGTGAACTGTACTGACATCAACTCAAACTAATTCACTCATCGTGGACTGTCAATAAAACATTCAGTTCCAGACGAGATAGAAGACTGAATATTGTTTGTAAGATTGTAAAAATTCTATATATAAATCATTATTTGTAATAACCATTAATATAAATTGTATTGTTGTTTGCATATTCAAATATATTTGTATTAAGAAAAAATATTGTATGTATCAATATTGGCAAATAACATAAGTTTAATACATATTAACATTCAATTAACTTCTTAATTGAAATTAAAATTTCAGCCTATTTGAAATAATAATATATAAATACACAATATTGAAATTTATCAAAAGTGCATATAAAGGATTTGTTTGTTTTGAATTTCGTGCAAAGCTACACGAGGGCTATCTGCACTATCCGTCCCTAATTTAGCAGTGTAGGACTAGAGGGAAGGCAGCTAGTCATCACCACCCACTGCCAACACTTGAGCTACTCTTTTACCAATGAATAGTAGGATTGACCGTCACTTTATAACACCCCCATGGCTGAAAGGGCGAGCATGTTTGGTGTGACAGGGATTTGAAACTGAGACCATCGGATTACGAGTTGAGTGCATTATCCACCTGGCCACACCAGGCCACATATAAAAAAAGCTGCAACTTTAACAAAATTAACTATATTACCTTCTCCTTCAGCAGTCACTACTCTTCCCTTGAATTCTGGTACAAAGGGTTTAAGACTATCATTCATTAATTTCTTCAAACAAGCTTCTTCTTTTCCACACAGTTTCTTTAAAATTGATCCCTTGTCTCCAACCTTGAAATTTCCTATAAAACAAAATCCATAAAAAGTTTCAAGTGTAATCATAACCATTCCAAAAACGTTTGCTATAAAAATGTTCTGAAAATAAGTTAAAACAAGGAATTTACCCACTGAATCATATTAAAACTAATAACATTAACAGTTCTGATTACACTTAATAAAACTAACTTTAACTTTAAAATGTATGAATCTTATGCAGAATAATTAACAGTGAAGATATAAAGTTAATGCAATATAATCAAAGTTCCAAAGCTACTGTAGAATAAGAGTTATGTATTTCTAAAATATGATGTAATATAATCAGCAATAAAGCTTTAAATATGATTTAAAATAATCAGCACTGCAAAATAAAATGACTGAATATCATTATGGAAAATAACACAATAAACTGGCTTTGAGCTCAGTTCACAAATTGGCATTTATCACATTCAGTGAAATCCAATAGTATAAAAAATGTCTTCTAGTAGTGTATATACATATATATCTTAAGGGACAATTATCACCAATGGGCTTATTAACTAAGCCTACATGATATAACCTATGCTGTATATAAAACTGTAGTTGTGCATTACGTTCATAAAATGCAGTTGAAGCAAAAATATATTCATCCATAAAGTAATTAGAGCTGGATTACTTTTTTAACATTACTTTACAAAGTGAAACTTTGCAGTATTAATAAAAATGGTGTTGAAATGACAATATTACTGGAAGTAATATTAATACCCATTTCTAACTATATTATTAATTTATAACAAGTTAATATGCAAAAGAATTTCTAACAAGTTTTTTTTTTAATTTTATACTACTGAGGGTTATAAATATTATTTTTATTAAATATCAGAGATCACTAGACCAACTAGAGCAAAGTTCCAAAAACCTTTGCATTTATTTTTTTATATCAGACATGAGACTCAAAGTAGTGTTATATTATGCTGAAATCTGAATTACACACAATGTTTGTTTGTTTATGAATTTTGAGCAAAGCTATCTGTGGTAACTAACCCCAATTTATCGATAAAGGTAGCTAGTCATCACCATCCACACCACCACCTCTTGGAATACTCTTTTACAAATGATTAGTGGGATTGACCATCATATTATAACACCCCCATGGCTGAAAGGGTGAGCATGTGTAATGGAAAGAGAATTCAAACCTACAACCCTCAGGCTGTAGGTCAAGCTTCATAACCACTTAGACATGCCAGGACTATACAGTATAATTTTTTTTTTTTTGTAATATGCTTATTATTGTTATTTTGAAATTCTAGAATTTCACTGTATAAACTAAAAGATCTAACAAATAAACAAAATAACCATCAGATAAAAGCACATGGAATTAATCTCTCGGTGAAACACAATTAAAGCATGATGTCACATGTATTTATCTAATAGATAGGACTGAAGAAAGCAAATCAAGTCACAACTTAAAAAAAAAAGTTAATAATATAACTTCCCTTGATATCATGCAACCAACTGAAAAATATTGATATATTTCTTAACTAAAGAATTTTAAACTGGTAATTTTGCAAGAATATTAATAACATTAGCTACTTATCTAATCAATTCACAGCCAACACATCTTAAATCAACATTTCTCGTCAGAGTGGATAACAGAGAAATTTTTTTTAGAGTTACACTGAAATAGCTTTTTAACAGAATAAATTATAATAACACCTTTTGCCACTTACTAAATAACCTAATGTTTATTTAGTCATGTTTTGAAACCATATCAAAAGTTTATTAAAAGCTTATATAGTTAAAATAATAACAAGTAAAATAAAAAATCTACCCAAGTTGTCTTGAACCTATTAAAAAGAAAATTGTTGCCTCTGTAGATACCCAATGACTGATTAGGTTAAGAACACACAGCAGAAAGAGAGTTAGAACACTGTTTTGTTTTGTGTGATCCTCCAAGTTAAATTTAAAACAACCATATAGGATAACAAATTATACACATAGAACTCCAGTGAGGTAAAGAGAAATTGGAAAAATTTATGGTTTCTGAGTGAAACAAAATAATATAAAGCTAAAAAATAAGATAAGTGGCAACTATTTGAACATTTAGACATAAAACAAAATTAGCATGTAACAAAATATTCATTAATCTTGATAATCGAGCAAGTTATATCCAGTAATAATATTTTACATCCTACAAATCTGACTATATAGCTTAAACGAAATAAAAAAAAATTGCACCAATACTTAAAGCTTATCAGTTAAGTAAACAAAGTATATTTAGCCTAACACTTGTAAATATGTTTTAAAACTTATGTTAGTCCAAAAACCTCTACAAACCTTGATGGCCAGCTAGTTGAACCCAAGGATATTTTTGCTTTCTATATGTTTGAAGAAATGGGCATAAATGTACAATATTTCTCACTTTCTTCCATCCTGATAGCTAAACAAAATAAATAAACCATTATCAGTTGAATTTACAAAAGTAAGAACAGTTCCTTTAAATAAAATTCATATTTGGTAAATTTAATTCAAGAAACATCGGTACAATAGTAGTGAGTTGAATCTTCTGTTAATCATCTGCATATTTAGTTGGTTGTACAGTTATATTCTTCATTATCAACCCAAACAATTCAAGAGTTAACTGCATACCAATACTTGATGTATCTCTGTAAAAACACTTTTACACAAAAGAAAAATGCATAGATAATGACTTAGTCTTTTAGCTTTCTGTCCACAACATTATAAAAAAACTAACAGTTCTAACATTCATATTAACTGCCTTTTATGCTGCAAGGTAGTGTCTAAGCATTGGACCCTAAAATATTGTAATCTTAAATTATTACACGTCCAGTGACAGAACATAAATACTTGTAAGTTTATAATCCTATTTCATTTCTTAAAATATTCAGAAAGATCAATCCTGTTTTAGTCCTATCTTTATCCATAATATTTTAAACTATTATCCAATTATTATACAAAAACAGAAGTAATTAAAAAAACAAGTTGGCTTTTAAATAGATAGTGTCAAAACAGATTTATCCATAATTATCAAAATATAACTCTGACCCAGATTTGAAGTAATATTTATATCAATTAATACCAAAAACAGAATCAAGGATAAATTATCCTTGAGCGAATGAAGTCAGAAGTTATTCATTTGACGAATCATTGGAAATGTTTTGAGGTTGTTCTTTCGGGTTACTGACCATTAAAGAGGCGAGTGTTGAGTCAATACAGTGACTTTGAAAACTGAATTGTTAAATCACTTCACTATGACTGTACTTAATATTATAAATAACAATTAATTCAATTTCAGAATATATTTTAGCTAAGACTGATGTGAAATTGGCACTCCTATTTTATTTGGATTACTTTACATTAAAAAAAAAAGGTATATTCCTTCTATAGTTAACAACTTAGCTCTAGCAGTGCTTGACCTGAACAGGAACACAGTACCCACTTTTAAAATAAATATCAATTTTGTCCACTTTTTTAACAAAATTATACAACTTGGTAATGTTTAGAGAGTGAGATTTCACCAACTGCTTTGCCCCAATGGAGGTATGTGTACAGTTACTTCTATCACAGATGCTTATTTTCTTACTACAAAGCTTTACATTTGGCTATCTGCAGTCTACCTACCATGGGGTAACAAGCCCCAGGTTTTTCACTGTAAGTCTATAAACTTACAACTGACCCACCAGGGCATGCTCTCGGCCGTACTAATTCTTTCTCTGTTGAATATTATCTTGATACATAAACATAGATTGCTTCATATAAATACAATTTCAATCTGAATATTTAATTAATGAATGATGTTAATTTTAAACCCACACGAGACTACTAGTCAAATGTACTCTTCTGACGTCATATTTACGGAGCTTCCAACTACAATTCGAGCGCTGTTCTCCAGCTTGCATAAGTAACTAAATTTTTTTCTTCTAATTTCCGATCTTGTTGTTCATATTTAAGTTTGCGTGAAAAGAACAAGTTATTTCAACGTACGTCATCTAATCACAAGCTCAAACGCCAAATTTCAAAATGTCAGAAAGACGTTAACTTTAATTTAAAAAAGTGAGGGGGCGGTCACCAATTTTTTTATATAACAAACAGAAGAAATAAGTCATTCTGCTTTATACTACGTTTGTCTATACTTTATACATGTATGGCAGTTGTGATATAAGTGCAACCTCCTATCGAATGTAGACAGGTGCTTCGAAAACCTTGCTAAAATACTGTTAACCCGGAAAGGAAAAACTACCGCGTGTTTATTACTAAGTTAATGTTTCGAAAATTCCAATAAGAAAAAGTTTGGTGAATATTTTGAGAATCGAGGAAGAAACTGTCTTTAACATAAAAACGAGTATTTCAGCCTCACATATTAAGTTGTTTTTTCCAAGGTGAGGCTACAATGACAATTTACAACGAAACGTAATTTTTTTCTTCAATCGCTTTTTGATGTAACAATAAACATGATTTACGTGGAAATTTTATATCCTTTGAAACACCAGGAAAAAGTTTGTTTTATTCCGAGAAAAGTCAATAAATGTAAAGATTGTGAAACTGCAAATACGTTATAACACCAGAAAGAAAATTTATTAAACATAATTTCGAAAGCACAACACAGCCCAGCATACGTCTACATATTTAAGAAAGAACGTTATGAAATGGAGCTCGCACTTAATGATTCATTACACTATTTCACAATTATAAATATGGTTCATTTTACCACCAGGCTGCTACAAAAAACGAACTTGTCTCACTAAATGATAAATGGACTAGCTCATAATAGACGTGTTTGTTTAACTAACAACAGCTGAGATTTTGTTAGGTGAAATTCATTTGTACCACTAGTATGCAAGATGGGTCCACTATATAAGGGGGGGTTCGATCAGGAAATATTCTGTAGCAATTCCAATTTGTTTTATATAACTGAGTTTACTCGAAAAGAAAGAGAGAACACACATGGAACTTTCTATTCAGTAAAACAAAATAACAGTACGTGTATTAGCACAAATGACAATCGCTTTTATTGGATACAAACTACTACTGTAAAAAAAATGCTGTCATCTTTCATAGATCATAATTGTGCAGATATCTTCCCCATAGGTAGATAAAGTGTTACCTTTTGTGAATGACATAGAACCATACGTAGCTACAAAAGAACTTTTCTCACCGTGTGATAAGAAAAAAGCACGTACATAGAATAAATGAAAAATTTCGAAAAAATCTATATTAATAAATAGGGCAGCAAACATACACCACAGAGCCAGTTCGAGGTATATTTACTCACACTGGATATTTCTGATCAGCCTAGAATAACAGTTTTGAACTGTCAACTGACATCAGATCAGATAGACTGATGATGTTGAATATTCTCAAAATAATTTGAAATAACAATAACCAGTGATAAGTGGTATATATATATATATGAAGTTATCCATAGAGACTAAAACTGTTTGATCTCTGCAACTGGTCACGAACTATGAACCCTTTACTTCACACATTCAAGTGATGTCACGTCTGGTTTGGCCTACAGTAGGAACAGCCATGGTATTACATCAAGATTAATTCAAGACAGCGGATGCTTATTGGTAAAACTGTCTCAGGTGATCCTTCTGAAAGTGAAACACGTGGATAAGATAAACATAAAAAGACACCATTTTGGATGACGTCATATTCACTAAGCTCAAGGTAAGCAGCCATGACTGACTTCCAGCTGACTCTACCATCTCTATAAGCACAGATATTTTGGACAAGATGGTACTCTCCTATAGATATAGCCATCTTGGATGAGATACTCAGTGGTGAGCATGATATAACAGCCCATAGAGGTGTTTTCTTTATCTCATTTAAGTTGAATAAACAAAGTGTAAGAGATTGCCTTTCCATCAGTCAAATTTAATTTAAAGCCATACCATCACACCAAAGTAACATATTTTAATAGTCACCTGGTTTTTCTTTTATTAAACGTCAGTTCAAAAGTGGAAGTTCTTAGAATAGACAGTGATCAACAAATTACAAAAGAAAAAACGCAACTGACCACACACTGGTTTACGAGGCTTATTTCACTCTATGGACTTAGACCCATCCAGCACACACACACTCAACCATTTTCGTTTTGCACTAATCCAGTATTTGATTAAATCTATTCAATAAATACTTTACTTTATTCAATCCAGGTTTTGAAGCTTCCAAATCATCTTACTCACCTCATCCATTGCTTCTCTTTTGGTTGTTATGATGTATTTGTGAATGGATTCGTGTCTATGTTGTAGATGATTATTAATATTTTCAGATAATCTTCTCGAATATTTTCATTATTGTTGTTAAAAATCTGCTGGATGCAACATGCTTAGCACCCTTCAAGATATATCAACTAGATATTGCTTCTTTCTTTCTATTTTATCAGCTATAGCTTGTCAATATGTATAAAACATGGGCCACCATGAGTAATAACATATCTATTTTTAAGAACAACTTTTGTTTAACACTATTTACTCTCAGAGTATAATCATCTTCGTAGCTAGCCTTCCCTTTGGATCTATTAACGTTCAAATAAATTTCCATGGTCAGTTTATCTCCATTTTCGTCCTTGTGTGTGTGTGTGTGTGTGTGTGTGTGTGTGTGTGTGTGTGTGTGTAGTAACTGGAACTAATTTCACTTTGTCTTCCTCATGAGGTAATTTTCTTACTTATTCCAGTTCATGCATAACACGTTTACGTATCTTTTACATTAACACTCCGAGAAGAACATTTCATACAAAACTTACAATCTGGCATAACTAAAAAGCCTTAGCACACAGCATCAAATGACTAGTAACAGATATGCAAGTCAACTTTCAACTTATAGCATAGGTTAGCGTGTCCAATTCTCAGTAAATTACAAACATTTCAAAGCACATGCTATTGACTGACGAGAGACTAAGAGCATCTTATTTGTTTTTGTAGCGCAAAGCTACACAATGGGTTATCTGCGGAAAAACGGATTTTAGTGTGTTTGTTTTAATTTCGCGCAAAGCTACACGAGGATTTTCTGCATTAGCCGACCCTAATTTAGCAGTGTAACACTAGAGGGAAGGCAGCTAGTCATAACCACCTACCGCCAACTCTTGGGCTACTCTTTTACCAACGAATAGTGGGATTGACCGTCACGTTATAACGTCCCCACGACTGAAAGGGTTTTAGTGACTTAATCTATAAATATGCCGCTGAGCCACTAATAAATAGTCAACTGGATGTGGCGATGTCACCCACGAGTGCTGCAGACAATGGGAGCCACCATGTCCGGGTTAACCTAATATGTCGTTACTTGAACCGTCGCTACGGTGATGCCAATATAACTACTAATAGCTTTGACGAACATTGGTGAACATGCTTCATATTTAGAGAGGAACTCTTCATGTTGTTCGATAATTTAGATACAAAGTTTACAATCATCATACAAAAGTCATTCGACTTTCAGATATGTAGCTATTACAAGTTGAGGTGCGTACATTTAACTAAGTCGTTCCAATAAGAATATTGAGAATGAAACAACTGTATATTTAACACTTCTGATACGTTTGTGTTCTTCAAACTTTGAAAACACAAATGAATCGGTCTCTTAACGACGATATTTAGATTGTCATTCTTAAAGCACAATTTAAGGGAAATATCCTATCCTCCCCATATATTATTTTTTTTAAGAATATCCAAATGAAATATACATACAATGCTTAATTAACTGAGCGACTAACATCTTAACTGTATGTAACGAATATGAAAGCAAAGTTTATCAACGATTTAAACCATAGTTTGCGGCTAACTCTGCTTTTTCAGAGATTTTACAAAGTTCACTTTCAATTAAGCAAAAGTGAGGTAATTTTTACCATATGTGTGTGTGTGTGTAAAAGTTGCATGTTTAGAAAAGCACGTAAATAACTCCTTATACAACTTCAAACTACTCTGGTCGTTTTGTTTTATAATAATGTTAGCTACATTATTAAATACTAAGGTAAATCTATAAATCATTACTATATAATATTTCACGAATATTATTACAGGAATTTTTTTCTAAATAACATCAGTGACAAACATTACAAACACGGTAATTAAAAAAAATGTTAATAAGAACATTTAGGAATTTTCTTATATTCTATCTTCAGCGTTAAAATCTCAAAACGTTCGTTCAATTCTTCTATCAATAGACGGCCCGGCATAGCCAGGTGGTTAAGGCACTCGACCCATAATCCGAGGGTCGCGGGTTCGAATCCTCCTCACAGCAAAACATGCTAGTCCTTTCAGCCATGGAGGCGTTATAATGTGACGGTCAATCCCACTATTCTTTGGTAAAAAAGTAGCCCAAGAGGTGGCGGAAGGTGGTGATGACTAGCTACTTTCCCTCTAGTCTTACACTGCTAAATTAGGGACGACTAGCGCAGATAGCCCTCGTGTAGCTTTGCGCGAAATTCAAAAACCAAACTGTCAACAGTTTTCTTCGACAGCAACGATAAGCAGAAGAGCCTTTGAGATTTCAATTAGTCGTCTTGAAGTTCAAGAATTCTGGAATAACTTCATGGTGTTTTAATGTGGTTACAAACTGAACATCAACCAATACCTTCAGAAGTTTCAGATAAAGTTTTTCAATTGTACTAAGTAAATATAACCCATCATATCCACACCACCATGTTAGAATATTTAATATTGGTTCATCTGGCGGAAAATGAAACTATTGGTAGAAGAATTATGCTAGCTTTTTTTTTTTTTTTGTTTTGTTTTTAGATTTTTACGCTGAAGATGGAACTTGGTGTTAGGGAAATTCCGAAAGGTCTGTAATTAAAGACTTTTTTTGTATCACTGTGTTTTTAATATTTATAGCATTTCGTTTTGCACTTTATGGATCAGTTATTAATGACATATTATGAGAAACTTTAGACTCATAACAGGGAAAACCATAGGGGAAAAACGTTTAAAATTGTGGATCATTCGCGTTCCTTTTCAGTCACAGCATATCGGTTCATAGAACGGTCCTAAGTTTTTCATAGATTGCTTCTAAATTTTCTGTTGTTATTTTTTCAAATGCAATCTTTCAGCTCATAGATCCGTCAGCTCTTCACCGATTTAATATCTAATTACAGTTTTGGACTCAGGAAGTCAAACCCTTTTGGCTCTCCAGTGGCACAGCAGTAAATATGTCTGTGGACTCGAACCACTAAAAACCGAAATTCGATACCCGTGGCAGGTGGGCAGAACACAGATAGCCCTTTGTGTAGCTTTGTGCTTAATTACAAACAAACCCTTTTGACTGATGTTGTCAACCAAGCTCAAAGTCTCATAAATTAATTTACTCTTAATCCTGTCTAAACGAATTTCAAACACCGCGGCTACTGAGGGTTCCCTTTTATTTTATGCTCCTAAAGTACCGTTTGTTAACCAGAAGACAAACCTGAAGATGTGCATATCTACCTTCAAAAGGTTAGTAGGAACACACAGCCAATGAAAATAAAACTTTGTTATTTTAAAATAAATTTCCACATGCACGTTAGGAAATTTATGAAGCCATGTGTAAAGAAAGATAAGCCTAAATTCATTTTCACCCTTATGATTTGAATCACCTCTGTTGGAGCTGATATTTCCAAATATCTAACAATGAGACTACATCTCCTTAGATACTTACAGCAGGGAATACCTGATGAGATGGATGGAACGTCCAAACCACCAAGCAAAAATAATATTTATATTATAAATAGTTTGTATTTATAACGTATCCAAATAATTCATATTGGTAAAAGAAATGGTTTGCTTAAGTATTTTTTTTTTAATTTCTCATGCCAGTTTATATTTCTAACAAACCCAAATAATTCAAATGGCTAAAAAAATAAATTACGCAAACGTGTTGTATCTTCTCTTGTCAATAGACGATGAAAAGAAACTGTGTTGACGAGATACGTCAAAATCAATATATCAAATTATTGTATATATTACAAATTAATATCTGATTAGAGCAAGCTATGTAGTGAAAGCAAAACTAGCAATCAGTACAGTTAACCAAATACACTATTATTATATTTCCGGTTGGTTGTTTTGCGTTTATTGGCTCAAAGCAACTAAGCTATCTGCACCAAACAACCAGTAAAAATAAAATAAAAGTAACATCGTTAAAAATGTAAAAAAAAAAAAATCAATGTAAATAAAACTAAATAAGCTTCAAACAGTTGAGGAAAACTTAGAATTAAAAAGGCCAATAGATTTTAACAGTTTATAGTAAGGCGAACAGAGTCACCGTCGCCAATGACACCGTCCAACGTCAGGGGTGAAACTATGGTAAAAATATGTCTAGAACACTGCCATCCCTCAGGGTTGTAACAACGACAGAACAGTAAAATGTGGACTATTGTGATTTAAGTGTTTGGAGAACTTACAAAAGACCCTGTGCAGAGCTAAAGCCCTTGATGGTGAACAGAGTCCAACATCTTCAAGGCCGAGGTCCTGGCAGAGCCATATACCAAAGACCCATGGTTCAGTTTCAATCTTTAACACAGAACATCGATCTGCTCCCAAAGAGGTAGAAGAGAGAACACAATGTTCAGTGCCCTTGTACACTTGACGCATAACTGCTTGATGTGTGGAATGAAAGTCAACGTACAGTCAAATACAAATTCCGGGAACTTTGCCCCAGGGAAAACAGGAAGCACAACTTCTCTGAGACGGAGCTCAGGATCGGGGTGAATGCCCTGTTGGCAACAGAAGTACACGCAAACAGTTTTAAAGCAAAAAAGGTAAAACCATTGCTGTATCCCACGTCAGTAAACGATTGTAGGCAGTCTGTAGCTGCTGCGCAATAAACCTCATGTTTGATGACTGACACGAGAGGTAGAAGTCGTCGACATAGAGACCAGTTGCATTAATCTTTATGATGAAAATTGTGAGATTCAAGACACAGCCCTGGGGACTCCAAGCTATTGTGTAAAAGAACGGGAATGTTTCGAACCCACACAGACTTGGAATCGTCTGACCATTAAAAATGTTTAATAAAAATGGGCAAATGGTCACGCAACCTATACGAGTGTAGGTCTCTCAGGATGCCATACCTCCACATAGTATCATAAGCTTTCTCAGGGTCAAAACATACAGAAAAAAAAAAAGATGTCGCTTGAAAAAGGCTTCCCTGATTGACGTTTCAAGCAAAATCAGGTGGTAGATGTTGGAGCACTGTCGTTAGAGCCCACACTGGGTAGTCTAGAGAAGGTTGTTTGATTTGAGTAATCAACCAAGACGAGTATTAACCATCCTCTCTAAGATCTTAGAGAGACAGCTCGTTAAAGCAACTGTACGATAGTTTGAAAGAATCTTGGTATCATTTCCACGCTTAGAGAAAGGGAGGACAATAGCATGGCACCAAATATCAGGAAAACCACTCTCCTGCCAGATCCAGTTAAAAAATAGCCAGAAGAATAGCAAGAGAGGCGGGAAAAAGACAATGCAGCATCTCATAGTGAATATCATCAGGTTTGACTGATGTATTGCCAGACTGATGAAGAGCAAGCTTGAGTTTCGCCAGTGTAAATGGACGATTATACTCATAGAGATGATCAGCCAAAAAGAAGAGGTAATCTCTCTGCCAGAGGTTTGATGGTTAAGAAGATGAGGAATGAAGTAGAAGTGCTAGATGCACGAGAAAAACTTTTGCCGAGAGTATCGGCAATACTCTGGACATCAACAATTGCCTGGACATCCAAGAGCAAGGTCGAAAGGGAACAGAAATACATTGCCCACTAACCTTTTGAATTTTGTTCCATATGATTTTGTAACTGGTAGCAGAAAATATGCTAGTAATGAACTTAATCTAAGATTCCTTCTGGCTTTGACGTCTTACCTGGCAAGCATGTTTACTGGTCCACTGGACCATGTGGTTTGAAGTATGGGTACTTAAAGAAGCTATCCCAGGCCTGTTTTTTAGTTTTCCATGCCATGTGACAGGCTGGTTCCCACCACAGACGAGGACACCATGAGAAGCATGTCGAGGTTTTAGGAATACATCTGAGCAGCTGCTTGGACAATACAGTCAGTCACTGCTGCCACACAGTCGTCTAGCGATGGTTTACAGACGACAGCAGGATCAAGTTCCGAGAGAGCAGTGAGAAAGGGCCAGTTGGCCTGGTCCAGCTTCCATAAAGACACACGAGAGTCAGATGGCATCGCTCACGGGCAGTCTTTCTCAAAATGATAGGATAATGGTCACAGCTCCGTGGGTCACTGTAAACCCTCCAAGAAGTGAAAGAAAACAAAAGAAATCAACAACAGTAAAAGACTGTTTAAGTGCATGAAAGTAAGTATACACCCGTACAGAAAAGAGAAAGGCTGTGATCTAAGAACATATGCTATATGGAGAGACCACTTCCATCAATATCAGCACCTCCCCAGCGGATATTAATGTCCTTCAGGATTAGAAAGGAAGGCAGCAACTGTTTAATAAGAGCATCAAGGTCCATTTGATCATGTTTCTCCAGGAGACAAGTAAAGACAGTGATGGTACGACTCAAAGAAACACAGATAGCTATGGCTTCCAAGGGTGTATTGAGTGGCAAAGATAGAGCAGACATGTACTGGTCAACCAGCTGTGCCACACCTCCATGCACTCATTCATCACACAACCTATCACTGTGACATAAAGAAAACTGCTATAAGGTGACTATATTAGCAGGTTTCAAAAATATAAGAATCAATCAGCTCCTTAATGTCATATAAATTAGAACGGAAACCTCGACAGTTCCACTGTATCTATGTAGCCATTTTTATTTACGTGCAGGGGAATTGGGCAGAGAGCCCTTCTATTTTTGCACACATCTCTTCTTTTTAATAGAAAGAGGTCTATCCACTTTCACGGATCCTGCCCTGTCTCTGTTAGTAGATGAAGATTCCAGTGACTGAGGGCGTGAAAGAATAACCGTTCTAGTGTATCTCAAGATGGCTGGTATGGATATTAAAACTTTTATTAAAATAAAGTAGAGAACATTTCAACCTTTTTGGTCATCTTCAGGTTAACAAATACATTTTTAATTCAAGTAGGTTTCTCGTCATCAGGAATAATCGTTCTGCATATCGGAGCCGAAGAAGAAGATGGACTCGATAAAATACCAGAAGCTAGAGACAAAGGAAGTGTATCCCCAAGAGCCACTGGAAGAAATGACGAGGATAGAGATAGGTGTTGACGTTACCTCGTCAACTTTCTTAACCCCAACGAGCAAAAGATTATTCACGTGGTTTGAAAACCAGTCTATCTGAGACATGGAGAGATTTGTCTGCACTCCCACTGTAGCAGTAGAATGAAGTGCAGCACCATACATCTGAAATAGAGTGGTGAGCAGTAACTTTCGAGTCTCGAGTATGAAATTTTGTGAACCGTTTTCAAACATTGTACCTATTTTTCTTCCACCCACCTAGGGCAAGAATGAAAGTGAGAGGGGTGAGAACCGCTACAGTCAACACAAAAAGGGTCCATTTTGCACTCACAGGCGTCATGGTCCCCGCCACCACAACACATGATGTCACTCAAAGACTGAACTATTGACATTGGAAACATCCGAGATGGTTTGGAATATATGGTCATACTTTGCAATTTAGATAACCTGCCTTGATGGTGTCACGTGGACGTGGTGATGTAAACGTGAAAATTAGAACATTGGTCAGCAGCATAATTCCATCTTTGTAAATGGAGATACGCCTCACTGCAGAAACTCCTTGGATGGAGAAACCAGCAAAAATCTCTGACTCGGAGATGTTCTCAAATCCCTCTTAACAATAACTCCTCGTGACGAATTCAAAGTTGCATGAGGAGTAACCTCAATGGGTGTATCCCCAATGGGCTTCAAATGCAAGAAGAGTTCACTGCGTTTTATAGTGGATTTTCCACCAACATGATCACAGAACATAGTTTTTAACTGACTTCGGAGAGCCAATAAGCCCCTCTAGTTTCTTGTGAATAAAAAGGGAGGCATTTGTCCTAAAACTTTGTCTGATAAAGAATATATAATATTACAAAATGAGGTACGGGTGTTGAAGTTTAAGATTGCTGTTCAGAATCTTCAAGAAGAGGTCGTTTACCAATGGTCTGTTTTTTCACTATTTTATTTTTGATTTAGAAACTCCATAATAAAGAAAGAATATTTTGGTGCCCATTGATCCCACCAACCATAGTGCCCTACGAGGAGACACTCTACAATGCCAAACAAGGGTTTCGTCAGGGTTTCGTGAGCACTACACTCAAACACGATGTCCATAACACAAGTTGGGAACGTCCAACACTGGTACCCAGTTGGTCCTGACCCAAGTGTACCAGTAGATTAACGCTGGGGACACCTCGAAACCGCCCGTCTACAGGAATACAAGGCCAAAGTGGTATGTCAGGGTTGGACCCCCTCAACCACCACAATCCTCTCCTCCCCCCTTCACAGGTCGCCATGCACGACAAACACGAGTGGATTTTAAATCCCAGAGGAGGTAAACTGAAAGTACAGAACCTTCTCTGGGAGGTCCCTTCACCACGTACAGGAATCCACATCGAGAAAATGTATTGTTTAACAGTTGAATAACTCCGCTTTAAAAAATTTCTGTCGTAATCCCAATAACATCTTACCAGATTCGGCAGTTTGGGAGATTAGTCTTAAAAACATAGACTAAGCTAACAGTGTAATCTCTTTCGTCAATAAGATTATTTTGGGCCAAACACTGATACTTTTATTCACATTTTCATGATGACTATATACCATCCAAAAGCGCGACTGATACACAAATGTGGAATATGTTTCGTGTTACTGCCACGACATTTCTGGTTTACACAACATATAGTCAAAATATATTGGAACTAAACAGAATCATAAAGTGTAATATACAAATATATGTGGATGTTGCTTTGGAAGTATTTAAAACTTTGTGTTAGATCAATCAAGCATTTGGAGTTTCAAACCAAGTGTTTAAATTAGAATTTAAAACAAAACTGTTCACTTTGGTTAACTCTAGAATTATTGAAGTCCTTACAGGTTACCAGCTTTTCAACACTTTTTTCTAAATCATTTACGCACCAAATTACTTATGATTTCATGATTTTGTTGGCTACACAACCCCTAATAACTTAGGAGTAACACAGACACACAAACCATTAACACTTTAATTAATTCAACTAATTGCTGCTGAGGTACCCAAAGGCTGACATCAAAAAATAATGTTACTCGA
The DNA here is from genome assembly GCF_004210375.1 of Tachypleus tridentatus. NCBI lineage: Eukaryota > Metazoa > Arthropoda > Merostomata > Xiphosura > Limulidae > Tachypleus > Tachypleus tridentatus. The sequence continues at coordinate 88,304,379 of NC_134834.1, read as the reverse complement.
TGTTTTTTGGTCAATTCTTTATACCGAGTGTTGTAACAAATAAAAATAATATTCAAACAAAGCATATGCCAATAGAAATGTCTTATCGGTGACAACATCTCTAACGTGACACAGACCCTGTCATAAAACCTTTTTCCAGAGGATTAATGGTGGTTGTAAGTTACAGCTACGAAGGTAAGTTAAACGAAGATATATTGTTATAGTAGTACTATAACTGAATCTATCAAATAAAGCCCAAATTCATAACCCTCCTTATTAAATCTTGCATGTATTAACGTCTGCTGATGTTAGATATCCAATACCTCAAGGTCCATTGATCTACAGGTAATATAATCCCCGTATTTACTCAGTACAGAATATATATATAAACATAAACACACACATGATGGTTAGACAAATCTTTCTTTCTTCTGGGTCGGGATAGTTGAGTGGTTTGCATGGCTGAACTGTGAACACAACACTTAATGGTTCAGATCCGGTTGTGAATAACAAAAACAAGATGTGATCCAGAATTGGGGCTGTGTATACATTATACGAACGAATGCTAAATCCAACTGTTCAGTCGCATAAAGACAGTAGTCCAAGAGGTTCAGTGGGTGCACGCATAACGTTAATCCTCACATGAATGAGTGGAATAATTCAATAATTTAACTTTTAAAATTAAAAATTACAAACCTAAATTTTCCAATCGTGGTTTTTTCCCACAACATTTAGATGGTACGCTATAATAATGACAGTCACATCCCGTCATTCGATCAGACAAGAGTAGCCTAACAGTTGGCGGTGGATGCTGTTCACTAGTTGCTTTCCCTCTCGTCTATCAATTCAAAATTAGAGATGGCTGTGCGAAGATAGCCCTTGTGTAGTTTTTCGCGAAAATTCTATATACAACAACTCTTTCTACTTCGCAAGCTTACCTCATGTAAGGTACTACAAACTTCTAGCCGAAGAAGTTAAAAACTATAAATAGTCATCTACGTACTAGCATGAAATCACGTGAATAAAACAAAGATACACTATGGTACTCAACCAAGGCACTGTTAATTATCACAGTGACTTTAAGATTAGCTAAATTATGATCCACAATATTCATATAATTCGCTACACTTGGCCGTTTATGCCTCTGTGATAATAACGTAGTCTTACATATCATAAGAGCAATCACACTGAGCAGAGTGTATCTTCTATGTACGGTACAAGTACGTGCTATGTACGTAATGACAGTAAGTGTGGCGAATTTGTATCGTATATAAACTGTCTTTCATCTATATAATATACTATTATTATTCAGAATGCAGAAATGTTTCTGTATATAATCTCTGCATTCATCAAAAACCATGTGTAGTCCGTAACGTCTGCTTCATGTTTAACAAAAAAACAAAAACAACGCTGTTTAAAACTTACAGAGTAACATTATTGTTTTCACCGTGCAAATGGTGCACCTATAATAACAGCCTTTATTGAGTTAATAAATATATGAATGTATAATATAAGCAAAATATACACTGACATCCCAAACACTACACCATGTGATATAAACCTGTTCCTACATCAACTGTTTGACGTCACTACTAACGTCAAAGTTTCCACTTCTCGCACAGTTTGAAGGACACTTTTGCGAGGGAAGGAAATGAAGAAAGGAAAAACCAATCGCAAGATTACGTCCGTCCGCCTCCATTTTGGACATAAAACACACTCTTGCGGATACAATACATACGCACAAATAAAATGCTATCAAGCACAGAACAAATAACTGTAATAAATATGTATTTCTATATATGAATAAACACACATCACAGAAAGGTTAAAGGTTAATTTTACAATCTTTTAACTACAACAAAGCAAAATCATAAGTATAATGTGATCAGCACTTTTCTCGCAGTGTATATGCAAATTAGGAATATAATGACTGGTCATGTACTCTGACATGTAAATAGCTGATTATTCAGTATACAGTCCAAAAGAACTTTTGGAAGAGGTGGCTTACAGTCCACGATTAATATGTAAGCCAGTACAAAAAACATGAGCAGTCTCATAGTGATGTTATATGCAGTTTGTTATTAAGGTTGGCGGTCATTCTTTGAAAAGATGTGTTCTCAAGGCATCTTCAATGTTTGGAGCCACTCGATGAAATGTGAAGTCTCTCCAAAGAGCACACTGGAGAAGTTTGTTAGAACTTCAACGAAATTCCGTTACTATTTTCTTTTCTGCGAATGTGTCAAAAGTTTATTTGCACGATGTGGGTGGGAATTATAATTCATAAGGTTAAAGTCAAAACCAGTTATTTCAGCAAACAGGAACAAAAACTGTCGTAGGATGTAATTATATGAACGGCATTAATGGTACTGATCTGTAGGATGTAGAGGTTGGTGAACTCGAATACCAGTGACTATTCCTGCCCACATCAAACACCCTCTCACAGTAGCACCGTCCTATACAAAATAAGGTTGGATATGGTTCTTAATTGTCCCCAAACGATTACATTTGTGGTGCAGATGAAGGACGACTCATCTGTAGAAACAATATTGCTCTAAATGTCGTCGGTTTACTACAGTGTCGTTGTCCTTGCAAGTAAACTGGTTGGACCAAGGCTAAGAGAACCTATAAAACATAAGTCGGTCTTGTGAAATCTGTTACAGCTGTTTGTGCACTGACTCATGGCTCAGTGCTTCCATTTCGAAACAGTCATCTCAGGATTGTGGTGGAACAGAAACTAGCGTCTGTTTGCTTTTGTTAAAGACAATTTACCTCCAGTAGTTGTCCGAAAAATTGTACTATTTCTATGGTAGCAGCTTCAATATGCTAACAACACTTGTAATTATCGTGTGATTATCAGACTTCATACGTCCAATGGCTTTCCAGTAACAGCAGAACAATTCATAGCGTTTTCTATTCTGCGATTCACTCCATGGTGACAATCGTTACTCATACCACTATATATAACATTGACTGAATATTCAATAGCTTACATTTCAAGTAGCATGACTCGTCGTTAGATAGCTGCCCGATTTTCAGAATATTGAATTGAAGGGGATATTTCATATTATTTTTTAAATGTGATTTTTCCTTGTCATACATATAATATTACAAGTTCAGGTTCATATTATCCGTTGTTTTGTGTCTTGTTTGTTTGTTCTGAATTTCGCGCAAAGCTACACAAGGGCTATCTGCACTAGCCGTCCATAGTTTATTGTAAGGCAAGAGGGAAGGCAGCTAGTTACCACCACCCACCGCCAATTCTTGAGGCCATTCTTTTACTAAAGAACTGTGGGATTGACCGTAACATTATAACGCTCCTATGATATGAAAGATGACCCGGCATGGCCAGGTGGGTTAAGGCGTTCGACTCATAATCTGAGGGTCGCGGGTTCGAATCCCGTCGCATCAAATATGCTTGCCCTTTCAGCCGTGGGGGTGTTATAATGTGAATGTTAATCTCACTATTCATTGGTAAAAGAGTAGCCCAAGAGTTGGCGGGGGGTGGTGATGACTAGCTGCCTTCCCTCCAATCTTAACACTGCTAAATTAGGGACGGCTAGCGCAGATAGCCCTCGAGTAGCTTTGCCTGAAATTTATGAAAAACACAATTAAATGAGCTGAAAGGACGAGCCTGTTTGATGTGGATAAGAATTCGAACCTGCGGTCCTCAGATTACGAGTCTAGCGCACTAACCACCTGGCCATGTATCTACAGCAGTATGAATGAGTATAGATTAAACATATTTCTTGTTCATTGTTATTTTAATAGCAAAACTTCCAGCTAACTTATGTGAGAATTACTATTCTCACACATTTCATTACTCTATGTTTCCTTCTAATGTTGCGTGGTATCGTTTGTGGAACTAGAAAAATGCAAAATATTTATCTGTAAGCACTACTGATAACTGCTGACAATCCCCGTCTGATACCGAAACTAACGGCGTGACGGGTTATCTCTTGCTCTGTTTGCAAGTAGGGCGAGGAAGTTTACAATGATTATTTCAGTAATGTATACAAACACACACGTATGCTCTGTGCACATGTTCCATCGATAACTGAACCTAAGTTTCGTTTGTTTTCAAGATTCGAGTGAAACTAAATACCGAACTGCACTAGTCAATCTTAATATTAAACTGTTAAAACTAGACGGAAGACAACTAAGCAACAGTATCCACGTTAATATAATCGAATAAACGGATTTTATCGCCACTCTTAAAATACATCCATGGTTCTAACGTGCAGATCGTTTTTTGTTGTTTTTCCGGAAGTGAGTCCCAACCTATGGACTCTCCGGGTTAATAGTAACGCACATTAACCATTAAGCCTCTCGATAAACTCAATAAACTGCAGAGCGTGTTTTTTACGAAAACAGAACACGAGCCACGATCTTACAGATTCGCAGTTCGTTACATTAACAAATTTCCCACGTCCAGCTGTACTCTTAGAAATCGTCTATTTTCTACGTGCGTTTTTCATAATACATTATTTTTATATCAATCACATGGAGATAAACTGTTTGTCGTACTCGTGATTATCACTTCCTCAACTCCAAAGGTAGATACTTCATTATTTTACATATGGGATTAGGGCAGAGCATGTCCTAGGCAAGGTTGTAGCCTGGGCGAACAATGTATGTGGCGCCCCAGATCCTGCAAAACTGACAAAAAGTCCGCAACTGGTAGGGTGTGGTCAGAATGACCTACGCCGATTTTTTAAGTATTGCTGTTCTATACCCGATATTTTCTGAACTGTCATCTTCAATCACTTCTTGAGTGTTGAGTAGAGTGAATATGCTATCATAGTTATCTTTGTTTTTGTTGTAATCGTCTGCGGGTCATTCTGACCCCCATTGTATTTATAAGGATAATATATTTAATGCTTATTACACGTGGGTCATTTTAATCCATCCTACCATTTATAAAACAAATATCTTACTCCACCATTTGAATTTGAGGGGTAAAGTAAAAATTGCGAGCATTTACATATATCTGAACGTGCATCAGTTATATAACCGAGGTATATTAACAAATGTTTAAGAATTAGAGGTAAAACAAACTTATTGAACTGATGTACAAAATACGTTGTAATATAGAGGTGTAACAATGGTAAATAAATTGGTTTTGCTGGATTTATTTATCTCATAAATACGTATTTATTTATTTACCTTTTCTCTATAAAAGTTTAGTGCATAGGTACATGATATTTGTAGAAAATACAGACTGTAAAATAATACACAGCACTTGAAGCAATACACTTAACAAGTGTAGTACCAAAACTACATAAATATTTACTTTCTTCTACGACATATATTTCCTTTCACACGAACGTTTGGCGTGGGTTTTACTTTCGAGTTCACTTCCCTTTATTTAAAGAATTTTCTCGTCTGTGTTACAGGCAAACAAATTTAAAATATCGCTTAGTAACAAGCCAACATGTATTAATGTACGTGTAAGCTCATATTTTATACTAGTAAAAACTGTAGATAAAAAAAGAAATATTCTCTAACATTTAGAGCTTTTGGATTAACGTACATTTCAAACGTTTCAAAATTAACAAAAACTGCATCCCCAAATGGTCTCTTTTAAACCAGTGGGTTCCCAAGCTCTTTAAGTCTGATGGTCCGTAGTTGTGAATTTAAAAATAGTCCGAGACCTCTAACCTACAACTTTAGCATGATGACTGAAAAACAATAACGTCTTATTTCAATATACTGTATCATTTAATTACCTGAACACAATGTTTTATCGACATACTGTTTATTTAAAATTAAATTTATTTGGAACACACTGCTTAAACAGTAGCTTCATTTCTTTATTTCAGGTACACCTTAGTGATATATTTATTTTTGTAGATTCAAATCAAATATCAAAGCAAACGTTTATTATGTAATTAAAGAGGAAATTGTATTACAAAACTCCTTTGTATCAAAAGCACCAATTTCCAGAATCCTACAGATTTCTTCTGTGAAGTGTAGATATTCCGCTAACATGGAGATTACTTAAATTGCATAAACCAGGCTGTATCCAACCAGTCTGTAACTTTGTAAACATTTCCACATCTATATAAACCTTATCACATGATGTCACTAAAAACATCAGAATGTTGATGCAAGATATTTAACGGTTTTTTTTTTCTTCAAGAAGCAGTTATGTTATTCACCTTCATAATATTTAATTCGATTTCAAATTTCCTGTAATCGCTGTTACGTAAAATATATTAGTTACTAACGTATAGTATAGTCACAGCATACCCCTAACCTCACATTTTACAGCTAACTGAAATATATAATTTTATCAAAATCAAACTTGACCAATAAAAAGGTATTAAAATCGAGGTATTAAAATGTTGGTAAATTCATTTTTGAGCCAATCAAAAATAAGATAATTTACGATATGATTGTTTGTTTGTTTTGAATTAAGCACAAAGCTACACAATGGGCTATCTGTGCTCTGCCCACCACGGGTATCGAAACCCGGTTTTTAGTGTGCAAGTCCGCAGACATACCACTGTGCCACTGGGGGACTTTACGATATGAATTCAGGGCGGATTTGTACAATAATTACACAGGCTTACAATGGTGTTATTGTTTTTAAAGAGCGTTATAGAACGAGAAATACACCGATAATATATAAATGGTTAACAGGCTATATGACTTGTTATTGCTGGATAGTATTTGTTTGTGCGTGCATTTTGACATAATTATTCATATTATTTATTCGTCACTAAGGCAACAAAAAGCTGCATAAATGCCCAAAACATATTCTATTTGTGGAAATTTGATCCGAGTAGAAGTTTTTCTTCTTTCTTCTCGATTTCAAAAAAATCTTTCCGTCGTAAAAAAAAAAAATCGAAATCTGCGTAACGTGAAATCCGTTATCAAAACCAATAACTTTATGAGGTTTAAATTCGCAAGCCTGTGTTATCAGTAAAAATCTGTTAGATTAACAGTTTCTAATATGCAAAAAAGCCAGTGCGTTTTGCTAACACTAGGTCCCGATTACGGCTTTTATTTTATGTCGCTTAGCAACAAAAATATAACCTAATATTGTAGTTATTCTATGTACCAAAAGTACAAAATCAAATGTACTGATAACAGAAGCGGGAAAATGATGATTTCTTAACTTGCAGTATCGTTGATTAAAATATATTTGTTTCTTAATTAAAAACATTGGTAATATAGCGGAAAATAGTCTTGAGCAAACTGCATGAAATTTATCATGAAAATAAAAATATCGATTGTACTTTAATCTTAAATCGTTTCTAGATTAAACTAAGTGACCCCACACTACGTCTTTACTTTAGGCTTATTATAAAAAAAAAAAAAACAAGGTTTCACAGCCCCCTTGCACCCTCCGTCACTAAAATCATAACGAGCAGACAGTAATTAAACTATTCTATTTGAAAATAGATTTTGGCTTTTATGACTCCCATTACGAGAAATCGAACATGGCGTGACATACACTGGCTTTTATATAGGTTAGATTACAGTTTTGTTTATGTCTCATTCAGTCTTTTTCGACAACAGTTTTACAAACAGATCTCTGGTAAAATGTGCCTACGAAATACATGTTACAGATTCATTTTCTTCTCACCAAAGATAATATTCAAAAGAGAATCATAAATATTACACACAAATCATCATTATAAGCCTAACTGTATTTTTTTGGTTTGCTAACCTAAGCTGTGCTAATGAGCTTTAAATAGGCTAAAATGCAGTCCATAGCAGACGGTTTCACTAAATAATTAGAGCATGAGGCTCTCACGTTACAATTTTACCGGCCCGGCACGGCCAAGCATGTTAAGGCGTTCGACTCGTAATCCGAGGGTCGCTGGTCCGAATGACGGTCGCACCAAACATGCTTGCCGTTTCAGCCGTGGGGGCGTTATAAAATTACAGTCAATCCCACTATTCGTTGGTAAAACAGTAACCCAAGAGTTGACGGTGGGTGGTGATGACTAGCTGGCTTCCCTCTAGTCTTACAATGCTAAATTAGGGACGGCTAGGGCAGATAGCCCTCGAGTAGCTTTGCGCGAAATTCAAATTCAAAAACAAACAAAAACAATTTTACCTTTAGTGAGAAAGAAATGGTTTGTTTTTGAATTTCGCACAAAGCTACTCGAGGGCTATTTGTGCTAGCCGTCCCTAATTTAGCAGTGTAAGACTACAGGGAAGGCAGCTAGTCATCACCACCTACCGCCAACTCTTGGGCTACTCTTTTACCTACGAATAGTGGGATTGACCGTAACATTATAACGCCACCACGGCTGAAATCGCGAGCATGTTTGGCGCGACGGGGATGTGAACCTGCGACCCTCGGATTACGAGTCACACGCCTTAACACGCAAGAGAAAGAAACGGTATCTGTAACACATAAAGACACACATATATGAACATTACATAATTGGTTCCATATATAATATAGAATGATGATTTTGGCACAAGTCATAACATTAATCACACCTAAATCATTTTTGGTTACCTTACTGGTGACTGAAAACGATTTTAAAAATTCATAAATGGCATAAATAATTTTTAAAGCGATGCCCAACTTTTCCATGGAAGAGTTGGAAAACTTTACCAAAATTCTTATGGAACAGGAATGCCCACGAGACATTTATGGTTTTTAATCATTTAATTGAGTTATATACGCCCGCGTGATTTCGCAAAATGTTCAAGAAATTTAACCAAGAAATGGAAACAAATATCATCCGGATATTCTAACATTAAAAAATCAGGGCAGATACCTTTAAACCAATAATTTATCCAAAATTAAATCTAGCAACAATCGGCATGAACATTTCTTCTTTTCTTCACCTTTTGATAATATAACAGCCGCAATAAAAAACTTGACCAAGAACAAGAACTCCACCTCATAACAACAACAACAAAAAATAAACCGACGAAAAATTCGTTTGTAAAACTTAATAATCAAGTGTTACCATCCTGGATGGTGCGTTTCCCAAAACTATAACAATGCGCTCTGTCATCTGCGCCACCCCCATCTCAGTGGCTCAGCGGTATGTCTGCGGACTTACAACGCTAAAAACCGGGTTTCGATACCCGTGGTGGGCAGAGCATACATAGCCCATTGTGTAGCTTTGTGCTTAATTCAAAACAACAACAGCTATCATCTGAGTTCATGGTTATGTGAAAAGAGTGACGGTCATACCCAACTATACAGTTAAAGCATCCCAAAAGTTGATGATAGATGTTGGCCAGTTGCCTTCCCGTTATAATTTATCAATTCAAAATTAGTGTCAACTACAGCAATTTAGCCCTTTTGTAGCTTTATGCAAATTTTCGTAACAAGTTGAGTTAAGCATTATAACCAAGCATATATATAATTATTCCAGTTTCTTTAAGTATTAAAATTAAATGTATGTCACTAGTTTTGTTATCAACCAGGTATAAACAAAGCATGCAACAAAACAAGTAGCCACATTAAAAACTATAAATATCACACAAAAAAAAAAACATAAGAAATAACACGAGTTAAGATGACTGCCAAAACCTATTTCAATACCAAATATAAAAACTTAGATGACTTGTTACATAAAGCTTGTCAAAACTACGGAATGAAAATTATACATCAGACTAGTCTTAACGCAGTTTTTTTTTTTTCGCACAAAGCTACACGAAGGCTATCTGCGCTAACATTCCCTAATTTAGCAGTGTAAGGCTAGAGAAAAGGCAGCTAATCATCTCCACCCACTGCCAACTCTTGAGCTATTCTTCTACTAACGAATAGTGAAATTGACCATAACGTTATAACGCCCCCACGGCCCAAAGGGCGAACATGTTTGGTGTGACTAGAACTCGAACCCGCTGTGTAGGTTTTTTCCGGTTTCCCTTGTGTACGTATGATGGTAGATTTTACATGCAAACTGGTAAACAACATGGAAAATAACACACTCAACTTTAAATCGCAAACAAGTTTGTTTGCTTTTTCTAAGGCAGTGTTCATTATTACGTTGTAAGGTAATGGTACCAAGATTTTGAAACTTGGCATTTCAGGGTTGGACCTGGCCGTTCTTTAACTTTAATCGACAATTCATATTTCCTCATTATACTTTTTATTTTAAAGGTGTTATTAAATCAATTTTTTGTGTTGTCTTGGAAAATAGGTTTTCATCCTCCTTATCTATCTGTGCTTTTTCATGTTGGAAGTGCAATGCTAATTTTTGTACGTCATAGTCTTTGCATATTTATTCGATGTAAAAAAGTCGGTAATTCGTTGTTCAGAAGTGATTTCTAGTTCAAAGCTTGTAGGCCCGGCATGGCCAGATGGGTTAAGGTGTTCGACTCGTAATCTGAGGGTCGCGGTTTCGAATCCCCATCGCACCAAACATGCTCGCCCTTTCAGCCGTGGGGGCGTTGTCATGTTTCGATTAATCTCACTATTCGTTGGTAAAAGAGTAGCCCAATAGTTGGTGATGCGTGATGGTGACAAGCTGCCTTCCCTCTTGTCTTACACTGCTAAATTAGGGACGGCTAGCGCATTTAGCTCTCGTGTAACTTTACGCAAAATTAAAAACAAACAAACAATCAAAGCTTGTATTGTTTTTGTTGGGTTTTTTTCACTACAGTTGCAATCGATTCGCTTTAATTCTATAATTTTTGGAAGCTATGGGCTGATATGAATTGAAATTAAGAAAGGTTTAACTACTTTGAAACAAGTAGTGTATTATTGTTACTGTCGATCCTTTGAGTGACGTTAAGAAAACTGAACCTCTTCATATCCAAGAGATTCAGTATAAATTGGATGTGGGGTTAATGAAATTCAGAACGTCTAAAATTTGATTACTGTGTCTGAATTTCCTGCAAAGCTAAAAGAGGTCTATCTGCGCTTATTTATTGTTTAGTTTACAGCAAAGCCACATCGGGCCATCTGCTGTATCCATCGAGGGAAATCGAATCCCTGATTTTAGCGTTGTAAGTTCCAAGATTTACCGCTGTTACACCGAGATACAAAAATGTGGTTAGAGAAGGAAGACCGTGGTTTCATACTCCAAACGCGTCATCGATGTATTTAAGCCAGGAATCAGGTCCAGTGTTGGTATTTTTACGTTACTTGTCAAGTGTCATTGTTTCAAATGCATGCATAAATATTACAGCATAAATAACAGCGATGCTATTATCCATTGAGAACCACTGAATTGGAGATACACTGTTCTAAAAACGAAAATATCCATTGTGAAGGATGAAACGCAAGATTTTTCTTACAGTATCTGTTGTCAGTCCACGTATGTACAAACTCTTTATGTGATTCGGCATTAATTCACTTACTGCATTGAAGGGCGTCCTCTGTATAGACACGTAAAAAGCTTCGACGTTCAATGTAAAGGGACGAGCATGTCCAGATGGTTAGGATTCTAGACTCGCAATCTAAAGGTCGCGGGTACGAATCCTCGTCACACCAAATATGCTCACATTTTCAGCCGTGGGGGCGTTCTAACGTGAAGGTCAATCCCATTATTCGTTGGTAAAAGAGTTGGCGGTGGGTGGTCATGGCTAACTGCCTGCCCTCTAGTCTTAGACTGCTAAATTAGGGACGTCTAGTGCTGATATCTCTCGTGTAGCTTTGCGAGAAATTCAAAAACAAGGCAATCTAAACAGTATTGTTATGTTGGTCACTAAGAGACATATCCTTGATTTGCGATAGCAAGTCTTAGGTATTATTTAAAGTGCACTAGAATGTAATTTAGTAACGGCACCAAAATAATAAGGATAAACCAAGACAGACTTTCAGTAGCATTTTCACATGTTGAAACTATAGGTCTAGTGGCATATCCGGTTTACATTACTTTGGTAAACCGTGTAATTCTGGGATGCGGCTTCTAGCAGGTTTTAAGTTCGTCCAGTAACTTCTTAAAGGAGTTCGCTTGTTTTGTAAGTTCATAGTCAATCTATTTTGCTTAAAGCTCAACTTTTTTTTTCGTAGGGTCACTTGTTAAATTTATTATCAACATTAAGGTGATCGAATATTTTTTGTTCATAAACGTTTCTGCTCATAATTACAAAACCTTTACATCTGTCCGATTATTTGATGATGATGTTGTTATCTAAGTTTTTTTTAAGAGCTAGTAGCTATTGGAGATTTAAGTTAGGCTTGATGATTTCTATGTCTTTGTCGGACATTCCTGACCTTTACGGTCACATTTTTGTTTCAATATCTTTGTTCGCGTGAGTTTGGTTGTCGCTTGTTGGTATCGAAAAGGCGTTTGGTGAGACATATAGAAGTTTCATGATTTGTTGAATCCGTAGTTGAACAAATTTCAGAAGTGGAATTAATATCTGAACCAGTGTTCACAGTTTTAATGTTGGTTTCTGTTGAGGTTGAGTTTGCGATATTGTGCTGAGTTTTGAACGTTTCTGTATTTTCAAAGGAATAGTTCCATCGAATAAGATACAAAAATGTTTCAGAGAAGACATGTTTAATCAGTCTTGGTTGGAAAGTTCAGCTGGAAGGTCATTTTCTAGTGTTACTTTTTTAGTTCTTGTCATGCTTTTTTGATTGTTATTAACATTTGTAACGAAAACCTCTGGTGTGATGGTTTGTTCGAGACAAAAATCCGGTTTTGACCAATAGGTGACACGATCAAAATTCGATTTTAATTTATTATTATTTAAATCAGTTGAAGCTTTCTACTAACAGTTACAATTTGTTTTAACAAAACGCTCCTAAATCAGCTATAAAGCAAAACGATTTGTCCAATTAAAAAAAATAGTTCTATCGTTTATTTCTAGTATTAAAGTGTATTCTATACACAAATATACACTACGGAAATTAAAGAAAATAGATTTCATAAAATATTAATAGATTCATATAGCGTTACGCACAACCTTAAATATGACAGTAATAATTAATATTCCCCAATTGTGATGTTACATTATGTGTCTAACATTACATCATGTAATTGAGTTACTTGTCATTAAACATTCGTTTTAAACATATTTCAGTACTGATTTATATATACAGTCCCTTAGTGAATTTTGAGAATAACAGTGTATAAAAACAGTAGTGATCCAAGCACACCATGTTCACGTTGTAGTCAATAGATACATCCAACATAGCGTAGTAGGAATGCCATTATTATACGCTCGTCTAATTATTGAAATTCCTTGAGGGACTACATATAGAATGCAGCCTTATAAAATTTAACAGGCCTTAATAATACTGTCTAGTGAAAAGTGACGTAACCATGCTTCGCAAGTTTGAAAACGGGGTTCACATCATAAGAATTGTTGCACATACGTTGTAAATATATCCGTGAGGAATGTTATTTTAAGTACGTTTATTAATATAGCAGTAATTTACAAACCCTATCAAGAGCATAATAAACATGCAAGTCTCTGTAATACCGAACTACTTTAAATAACCTATCATTCCAGAGAATACCACACGATAAAATAAAATACTAAAATATGAATGATACGTGGGGAAAATAAACCTTAAAAGGAAGGCTTCCATAGCAATCCAACTTGAAAACACACTCGGTAGGCCTAGCAGGGTAACATTTGTAGATTCCTATTGAAAACCTTCAAATAATTGGTAAATTAAAAAGTCTTAATGTACTATTAACATTAGGCCTAAGCTTGTCCACACGAAGTCACTAGTTTACATGATAAGGAAAACTTGTACGCTAATTTCAGCATCATATAATTTAAACCTAATTGTACAGTTAGAAAGCCAGTTGCAAATTTAACGGACTGCTTCAAAGACTCGCAAACTTGTTCAATAATAGCACTTCGTGATGTATTTTATACATAAAACGTTCTCTGAATAATACATCTTTAAGAAGAAAATATTTCAAAAACTCGTACCTATCAACCTTATATCATAAAAATATATTTACATCATGAAACGTATTTCTAATTATTACAAAAATAAATTTACACGCAATGCCACTCTATAATAGTCAGTACACAATTTCGCTTTATATGGCGTTCATATAGCTAACTACGTTTTTTTTTCTTTTATATAACATATTTCATAAATACTAAAAAGTTACCAGCATTACCATCATTAATATTAATATACACTTACCTTATTTGTATACGACTATAAAAAAAAATGCAAACAGTGAAGGCGGAGACAAAAATCCGGTTTTGACCAATAGGTGACACCATAATTAAATAAAACTTTAAAAGCTCCAAACCATGGCAGTCCCAATATCATAACCGTTACGCATATTTGATTTCAAGAAAATTAACAGACAAAACACGCGCCTGAATCATAACTACCTTTGTTGTATGTGTGCACACACACACATTTGATTACGAACAGTTATGACCTGCAGCTTCCTTATACTCAATATAATACACATTAAACCTAATCATTTGCTGTAGTTTGTAGCAAGTTCTAACACTAATATTACTGAATAGTTAGGTAACTTCTATATCATTTAAAGGAAAACGTACACAGTTAAACACATGTTTTTACTTTTATCTTAATTAATGTTTATTGTATTAGATTTTAGAATAACTGAATTGAGTATACTATATCAAAACGATTTTAGGTATATAACTCAGCAACTCGCGTGAAAACCACTAAACGGATGAAGGAAGATTTACATGGAAGTGTGGTGTACATTGGGCATGACAGCCTAACGTCGAGGGTGTTTGTTTGTTTTTTTATAGCAAAGCCACATTAGGCTATCTAATGTGTCCACCGATGAGAATCAAACCCCTGATTTTAGCGTTGTACATCCGGAGACGAGGTCGTTTGGAATAAAAACTACCCTGCCGAGCTTTTTTTCAAAATGTAAGGTCGTTAGAACTGGCATGTACGGATGTGGCGGCATGACCTAAGGACGTGATGCAGCCTCAAACTCGTTCTAATATAACGTGACTTCAGCAGAACAAATTGTAATATTTTTATAACATATGATTTACCCTAAACTCATAATATGATTTCACATGAATATTCCTAGAATTTAATTAGATTTATAGGCGGCTCTGTTTGTTCTTTCAATTTCGCGCAAAGCTACTCGAGGGCTATCTGCGCTAGCCGTCCCTAATTTAGTGGCGTAAGACTAAAGGGAAGACAGCTAGTCATCACCACCCACCGCCAACTCTTGGGATACTCTTTTACCAACGAATAGTGGGTATGACTGCACGTTATAACGACCCCACGGCTTAAAGTACGAGCATGTTTGTTGCGACCGGAATTCGAACCCGCGACCCTCAGATTACGAGTCGAATGCCTTAACCCTCCTGGCCATGCCGGCCAAGAGGCTCTGTAGTGAAACTACAAAATATTTAACTAACATTAAATATTGTTATAATTAAAATGTAAAAACATAGCAAATGTACACTAAATATTTAAAATTATTTAAGTTATACCTGAAATAAAAATTTCACCATTGATATAGTTAAAATTTTATTCTCCATGGAAAATACGAATCCCTGAGGGCACTTGAAACAATTTCTTTCAGTATTGAATGAATCTGAACCAATGAAACAGTTTATTATTAAGAGTTTTAATTTAGCAGCAGTTTGTAACAAGTGAGGGTTACTAATTTACTAAACATGGCGAAAAATAACCTGTTCTGGATGTGGAATTGAACTGAATAAATTGTACATTGCATGACCAAAGATTATTGTAACCTCATGATATTTTATTGTTTATTAGTAAGTTAGTAGTTTATCAATACCAATATTTATTCTAAGGGTTTTATAAGGAGATCAGTTGCAAGTTACATGAATTACATTCTCGCTAAACTTAAGAGCTTCCTAGGCTTTGAGACTTGTACCTACCAACAAGGTACTTTCCAAATAATTTTAAATTTAGAGCTATGCACGTTTTCATGGCAGCACTCTGGAGAAGAACACACAGTTTCTATAGCAGTGAGTGAAAAAATTTTATTTAGATCATGTAGTGAAATTCGTGCTGTTACATTACTGCTGAAGTTATGCTATGTCTTTGTAAAAATACTAACGTCCGACGTTAATCTGCTGAAATTATACAGTTTTTAATGTTCGAAATCTATAAACGTTCCTGGTCAGATATACGCAATTTCCCAATTACTAAGCGTTAATCAGAGTCATAAATTCCAAGGTTTATGGTATACCAACTATAGCAAACCAACAACATATATTGTCGGTTTATAAAAGATAAGGCGAGATCCTAGAAATTTCAATTAGCCCAACAATACGACACTACTTCGTCAAATACATATAGCTGATTCTTACACTCGAAAATTTTCAACAAATTTAGGGAATAGGATGGAATTTCGCAATACACATTTAATAAGTTTTATGTATTTCTATGTATAGATTAACTTGCACAAACGTCGATATTAAAGTAAATATATATAATAAAAAATCCGTTAGAGTGCGTCACGATAATTGTTAGAAATTGTACCATTTCTATGATATAAAATGTAGATGTCAATATTTCAACAATATAAAGAAACGTGCGAGACAAGCTGAAGGTTTGTTGTTTTTTAATATAAATACTTGAGCTTCTAAGTGAACTGTTGCAAATCGTTCTGCTGGCTTAATGAATTTACAAAAACTATATTGTTAGTACTCAATTATTTTCATGACTAATAACTCGCCAAGTTTATATGATTATTAAAGGCTGTCAGTCATCTGCCACTTACTTAACCCATTAGACAGCCCGAGTCATAACATTACTTTCATACAGCTTAAACTAATAAAAATGACCCGAAGTAACTGACAAGGATAGCAAACATTTACAACTGCAGTTTGAGATAAATTATTTAAAACCAGAAACTATATCTTCAATCCTCACATCAACATAACAAAGAGAGTCTGGCAAAAAAACAAAAACACAAAAAAACTTTGTTCTAATCAATGCTTATTAAAAGAAAAATTAATAACAACTGTAAAAAGCGGTAATTTCATAATTTCAATGTAAACTATTTTCATTTGAAAACTACAGCAGTTTTAAAAGTTACACAATGATAAATACACACAATAGGATAGTAATACGTTATCGAAATGAAAACTTGTACAGCCATGATGTAAGAAATAGTATCGGTCCCTCTTTCTTCCTCTACAGATGTATGCTAAGTAAACAACAATAATTACAATGCTGTAGCCAGAACAAAGTATTTCTTAATTTCTTGCTTATGGTTTGTTCAATTACTCATAAATTTTGTGCAAAGCTGCCCAAAGAGGGCATAGCCGTCCCTGATACTGAACTGATTAAATACAGGGAAGGCAACTAACTTGTCATTATCAAGATATCCCTATAACTTTGAAGAAAATGATAAGGGATCACTCTATATTACCAACCTCGACATGTGGCCAAACACGGGCACTAGCAAAAGAGATAAGGAAAAAGATACACTCCACACAAAGAACTATATAAAGCAAAATATTTCATATACCACAAGACAAATGGAGAAATAACAGAATAAAAAAAACAACACAAAAACAGTAAGGTTCATTCTAAAAACTAAATGGAAATGGGTTGAGCATGTAGCAACCTATTAGAATAATAAGTGGACATTAATAAAAATGAAATGAAAACCTAGGATACAAAAATGATCTAAGGAAAGGTAAAGAAAAAGATGGAGCAGCGGAAACAGGAATAAAATGGAGACAGTACACATGAAAAACTGGACTGATGGGAAGCTATATCCATGACGGACGACCACAGCTTAGATGGACCTTGTCATTAGCACCCACCTCACTACCTTTATTCAACTGAAAGGTGGGATACTTAGCCGTCACTCTTATTGTGCACAAACAGGCTCAAGATGTGGAGCGCGCTTACGCGGTAATGGAATGCGAACCATGAAACCTTGGATTCAATGTCCAGGCATGCTAACTACTAAGCCACGAAACTTAGTTCAGTCAATTTTGGAACAAAGCTATACTGACTTCTACTGTATTCACTGCGGGAAATAGAACCCCGCATTTTAACGTTGTAAGTCTATAAACTTACCGCTGGTCCACCAGGAGACACCACCCAATAGATTGTTTGTTTGAATTTAAACAAAACAATTCTGTCCACCACGGGTATCGAAACGCAGTTTCTAACAGTGAAAGTCCGTAGACGTACCGCTGTGTCACTTCTGGGGGAGGGAGCAAGACCAGTAGAAAGAAAGGTTTGTTTATTTTTGAATTTCGCGCAAAGCTACACAGGGCTAGCCGTCCCTAATTTAGCAGTGTAAGACTAGAGGGAAGGTAACTAGTCATCACCACCCACAGCCAAATCTTGGGCTACTCTTTTACCAAAGAATAGTGGGATTGACAGACACATTATAACGCCTCCACAGCTGAAAGGGCGAGCATGTTTGGTGTAACGAGAATTCGAACTGGCGACCCTCGGATTATGAGTCGAGTGCCTTAACCACCTGGCCATGCTCGACCTAGAAAGAATGGTAAAGAAAATCACTGTTTATCTGATTATTAGTAAACGAAATGAAACTCCTGTATGAACGTACAAATAATGTATTCGTCTTACATTCAGAGAGAAATGAATTTCTTATATATATATAAATAATTGGTGCCACTTTCTTAGCTCCATCTACATACTCAAAATAAGGTACTACCATTTTTTATTTACTTTTTTTTTTCATTCTTTTATGTTTATATATTTTTTTTATTTTAACTTGGAAGCGCAGTCACGTTCCCACAACTGTCTGCAGACAGTAAAGGGTTATATAGATGTGGGGCATTGTAGGCTTTTGCACCCGCATTTCGTTCTCCTAATTTCTAATTTTCTCATGTGAGACCAGCGAAATGGAAATTAAAACTGATAGACGGTGTATCCCCACCGCAATTTGGGTCCTAATTCCGCAGTCACCTCCAAAACCTAGGATACATTTTATAATCCCACATTGTAGCTTGTACCCTAGGATCCCTTTTAGCAATAGGCAACGTATTTTGTTTCATGTTAATGTGTTTTGTTTATGGCTTAGAAATTTATGGTTATAAGGCCCGTTCCAAAGAAAACAAATAGACATAACTGATTTTACTAGCGTTAAAATTTGATCATAACGAACATTTCCGTCACCGACCAAAGGGTTAGATAACCAATAGTTTTTGTTGTTTTCTTCAAAAGAATTTCCTGCCACTGTTTTTTTTTTTAAATACTTAATTTCATTTTAAGGAAAGTAAATATAAACAATTATGATAGTTTATTCCACTTTACAGATCCACAGGATAATCCCTCCTGCAAAGCATACATGCTAAAAACATTTTCAGTAGTTCAGGCACTTGAGCCACTGTCTCAGTTTTGGTACCGTATTATCAACTAAAAATATACAATTTATAGATATTAAAAACATTCTGCCCTTACCTTGGAACTACTTGCTACCGAGGTCTCGCTGACGTCACTTTGACAAGCATCATCATCATCCAATGAGACAGAAGAAAGACTGGAGATGAATGAACACGTACTGGAATCCGACAGACGACGATTCTTAGAGGCACACACAGCTATATCGTCCAACGTGACCTGAAGATAATCCTGAGAAGGTTTCACGTACCCGTCCGATATTTGAATATCCTTGTCAGTGAAACTGCTATGGTCACTTACGACCACCGAAGGCATTGTAAGCATTGGACAAGAAACCGACTGCATTATTGTCACAGATCGTTTTCTGTGAACCTCTTCTCGGGTTTTCTCATCGTTGCCTGACGTCATCACACAAAAAGTGTTCCTATGGGTTTCAAACGGAAGTGATAAACGTGTAAAACCTTCGTTACCCTGTTCGATGGCAGAGTCTGTACTGCAAGACCTGTGTGTGCGGGCAGTAACTGTTGAAGAAACACACCTCGGAGAAGAATAAATTTGAATACATTGTCCAAAGGATTCTGAAGTCCCCTTTTCATCCAGTGGATAGCTACTACTTCTCAGAGAATCGGGAGACATCTCGCTGTCAAAACTAGCATGACCACTGTCAACACTACATCTTTGAAGGTAAAGATCACTTATTTCTAACGACCTACGAAACATTTTGGTCACATCTTCAAAGTCTGCACCTCTATTCATTTCAATAGCATTATTCCGTGTTTCAAACGTCTTTGATAAAAAGCAGTCATTACCATCCCTGTCTGAGTCGCCCATTTCCACAACTTCCTTGAAGGTTATTTCATTTGTTTTCTCGGATTTGTGTATATTCAACTGCTTTTCGAGTCTATAGTTCCTGGGTAAACACTCAATTGAAGAGGAGCGACCCCACGAAGAAATACGAAGAGACATTGGGCAGTTTTTACACTTTCCTTTCAATTTGTCGATTCCACGTTTTTTTCAAAGACAAAAGATTATCTGAACAAATTAATAAATTGGAATTAGGCACGTGACATTAATACCACTGTTTATAAAGTTTAATTACAAGAAATTACATGAGAATTTGTAACGTCAGCCCTGATTAATGTTGTTTCTACAAATACGAAAAAATATTAACCCCGGATTTCAGAGTTATAAGCATTTAAACTCTGAGCTGAGTCACAGTTAACCATTCAGTAACCGTGTCATCGTGTCTCTTGCCAAGGTTAGATATATAGGTTATACAGGTTCGAAAATTAAACAGCTGAATACATTACATTTTAATGGAAAATGTATTTACAGAAAGTATAAAATATTTTAACATTCAAAATTCAGTAAATGTACATTTCATTCTTGAGGCTTAGCTGTAGAGGAAAATAGGAAAATTGTAACAGTCACGCCACTTGAAATTCTTTTAGGCAAGATTTGAGTAAATTAATCTACGAGGCATTTTTCCCCTTTATATTAGTTATATTTTTGTGTTCCAGCAATATCAAACGTAGGACGCACATATATCCGATTAGATTTTATAACTCATCACGACCTCTACAAACTTATCCTCAAACTAAAATTATTTAAGCAGGATCAAAGTAATCTATAATACACTGAGCGTAGTCAAATATATCAATCTAAAGGATTTAACCAAAGTTTAAGTCCAAAACTGTAATTAGATCTCAGATCGATCAAGAGATGACGGAGCTATGAGCTAAAAGTTTTTACTTACAAAAACAAAAGAAAACTCAGAACCATTCTATGAGTCGCTTAGTCACGTCTTATTTTTAAGAAACAATAAATAGCTTAATGATACAATCACACTTCTTTCATTCTTTACTACAATCAACTAAAGATGATGCATTGATAATAACATGAACACTGTCCGGTATTTGGTATTTCTTCTAACATACTGGCCAGATGGTCTGGTAAGAGGTCCCATGCTTCATGCAGAGTTGTCCATAATTTAGAACTGTGACCTCGTGAAGGACAACTAAGCAATTCGTTTCGCCCGCCATTTAAATAGCTACTTTCAGCCACTTACAGGTTGGACTGCCACATTTTTTTTTTTTAATAACGTCAAAGCTGAAAATGAGTAACGTGTTCAGTATCATATCGTCGGCTCGAACTCTGAAGCTTCCGATACGTAGCCCAAAACATTAAACATCATTTCTACCAATGTGTATTAATTCATTTCCGATAATTTACAAAACTGATGTTTTTAACCCTACCCTTATTTCACACCGTATATTTTCCGTCTGCCCAAGAAAGGCCATGATCGTCACTATGATTTTAAGTTCTTAAATTACAATCCGAAAAATCACAGAATTCGAGTCAAGACGCTGTATATATCCTAGAGGATTAGTACTATAGAATAAGATTTTTTTAAACATTACATATCCCTTTAGTCTGAATGAATAAAATGTGAACGTGATATTAAGCGATGGAAGACAATCATATATAGCGATTCACTGATTAACATTCAAGTAATTTCAGTAAGCCACCGTCTTACAATATGTTACAACAAATAGGTTTCAATTTCAGCTTAGAAACGAAAAACACCAATTTGTTTTTATATCGCTTTGAGTAATTTTGTATTTCTACCAGTTACAACAATCAGTGTACATACACTGCAAAAAATAAGTGAAATAATTTATTTTCTACGTAAAACACATGCAACATGCAGTACTTAATTAGCGTGATTAATATAAAACTAATGGTATTTTGTGTGACTTGTATAGTATTAGGGGCAGTATAAACAATCAAGGTTAATATAAAACTAATGGTATTTTGTGTGACTTGTATAGTATTAGGGGCAGTATAAACAATCAAGGTTAATATAAAACTAATGGTATTTTGTGTGACTTGTATAGTATTAGGGGCAGTATAAACAATCAAGGTTAATATAAAACTAATGGTATTTTGTGTGACTTGTATAGTATTAGGGGCAGTATAAACAATCAAGGTTAATATAAAACTAATGGTATTTTGTGTGACTTGTATAGTATTAGCGGCAGTATAAACAATCAAGGTTAATATAAAACTAATGGTATTTTGTGTGACTTGTATAGTATTAGGGACAGTATAAACAATCAAGGTTAATATAAAACTAATGGTATTTTGTGTGACTTGTATAGTATTAGGGGCAGTATAAACAATCAAGGTTAATATAAAACTAATGGTATTTTGTGTGACTTGTATAGTATTAGGGGCAGTATAAACAATCAAGGTTAATATAAAACTAATGGTATTTTGTGTGACTTGTATAGTATTAGGGGCAGTATAAACAATCAAGGTTAATATAAAACTAATGGTATTTTGTGTGACTTGTATAGTATTAGGGGCAGTATAAACAATCAAGGTTAATATAAAACTAATGGTATTTTGTGTGACTTGTATAGTATTAGGGGCAGTATAAACAATCAAGGTTAATATAAAACTAATGGTATTTTGTGTGACTTGTATAGTATTAGGGGCAGTATAAACAATCAAGGTTAATATAAAACTAATGGTATTTTGTGTGACTTGTATAGTATTAGGGGCAGTATAAACAATCAAGGTTAATATAAAACTAATGGTATTTTGTGTGACTTGTATAGTATTAGCGGCAGTATAAACAATCAAGGTTAATATAAAACTAATGGTATTTTGTGTGACTTGTATAGTATTAGGGGCAGTATAAACAATCAAGGTTAATATAAAACTAATGGTATTTTGTGTGACTTGTATAGTATTAGGGGCAGTATAAACAATCAAGGTTAATATAAAACTAATGGTATTTTGTGTGACTTGTATAGTATTAGGGGCAGTATAAACAATCAAGGTTAATATAAAACTAATGGTATTTTGTGTGACTTGTATAGTATTAGGGGCAGTATAAACAATCAAGGTTAATATAAAACTAATGGTATTTTGTGTGACTTGTATAGTATTAGGGGCAGTATAAACAATCAAGGTTAATATAAAACTAATGGTATTTTGTGTGACTTGTATAGTTTAGGGGCAGTATAAACAATCAAGGTTAATATAAAACTAATGGTATTTTGTGTGACTTGTATAGTATTAGGGGCAGTATAAACAATCAAGGTTAATATAAAACTAATGGTATTTTGTGTGACTTGTATAGTATTAGGGGCAGTATAAACAATCAAGGTTAATATAAAACTAATGGTATTTTGTGTGACTTGTATAGTATTAAGGGCAGTATAAACAATCAAGGTTAATATAAAACTAATGGTATTTTGTGTGACTTGTATAGTATTAGGGGCAGTATAAACAATCAAGGTAAAATAAAACTAATGGTATTTTGTGTGACTTGTATAGTATTAGGGGCAGTATAAACAATCAAGGTTAATATAAAACTAATGGTATTTTGTGTGACTTGTATAGTATTAGGGGCAGTATAAACAATCAAGGTTAATATAAAACTAATGGTATTTTGTGTGACTTGTATAGTATTAGGGGCAGTATAAACAATCAAGATTAATATAAAACTAATGGTATTTTGTGTGACTTGTATAGTATTAGGGGCAGTATAAACAATCAAGCTTAATATAAAACTAATGGTATTTTGTGTGACTTGTATAGTATTAGAGGCAGTATAAACAATCAAGGTTAATATAAAACTAATGGTATTTTGTGTGACTTGTATAGTATTAAGGGCAGTATAAACAATCAAGGTTAATATAAAACTAATGGTATTTTGTGTGACTTGTATACTATTAGGGGCAGTATAAACAATCAAGGTAAAATAAAACTAATGGTATTTTGTGTGGCTTGTATAGTATTAGAGGCAGTATAAACAATCAAGGTTAATATGAAACTAATGGTATTTTGTGTGACTTGTATAGTATTAGGGGCAGTATAAACAATCAAGGTTAATATAAAACTAATGGTATTTTGTGTGACTTGTATAGTATTAGGGGCAGTATAAACAATCAAGGTTAATATTAAACTAATGGTATTTTGTGTGACTTGTATAGTATTAGGGGCAGTATAAACAATCAAGGTTAATATAAAACTAATGGTATTTTGTGTGACTTGTATAGTATTAAGGGCAGTATAAACAATCAAGGTTAATATAAAACTAATGGTATTTTGTGTGACTTGTATAGTATTAGGGCAGTATAAACAATCAAGGTTAATATAAAACTAATGGTATTTTGTGTGACTTGTATAGTATTAAGGGCAGTATAAACAATCAAGGTTAATATAAAACTAATGGTATTTTGTGTGACTTGTATAGTATTAGGGGCAGTATAAACAATCAAGGTTAATATAAAACTAATGGTATTTTGTGTGACTTGTATAGTATTAAGGGCAGTATAAACAATCAAGGTTAATATAAAACTAATGGTATTTTGTGTGACTTGTATAGTATTAGGGGCAGTATAAACAATCAAGGTTAATATAAAACTAATGGTATTTTGTGTGACTTGTATAGTATTAGGGGCAGTATAAACAATCAAGGTTAATATAAAACTAATGGTATTTTGTGTGACTTGTATAGTATTAGGGGCAGTATAAACAATCAATCATGGGCATTTGCGCAATTTGACGCATAAATAATTTCGATGTGTTTTAAAATATTTGGTATTTACATGGACACCCAGAGGTCATTCCAGGATTAAACTGGATTACCGTAAGCACAATCTTTCCTATTAACAGTACTATTGTCTATCTCCATACTGTTTTGATATCTTATTCATGCACATGTGTTCTTACACACACAATTTTTTTTTTTTTATAATTTCACACTAATATTATAAATGCTTTCAATTTCAAGAAAAACGTGTATGGATCTTGAACTGTGCATAACACCTAACATGTGTTTAATATAAGAATAAACATTATATTTCAGTATTGTGAAAAGCATCGCATTCAGACTTATTGTGATGTAATACCACATAAAACACTTGGGCCCGGCATGGCCTAGCGCGTAAGGCGTGCGACTCGTAATCCGAGGGTCGCGGGTTCGAACCCGCGTCGCGCTAAACATGCTCGCCCTCCCAGCCATGGGGGCGTTATAATGTGACGGTCAATCCCACTATTCGTTGGTAAAAGAGTAGCCCAAGAGTTGGCGGTGGGTGGTGATGACTACCTGCCTTCCCTCTAGTCTTACACTGCTAAATTAGGGACGGCTAGCACAGATAACCCTCGAGTAGCTTTGTGCGAAATTCCAAAAAACAAAAACATAAAACACTTATTAAATCACGCTTCGCCAGTCGGAACTGCATGGCTAGGTGGTTGGGGTGCTCGACTCATAATCTGAGAGTCGCGGGTTCAAAGCCCTGTCACACCAGACATATCCATCCATGGAGACATTATATCGTTACGGCCAAACACACTATTCATTGGTACACGAATAGTCTAAGAAATACAGTGGATGGTTTTGTTTTGTTTTGTTTTCAATTTTGCGTGAAGCTACACTAGGTCTGCCTGTGTTATTCGTCTCTAATTAAGCAGTGTAAGATTAGAGGGAAGGCAGCTAGTCATCACCACTCACCGCTAACCTTTTGGGATACTCTTTTACCAACGAATAGTAGGTTTGATCGTAACATTATAACGTCCCCACGGGTGAAAGGGTGAGCATGTTTAGTATGATGGAGATTCGAGCCCGCAATCCTCAGATTACGAATCAAGAACCTTAGCCACCAGGCCACGATGGTCCGCAATGCTAAATTGGTCTGCTAAATTAGGGGCAGCTACGGTAGATAGCCCTTGTATAGCTTTGCACGAAATTCAAAACAAACAAAGCCCCACCAGGATAAGGTGTTCATTTTTTTTTTAATCTTCATACTTGCAATGTTTTTTGTTGTTTTTTTTCAAATTAGACTTGGTTATTGTTAGAGATATTTCGTTTTGTATAAAACGAACCAAATTATATGTACACTACAATATATTTTGAGATACTTGGCATTTTATACCTGAACAAAACTGAGTTCTGAGGTAACTACGTTCATATATAACCATCCATAATTAAACTTCTCATCGCGAGGAGGGCAGCTGGTTTGCAGTACCCACCGTCTTAGGGCTAGTTTTAACAGAATATGTGAAGTGAGTTGCGTTTAAAATTTGCCAACCCCTATAAACTTTTTAGCTACTTATTGCAAACTCCAGCCTGGAACTTTTTTATCCTTAACCACTAGGTCACGCCTTTTACCTACGACTTTTACGATATATTATCTTTCTAACTTTAAACATAGCCCAATTTTTTTTCTGAAATAGTTTATCTTTAAGCATAACTTCCAACATAGTTTCAAACCGTAAGAATAAAAAGTGATGCAACTCTAAAATAAACGTCTTTTTCGCATTGCTAACTAATGTCTTACTATACGACAGGCCCAAAAGTCTTAGGTAAATTAGTTCTATTACTTATAAACTGGAAGGTTGCAAAGATGGTTTCGTCACACTTACAGACCTAGTAGATTGTCATCACAAGATTTATTATTTCAAAACAACGGAAGAATGATTACATAACCGACTTCAGAACTCACAGAAACACAAAGGCAGAGGAGATTTAGAAAAGAATCAGATATTTTGAAAAATGTTCATACATAAAAAAATATATTAACCTCAAGCCCAATTACGGTACTGTTCACATTTTAACCTATATTTTAATACAACAAAATAAAATCAAAAGCTCATAATTTCTTTTTTAAAGTACTAAAGTTGTCAATAGAATTATACATGAAAATAAACAGCTGACGAGTAGGTCGAGTTAACTTCCCACGAAGTGCCATAGTTGGGAACAAGTTACTTCTAAGAAAGTGACGTTCAGTGTGGGTCTCGGACATCAACTATTTACAAGAACGCCTTCAAATGTTTATCACTACTTTCAACAATTTAATGTTCTGGGCTACAACCGTTAAGGGAATAAAAACAAATGTGTTTCTAATCAATGTTAATTCAAACGTGGTGCTCTTAATAAATTCTCCCTATATAAATATTTTGCATTCACAGAGAGCTTGCAAGAAAAGGCTTCATAGTATACAATCTAGACCGTAATGGCAGTTACAACCCACAGTAAAAAATACGTAATAATATGAAATAGGAGGGCTCACTGGTCTTCTACCTCCCTCAGCATCCATACCTTCATGCATTTTGTAAAGATTATCGGTGCAAATCATATACGTGAACAACAACAAAACAAAAAAAACAACATTTTTGTTATCTCCTGGTAACATAAATAAACTCTAATGGCATCGTACTTGGTCACATGACACTAGTTACACCTAAAGCGGAACCTTTACGAAGTGACGTCAGTTTGTGTGTGTGTGTGTGTTTTTTTTATTTAATTATTATTTGTTAGTTTTTGCCAGCATTTAAGCTTGGTTTGTAGAAAGCTATCTTTATAATTTTGAAAAAGAGTCTCTAAAACGCAATGTTACACAACAATTCTTGAGACTAAATAGCAACTTGACGTTTTCCTTTATAAACAAAACGCTATATATAACATGGTTTTAACTGAAGAACTCGTGTTGGAGAATAAACTATATATAACTTTCATACTCTTATATGCAGTATAAAAATGAACTACACTTATTACTTATTACGTTTAATATTTATTCTTACACCATGCTACATAAATAATTATAAATCTATGGAAATAAACCCTAGCAACGCTTCTATTTAAATACAATGAAGTAATGTTCGAATTTATTGTGTGAAACCAACTGTCCTACAATTTTCTACTCAACTCGTATGATTTCTGGAGGTATGTCATTATCCAAGTTATATGGTCTCAATGGGGATATATCAATGTCTAGTTTGGCATTTTCTACCCAACTCATGAGGAAGCATGTCAAATTACCCAAATCATATAATTATTGAAGCTATATCATTAGCCAAATCATATTATTGTGGAAGGTATATCATTACCCAAGTTATATGATCAGCAGGGATATACCATGACTTAGATGATATGATTGCTGAAAGTATGTCACCACCCAAACTACATGATAACTGTACATATATCACTACCCAAACCATATGACTGCTGAAAGTATTTCACCATTCAAGTCATATGATCAATGGAAGTATGTTAATATCTTGTTTGGCATTTTCCACCCAACTCGTATGAAGTTAGGTCACAGTGTGCAAATTATTTGGTCAATGGAAATATGTCACTATACAAATCATATGATTGTGGAAGGTATATCATTCGGGTAATTATACACCTTCAGCAATCTTATGATTTGATTGATTATGTATCTCCAGTGATCACGTAATTTGGGTAATAATAGCAATGATACACCTTCCACAATGGCATGAACTGTTTTAATAGCACATGAACATAAAAACTGAATAGCAACTCCAATTAATGCAAAACAAAAATCTTCTTTCATATAGTTGTATATAACATAAAATTTGAGAATGATAAAAGGTATTAACTATATGAATTTTTTTTTCAAAATAACCTCCCCACAGAGTTACAAACTTTTATCTACCTTACACTATAGTTTTTAAAGTTAAAAAAAATAAAAAAGTAAAACAGTGGCATTTAGTAACTTTGTCATTATCCTTTATGATATTTTTAATATGAAAATTATTTTGAATAAGATACACCAATGTTTAATCATGTAAACATGTAAGGTACATGTTAGATCTCAAAATTATCCAACCCCTCCTCCAAAAAATGCATGGACTAAATGTGTATTATTCTCTAATGATGAAACATTGTAAGTTATTACATGAAGATGATGTTAAAGTTTAAGTATTAGATTTACAAAGCTGTTCCTCCCTATGTACATTTCATAACTTACATATCCAGCACAGGAGCAGCAACAATGCCAGATATATCCAGCACAGGAGCAGCAACAATGCCAGATATATCCAGCACAGGAGCAGCAACAATGCCAGATATATCCAGCACAGGAGCAGCAACAATACCAGATATATCCAGCACAGGAGCAGCAACAATACCAGATATATTCATTTAAACTACATCTTTTATTCCCTAATTACAAGTTTATTATTTTTGGATACTTATATAAACTGATGGTATATTTAAACAACATACTCCTATAGTTATTGTATTTATGTTATTCTTTAAAAATACAGTAAAACTGAGCATGAACTGCAGACAGTATGTAATAGCAATATATTGGTTGTTTCCATTTCAAATCTTTAAATATTGGTACAGATGCTTCACATCAGTAAACTGTTTCACATTAGTTATATTTGGTATTATTATATGTCAAATTAAAAACTCTTACTTCACAATAGACTTTACACTGCTTACCTACAAGTAAACTTAAGCCTATAAAGTAAACCTCAACAGCTGAGAAGAGAGATTATAAAATAAAATATTAATATCACCAGTTAGTGTGATACAAAATTATTAAACATGTTTTCTGTACTTATAACCTAAATGAAAGTATAAAACCAATATGAAATAATATACTTACTCCAAATTTAAACCTCTGTGCCACTGCAGTTAAGTTAAACAAGCTGTAATAACAAATACATTATGATATTACATTTTGGGGAAGTAATCTTTACATAACTTGGCCAACTACCATATTCCAACTCATTGGGAATTTAATTAACAGAAAATTGAAAGAGTACACTGTAAACTTACATCTTGATAGCACACATGGGCTGCTTCTTGTGTGTAATATATGGAATAAGGTGATCATTCTGTTATTTCTTGTGTGGGAAAATGTATGTATTTTTTATCTAGTCTGTTATCTTTAGTTTCTAGAATGGTTTGGAATATATTGGTTGAGAAACTATAAACCTGTACAAGCAATACAGTCTTAGATCTTGTTATGTTTGTCATGTTAAAGTGTTTCTACCCTATACTACACTACTGATCTTCCACACAATATATATATCTCATACTCCATAACTATCTGGCTTGACAAAAATCAACTTTCAGACAGAACAACAGAGCACTGTTCAGAGAGAAAAACAGCCTATCAAGATTAGAAAGTGAGGCTGTATAAACAAATAAACAGCTAAAACAGAAACATAAGATGAGTCTGATCAGTATGAGCTTTCAGTTGATACATTTTTAAAAAACAAGTCTTAAACAGAATATTACTTGCAATAAAATATACAAAAGATTCCTCTATATAAAAAATAACTTTTGCCTAAACACTTTACAAAACTACTAGATATTTAATTATTTACCTTTATATTAGTCAAATGAACTGGAGAAAGCCATGGGTTTTAATAATAATAAATTTAGTGGTCCAGAAATAATCAAGTTTGAAGAGTACATACAATTTTTATAAATTCACATGTACACATATAGTTACATCTTTTTTTTTTTATCACAAAGGGCCAACAGTGGCTTTAAAATCTAGAAAACAACCTTTGGTGCAACTAATAATTAGTTTTTTCTACAACAAAAGTAATATCTAACAGCATGCAGGAAATAAAAATACAGATATGGATACAAATATAAAAGCATCAAAATCACTTTCTCTTTCATACACTTGGAAAATTTTTCCTTATTAACATTTCCCACTGTATATGGTATAAAAACTACAATTCACTGCTATTTCAAAATTTTATTGAGCAACTAAGAACGTTAAAATTAAGATTTCTTTATATAAATATATATAACTTGTAATTAAAAAAAAAAACTCTTCATTAAGAGGTATTAGTGAAATATTAAATTCAATAGAGGTAAATAATATTTAAAAAACAATTTCTTTAAGTAGTAATAGAATTATTTATTTCAGGTCAATTTTAAGAAATTACTAAAGCAAATTTACATACACACTTCAATTATAATATGTAATTTGCATAATCACATATTAATAATGTACATTTTTTTCAGAAATGTGTTCGAACTAAATGTTCTTTGCTCAAGATGCGTTTCAAGGAACAAAAGTTACACCTGATTCTAAATCTAACTTTAGTGCAATTACTTTGTGTTGTAATTCATTATTTTTGCTTTTTAATTATCACCTTTATCTTTATAATCTTTTTTAAAAATGCTACTCAATATAAATTATTGGAATATTTCGATTTAGCCCTACCGCTCTCAGTATTATACATATAACCTAGTTAAAAATAAAATGAGCATAAAAAAAACTTCAAAGAAAATAAAATATTTGGGGCGATATGTTACGATTACGCTAACCTGATGTACTACTAGTCCTAGAGTCATACTTGTGGGTTGTAAAGCTTGTTGTGTGGTCTATAAAATTCAAGTTATACTTACTAATCTTTGCTTCACGTTCTAGTCGTACGAGGCTAATGCAGTAATGGTAAAGCCTACTGGCCCACTGCTTCAACTTGCACTTCTACTTGAGTAGTTCAGGTCATCATTATCATATCAGTGAATTTCATTCGTTTATAATAGTTAGGATTATATTAAAGCAGAAGCATGTCATCTGTCAATTTGAATTTGGTTCGTAACAAAATACCTTATCAAAACTAGTGTAAACACAGAACTGATCCAGTCCCTTCTTTGTTACGCTTCCCAAACGTCTAAGCCCTTCTGATCGTATTAGATGATAGTAAATAACAGCAACTGTAACACTAACACTACTATTTTAACTTTAGCTGCATGTGTCAGTGTCGTTAGTAATGCCATCTAGCTTCAATCTAGTAAATTATTCACTAAAAGTGGGAAACCTTTTTTTGCTTTCGCTTTTATGTTCAATCATCATCCTTCTCGTTTCTTTTTTTGTTTAGGGAAGGCTCATTTAAAATTCACCATAATGAATATTTAAATGCTATAAATCCACCCAGACAGTATTTTAAGAAAACAAAAATAACGTCACAGTTGGGAAGTTCTTGTTTAGGTAAATAAGAACTATCAAAACCAACAATGTCAATCTGTGTGAAAAAATTGCTTGTTTTTTGTTTATAAGTGCAAAGCTACATAATGGGCTATCTGCAATATATCTATCTGGGTACCCCAGTGGCTTGGCAGTAAGTCTACAAGATAACAACACAAAACATCGGTTTTCGATATCCTTGGTGGACAAAACAAGAACCAATTCTACTACTGTCAGTAGAACCTTTGATTTTAGCGGCATAAGTCTGTAAATGTACTTCTGATCCACAACAGACGTTAATATTAATGCATGTTTATTACGAGAGATTTTGTTTAATCCTCAACACACACAAACTCGAAGTCTTATCTGAATTAATACTGGCTAACTGCTGTGTATTGTAAAATGTAACCAGTGTTAGAAATTGTAGATCATCAATCAAATATTTAAGTTATAAACTGTCGTGACTACTGGTATAAAAATATTCAACTTGTAATTATTTTTATGAGAATAGGATGCGAAAACATATAAACGAGATTCACAAGGTAAATTACGTTGAAATATAGTACTGAAGATTTTCAACCTTTAGACGAAAGCGTAGCCAAGGGTGGGCTAAAGAGAAACTGGCCCCTCTGAGAATTCTAGGCATATTGATTACATTTTTCAACTTTTATATATAATAAACTTGTTTTGAATAATTTCAATTAAAAAATCGAACTTATTCAAAGACTATCGTATTTTATTAAACATTTAGATCAATTTCAGCTTTTTTAATTTATTGGCCTTCTCTTAAAAACTCCCCAACCCAGTGAAAATTCGCTACGCCACTGCTATAATGGGCTACCTGTATCCACCATGAATATCGAAACCCAGTTTCAGTGTTATAAGTCTTCAGACATGCAGTTGTACCATTAGGGCTTTTGATCGTTCCAAAGATTTGTTATTGTTTTTTTAACTTTGGCTACAGTTTTCTAAGATCACAGTTCATGTTCAAAGTGTTAAGTTTGGAAATTGTACTTGCAAAATGTTTCTTAATAGTACATCGTATAAAATTATCTTAACTTTCCAAACCTCTATACCTAAAATCATGGTATACCAAAGATGGATTGCCCAGTACCATTTAAAATTTTCACAAGAGACGATGATTTCTTAAAATTGGAAAATTAAAGAATCACTTCTTACACATAAATATAAATCAACAATGAACAAACATAATGGATGGCCCTTGTCGGATGTTAAGGTATGTGCTCGCCGTTTGTCAGTTAAGAGGTTTTTTATTTGTATTTCTTAATAGTGTAAATATATACTGTGTTGTTGTTGTTGTTTGCCTTAGGATTCTTCGACGGTAGGTGTTTGTGATTTGTTGGCGATAAATTCAGCAATATGTTAACATTACACACTTCACTTGTTCACAAAATAATATATATATTCGGAACAAGTTATACATATGTAAAATGATTTTCCTTGCATTATACAGAAAATAGGGATATTATAAACAGTATACGATTCTCTTCATATTGGCAACAGTCCACTTAAGACTGTTAAATTATTTTAGAATTTCGGTTGACATGAAAAATTACCTTTTCCTATTTTTATTGCACTAAATTCTGTGTAAAATTTACTTATAATAGTGAAACGATTTACCGCAGACGTATATTGCTCTGTCAGTAATCGTTTAAACTTGTTTCTTCGAATTATTTTCCGCTTCCTTTGTCAACGTGCGCTCAGGCTGATTAGTTGCTTTAGAACCACATTTCGAAGAAATAGATAATTCTATATATCTCCTTTTCTACTGTTAATCTCACTCTAACATACTAAAAATTAGGCCTATATTAATCATTAGACCTAACACTTCAACCGAAGTTAACTTCACGCACAACTTTTCCTTCTCGGTGCCTTTCCTCTCCTTTGTTACTGTCTGTGTTTTTCTGCTGTTTCCCGATTATCTCATACTATTTATATGTTTATCACTAAATTGTCTGCTTGCTATATTCTTAACATCAGCGAGTTACAAACACAATTTCCAGTAATTGTTTGCTTTGAACTCACTTTGTAATAAAAGCTAAATAATAATAAAATATTCACTACAGAAGTAAATTAATTAATTATATCTAAACAGTCCTTTATATCATACCAGCCACTTTTTTAAAACTTAACTAAATTTCTTGTAAGGTAATAGCTTATTTAGAGTGTATAAGAGCTACCTAGTGGTACAGCATTATGTCAGAACTTATAACACTAGAAATTGCATTTCGATATCGCTGGTAGGCAAAACCCAGAGAGCCCATTGTGTAGCTTTGTGCTTAATTACAAACAAATTTAGATAACTTTATTAAACTTCCCCGTTTAGGCTTTCATTTTTATCATGCAAATTTTCTTTGTTTATAGCTCGACTCGTAATCAAAGGGTCGCGGGTTCGAATCCCCGTCACACCAAACATACTCGCCCTTTCAGCCGTGGTGACGTTATAAAGTGACGGTCAGTTCCACTATTCGTTGATTAAAAAGTAGTCTGGCGGTTGATGGAAATGACTAGTTGCCTTTGCAATAGCCTTACACTGCTAAATTAGGGACGGCTAGCGTAGATAGCCCTGATATAGTTTTGCGCGAAATTAAAAACAAACGATTATTTTATTTTAACAGTTTTATATTTTATTAAAATGCTATAACAAATCACGAACACGTGTATTAACTAGGTTTTTATCAACATAACCATTACAAAAATTATCATTAAATAACACAGTGTACAAATTATGCTATACGTATGTCGTTACAGTGTAAAGCTGGAAGCTGGCGAAACTTTAGAAACTAGTGGGCTTAAAATTTTAGGCTCATTTGTTTCTAATGCTTGAACAGGTTTTTGAACTTAACGTATCGTTTTAAAGTATTATGTTAAAAACTAATAGAAATGTAAGCTGCATCTTAGCCTATAATGATGAAAGTCTACATAACATTAATGGCATCCTGACTACTGACTGGTACATGCAAATTCTTATCCATCGTTATTCCCTCTAACGCAAGACCTGTTGGATGAACAGGAATTCATCTTCCAGTAAGATATTTATCCCTACTATGCAACATTTGTTGTGCAAGATATCTTAGAGTAAAAAGACCAACGGAACATTTACATCCATGGTTTGATGGCCCGGCATGGCCAGGTGGTTAAGTCACTCGGCTCGTAATCTGAGAGTCGCAAGTTCGAATCCCCATCACACCAAACATGCTCGCTCTTACAGCTGTGGGAGCGTTATAATGTGACGGTTAATCCCACTATTTGTTGGTAAAAGAGTAGGCCTAGAGTTGGCGGTGGATGGTGATGACTAGCTGCCTTCCCTCTAGTCTTACGCTGCATAATTGGGGACGACTAGCGCAGATAGCCCTCGTGTAGCTTTGCGCGAAATTAAAAAACAAATAAACAAAAGTAAGACATGGGAGAAAGAAGAACACAAAGTATCCAACAATCGTTGATTTGATAGATGGACACTATTTGAGGCTACTGCAATTAAGCTTCTGGGACGCATACAGAACATGTTTCTGTATATCAACCGAATTGCCATTTAAAACTAAAATCACGTGACCCTTCTGCTAATAGGCCTCGTTAAAAATATTAGAAACCAATTCTTGGAGACTGATATGTCCGAATCCACGACATAAAGAAACAAAATCACCATTCACCAAAGTCAATAAAATCGAATGTACCATTCTCTTTACGGTATAATTATTTTCCAAACAAAGAATTGTAGTTAGAATTCCGTTGACTAGCCCAGTACAGAGTTAAAAGGTGAAAAAATTCCTAAAAACATGTGTGAGTATCTTACGTGACTTTTACTCAAAGATATAATACTTGAAGAAAGGTCAATAGCTTGAAACGTGTTTAAATAAATTACTATATATATATATGTTTGTTTGTTTTGGAATTTCGCACAAAGCTACTCGAGGGCTATCTGTGCAAGCTGTCCCTAATTTAGTAGTGTAAGACTAGAGGGAAGGCAGCTAGTCATCACCACCCACCGCCAACTCTTGGGCTACTCTTTTACCAACGAATAGTGGGATTGACCGTGACATTATACACCCCCACGGCTGGGAGGGCGAGCATGTTTAGCGCGACGCGGGCACGAACCCGCGACCCTCGGATTACGAGTCGCACTCCTTACGTGCTTGGCCATGCCAGGCCACTATATATATATATCATCAGATACTTGTGAGACTTACCGCGAAACCGTTGAGTAGAGAGTGTGGGGAGGGGTGGTAATGCGCAGGAGGATGTAGAATTAATCATTTTTAAGCACCCGACAGAATTGTTGTTTGAATAACTTAGGTGGCAGATCAGTAACATGTCATTTAGCAAAATTATAACACATGTAATGACTATAATTCAGTATTTATACTTTTAAGCAGCAAAGTAGAGTCAAAGCCCTAACTAAGAAATCCTCAATACAAATGACATAATATTCTACAATAAAAAATCCGATAAGGGTTGGGTGAAAAAATGTTAAATAATCTGGGTTATGTTAACAAAGACCAAACGATATAAATCATTCAGTTATAACGCTAAGTAATAAAATTTTTACTTTTTCTTGTTCATGGGCAGAAAGTGTTATTTCCCAACTGCTTATGTCTAAAGTAAATGGAAAAGATCTATTTTTATCTTCAAACTTTGCTTTTGTGACCTGGGAGCGTATAACGAAAACATGATGGGAGACTATATTTAGGGACTGATACGTGAAAGTGATTTACATTACAGTCGCAAATCTCGAAAAACTACTCACTTCTGAGCATTTTTTTTCATTTTTTGTATAACTTTAGTATAAATGCATGTAAATCTTGATTCATACGTTGTTTGATTCAAATCTTATGTAAATTAAAATGTGCAAATTTGCCTGTTTCTACATAGCAAAAAGGTTAATTTCTAAATTTCATTGTCCAGGTCACAAAAGCAAAGTTTAAAGGGAATAATGGCCATTTTCTGTACTTTTACAACATAAGCAATTAAAAAATAACACATACTACGGAGGAACAAAATTTGTGTGACGTAATGTAATCAGAGAAAATCTTCTGAACATAAAATAAGTTGATTTTAAATTACACTAGTATGCAACAACAATGACAAATTTAATCATGAAACATTTACATGAAATATATATTACATTATTTCATTCACTTTCGATAACATCATAACACAAATTTAAGAAATTGAGATCTCGATACATCGTGTTTATAAAATCGCAATCACACACAATTTATAACATAAAGATCTTAGAGAGAAACTGTCAAATTATTTGATAAATGGTATTATTATACGTAATTATCTTTATAGTCAGCTATAATAAATTGTTGTGAACCAGCCTTTATTTGTTCGTGAAAAACCAGTTGAACAAGATTGTTGTCTTTATATTAGCTTAAGAAGTGTTTTAAATCCTCAAGCTATAGGCCTGGCATGGCCACGTGGTTAAGGTGCTCGACTGGTAATCCGAGTGTCGAGGGTTTGAATCCCCGTCACACCTAACATGGTTGCCCTTTCGGCCGTAGGGGCGTTATAATGCGACGGTCAATCCCACTGCTCGTTGGGTGGGGATGACTATCTGCCTTCCCTCTAGTTTTACACTACTAAATTAGAGACGGCTAGTGGAGATAGCCCGCGCGTAGCTTTGTGCGAAATTCAAACAAACCTTAATGTACGTTAAAGATTTCTTTTTTTTCAACTGTAAGTACGAAATATTAGTTGTAAGACAATCAAAAGCTGTTTATAGATTGATATATCCCAACTGTTGATCATTGTTTATAGGATTTGTCATTAGATGGTACAAATCTTCGCGTGTAAACATGAAAATAGTAAAGAACAAACTATAAGTACATATATATTTCTCTACAAGTGGGTTTTTTCGA
Organism: Tachypleus tridentatus; assembly: GCF_004210375.1. Lineage (NCBI taxonomy): Eukaryota > Metazoa > Arthropoda > Merostomata > Xiphosura > Limulidae > Tachypleus > Tachypleus tridentatus. The sequence continues at coordinate 88,266,535 of NC_134834.1, read as the reverse complement.
CATCACTGATTATAAGTACATATTGCACAGTTTATTATTCAAATTGCTTTAACATCTTTTATTCGTTGGCTTTTTATTTAACGCAAAGTTACACTATAGGCTATCCGTTGGTACTGAGCCCATAATTTTAACTATAAAACCTCGAGATTTTCAAGATATTAATTAAGACGAATGATAAGACACAGTCACGGTATAAAGTACACTCCGTTTGGCCTAACCATACAAGTCTGTTAATGAAACTAAGAAAAATAATTTTGTTTTTCACACTAATTACAAAATGTTGAAAACTGCTTCATTTATTTTTATTAATTGAAAATGCATATGAATTTGTTCATGTACATCCGGGAAGTTTTAGGTTTAAGTAACATATTAAATAAAAAGTAAAATAACAGACAGACAGACAGACAATAACCAGAGAAAAGAATCAAACAATAGCAAAACAATATTCCGCCAGCTACACTATTAACAGAAGAAAGGAAACAATAGTTTGTTTGTTGTTGAGCATAAAACTACACAATGAGCTAGCTATCTTAGTTCCTCCTCACATGAGTATCGAAACTCGGTTTTTAGCATTATAAGCCTTCGGACTGAAAGTGGGGAGAAAAAAAAAACAATAGTTAAATAATATTTCACCAGAGACTATTTTAACACAAAAGTATGAAACAATAGTAAAATAATATTTCACCAGAGACTATTTTAACACAGAAGTATGAAACAATAGTAAAATAATATTTCACCAGAGACTATTTTAACACAGAAGTATGAAACAATAGTAAAATAATATTTCACCAGAGACTATTTTAACACAGAAGTATGAAACAATAGTAAAATAATATTTCACCAGAGACTATTTTAACACAGAAGTATGAAACAATAGTAAAATAATATTTCACCAGAGACTATTTTAACACAGAAGTATGAAATGAAACAATAGTAAAATAATATTTCACTAGAGACTATTTTAACACAGAAGTATGAAACAATAGTAAAATAATATTTCACTAGAGACTATTTTAACACAGAAGTATGAAACAATAGTAAAATAATATTTCACTAGAGACTATTTTAACACAGAAGTATGAAACAATAGTAAAATAATATTTCACCAGAGACTATTTTAACACAGAAGTATGAAACAATAGTAAAATAATATTTCACCAGAGACTATTTTAACACAGAAGTATGAAACAATAGTAAAATAATATTTCACCAGAGACTATTTTAACACAGAAGTATGAAACAATAGTAAAATAATATTTCACCAGAGACTATTTTAACACAGAAGTATGAAACAATAGTAAAATAATATTTCACCAGAGACTATTTTAACACAGAAGTATGAAACAATAGTAAAATAACATTTCACCAGAGACTATTTTAACACAGAAGTATGAAACAATAGTAAAATAATATTTAACCAGAGACTATTTTAACACAAAAGTATGAAACAATAGTAAAATATTCCACCTGAGACTATTTTAACACAGAAGTATGAAACAATAGTAAAATATTCCACCAGAGACACTACTCCCAGGAAAATATTAAAATAAACAATAGTAAAATAACATAACACCAGAGATGTATTCAGTTTTGTTGTTCTTGGGCAGAAAGCTACATAATTGGCTATCCGTACTTCAAGTATCGAAATCCGAATTTATGCATTTTAAGTCTGCAGGTGGAGCATACGCTCATAGAAAAAGAAATGAAACAATAGTAAAATAATATAACACCTCAGACATATATCATCAAATAAAGAATGAAACACTACACGTGAATGTTGTTAGCTAGTTTACTGAAATTTTAAAAATATATAGAAACATTTAACACTCGCGCTGTATAAACTAATTAAACCAAAACACTTGCATTAAACTTAATTGAAACATTCGTATATATCTTACAGAACACGGTTTAGAACTTTTTCGTTTTTTATTTACGAGCACTATTATTAAATAAATTATACCGTGGCATTTATGAAATGAAATACGTACGTCATGTCATTAAATAGCTTTTTAACAATAACATAAAAGATATGTAAATTGTGAAAGCTTACAGTTATGACAGAAAGTGCATGTATCCCTGCGTCGTGAGTAGTTTTTTCCTCATAACTTAAAAAGTATCACGATTAGAATAATGAAAGTAGAGTATATTATAAATATTAAACTAACACACATCTACATAATGTTTTATGTGAATTGAACGACAAATAAACTGTTTATAAACAAATAACCAAACATAGGAGGGGCAGAAAGTGTTCGTGCGTCTACTTTAATGGTCAGTTGTGTAGCATTTCAGGTGAATTACTTGGCGCAATCTCTCCTCATAGCCCTCCATGATCGTTTGACAGTACTCGACTGGTATTTTCTTCCATTCTTCTTTACAGAACGCCTCCAACTCTTGCAAGTTTTTAGGATGACGCTGATTAACCCTGGTCTTCAACTCATGCCAAACGTTTTCAATTGGGTTGAGATCGGGTGACTGCGATGGCCACTCCAGAATGCTTATATGGTTCCTCTGCAACCAGGATTGCACATATTTCGATGTGTGCTTAAGGTCATTGTCGTGCTGGAAGATCCAACGACGCCATAGCCGCAAGTTCCGAGCATCATTCTTGATATAAGTGCCTAACATATCAACGTACTCTTCTTTTTTCATGATTCCGTTGACGCGGTGAAGGCTGCCTACACCAGAAGAGCTGAAGGAACCCCATAGCATGATCGAGCCACCTCCGTGTTTAACTGTAGGGACAGTGTTCTTTGGAAGATTTCGTTCCCCTTTCTTACGGAAAATATTGCGAACATCATTGTGGCCGAAAAGCTCGATTTTAGTCTCGTCTGACCAAATGATACTCTTTCAATAGGTAAATGGTTTATCTACATGCTTTCTTGCATACCTCAATCTGCTTCTAAATGAACAGGCTTCAAATATGGAGTTCTACGAGGACGGCATGATTTGAACCCAAAAGAGCGTAACATGTTCGTAACTGTAGAGGTGCTTACTTCAACCCCAGTTTCCTTTACCAGTTTCTGTATGTCATTACGTGTTAAACGAGGGTTCCTACTAACTTCTCTGAGAACTTTCCTCTTAGTTCTCTCTGGAATTTTGGTGGGGCGTCCGGAACGAGGGAAGTTAATAGTTGATCCTGTAAGCTTAAACTTGGCAATTATGCTGTGAACAGTAGATTTCGGCACATTACGTTCTGTAGCAATACCGGAAAGAGACAGAGGAGACTTCTTTTTACAATAATTCGATTTTTTAAATCACTGGACAGTTGTTTCCTGTTCACCATGATGACCAAGCAGATAATGACGGAGACGGCGCTAAATTGCCAGAAGTACATTTTTCGCTGGCTAAATCCAAATAATTATGAACCCAGTGTCTAGTTCTGAAATGGTATAATGTAGTTTATTCGCCAAACTAAACAAACTTTTTATGGGAATATCAGTTTTTCACACATTCTGAAATGTACGAACACTTTCTACTCCTCCTATTTTTGGTTATTTGTCGTTTAATTTACATAAAAATGTATGTAGATGTGTGTTAGTATAGTATTTATAATACAACACACGTCTATTAGCCTAATCGTGATACTTTTTACGTTATGAGTAAAACACCACTCGGAACTCAACGATACGAACACTTTCTGTCGTAACTGTAAATTAATGCTTCGAATTTTCTTGATTATACTTTCAATTAAATTTCTGATACAGAGGATTATGGGCAAATCAAGGATCTACGTGACATCATTTCGGTATGTCTGCGGTCTTATACTGCCAGAAACCGGGGTTCGATACCCTTGTGGACAAAGCACAAATAAACCCATTATTTTGAAGATTAGCACCTAAAACATTCTAAACGTAAAGGATTGGTTTGTTTGGAAGTTCACGCAAAGCTACACGAGGGCTATCTGCGCTAGCCGTCCCTAATTTAGCAGTGTAAGACTAGAAGTAAGGCAGCTAGTTATCATCACCCACCGCCAACTCTTTGGCTACTCTTTTACCAAGGAATAATGGAATTGACCACAACATTATAATGCTTCCACGGCAGAAAGGACGAGCACGTTTGGCGGAATAGGGATTCGTACCGGGACTCTCAGGTTGCAAGGTCCAGTACCCTAAACACCTGGCCATACTGGGCTATGTGTACAATAATTTGTGCGTCTCGTTTCAAAGGTAGAGCTGAATTCCCTATCCAAATGTGGCCCAGAATGGCCAGGTGGTTAGAGCGCTCGACTCGTAATCCGAGAATAACCTAATACGCTCGCCCTTTCAGCCATCGGATCGTTATATCGTGAGCGTGGTCAATCTCACTATTCGTTAGTAGAAGAATAGCTCAAGAGTTGGCAGTGGGTGGAGATGATTAGCTGCCTTTTCTCTAGTCTTACACTGCTAAATTAGGGATGGCTAGCGCAGATAACCCTCGTGTAGCTTTGTGCGAAATTCACAAAAGAACAAACAGTTACAAACTATTCTAACCAAGTAAGCATCATGAGAATAGATAAACTCAATGCTTGGTATGTACCTCATGTTTTCTAAACTATCAATTTATTCAAGACGTTGGGAATTCGTTTGCTGCTTTCAAAATTTGCTGAAAAAAAAAATTCAAAGAGTTCCTGAAATTCAAGTGATCCAAAACCTTAAAAGAACTCTAACCAGACCAAAAGTGGTAAATACTAGCGCTCAAAAATATTCTGAGATCCTCACTACTTTAATAACGATAACTGATTCAACAAACTTCAAAATATTGTCTGAGTGCTGCTGTTGTTCTCTAAATCAAAACTAACCCTTGATAGATCAATGGTAATTTGACGGACTTACGAAATTAAGAACCGGGATTCAATTCCCAATGGTGAAAAGAGTGCAAATAGTGCCTTGTATACCTTTGTGCTTAGAACAACAACAACATCTAAATGTTCAGAGCTAGTTCCACGCTAGTACAGCGGTATGTCTCCGAATTTCCAACGCTAAAACCAGCGGTTCGATTCCCGCGGTGGGCTAAGCAGATAGCCCTTTGTAGCTTTGCTATACGAAAAACACACACTGAGCCCAATGCATAACCACCTTTTTATTCTTTAGTCTGACATGGATTAAAATACAGGTATATTTGTAGTTGTGTCTCCCGTTAGAGGGAGTGTAACAAAGTAGTGATAGCTATACAAAATGTTATGTATTATAATTTATCCTGGACAAGCCCCCAATTTATTATGTTACGTGTACTATGTATTGAGATTTCATATAGCCAGAAATTTTAATTTAACTTAGAAGTTAATTGAATGTTGATGTGTATCAAAGGTATGTTATTTGTCAACAATATTGATACATACAATTTTCTTCCTTAACATAAATATATTTTAATATACACACAAAAATACAATTTATATTAACGTTTACTACAAATAGTTATTAAAAATAGTAGTTTATATACGAGAGTTGTATAACTTTCAAACAATATTCAGTATTTTACCTGATATAGAACTGAATATTTTATTAACGGTCTAGGTCTACGACGAGCACATTAATTCTGAATTGATGTTGTTACACTTAAGCTAGCCAGTTTGGCTGGCCTCATGCCGCTTATAAGCTGACTTTTTACCGATGAAGATATTTAATATTCGCATAGAAATACTGACGTGCAAAATTGATTGTCTGAAGTTGAATGGTTTGTAAGTTTAAAATATATAAACTTTCCTGGTCAAATATGTAGTTTTCCGATTAATAACACTGCACAACAAAGTTTTTGCTTCTTGAACACTGTTGGATGTTCCTTATATATTTTTGGCTGCTGATCACGAAAATCACATTAAAATTTGCCAATCACGTACCGTTTCATCGAAATCTTCAGTTTCACCAGGACATTGCTACAATGAAAAAACTATATCGGGGCAACTGGAATCCGTCAATGCTTGCTGACTACTATTGGACACTGCAATGTGATACACCGGACATTGAATACAAACAATAATCAGGAGCAAAACACTTTTAATTATGTTGAACTTAATAGCATATTAGAAACATAAATGTAATTAAATACGTTATTGCCAGTAAACAGTTAACTGTCTATTTTTCAGAGTTCCTACGTGATGAAGCAAACACAAAACTATATTTGTGTATATGCACCAGGTACCTGTCACAATCAGCAAAAACTTTTCAAAAAATTACTGTGCAGTGTAAGCGTTGTCACAATTGTAGCTTCCGAGCCATATAGTATACTGATTATAGCTACTAAATAATATTCTATATCTGTCTTTTAGCGCTTCGATTTATAAATTTTCAGGCGAGGTGTAGAAAGTTCAGTTAACAACATTACTGGTAATCACTAGTATTTTACATACATCGTACATTGTTGATTCTTATGCTCGATAATATTTTACAAATTTAGAGAAGAGGACCTGTGCAATACACATTTAACAATATAAATTATATGCATTAAACTGAAATAGACATAGGTATTAAAATAAATCTATAACATTAAATATGTTTTAAAATCCTCACTTACCTATTCAACCTGCGGTTATTATTAAAGCAGAGTCTGATCCAGTCATATATTTTAAATACTCTACATTGTTTTCGCTCTCAGATGTTTAAACACTCAAAAACGTCTTATTTTAATTCCAATTTTGCTTCTTGTGGTCAAAAAGACTACGATAGCAACAACTGCTAGCTACAGCCTCACTATGTCAAATTCTTTGGTCCCAAACCTTTTTATTTGAAGAAAAATATTTTATTATTTGAGTGTTTTTGACATAGCTACTAAGACAACCAGTAGCTAAGTCTAGATTTGATCTGTTACTGACCAGAAAGTAGGCAAATCTCTTCACGCTCAGCTCTTTAAACTCTAGCCCGGCATGGCCAGGAGGTTAAGGCACTCGACTCGTAATCCGAGGGTCGCGGGTTCGAATCCCCATCACATTAAATATGCTCGCCTTTTCAGCCGTGGGGGCGTTATCATATGATGATGAATCCCACTATTCCTTGGTAAAAGAGTAGCCCTAGAGTTGGCGGTTGGTGGTGATGACTAGCTGCCTTCCCTCTAATCTTACACTGCAAAATCAGGGACGACTAGTGCAGATAGCCCTCGTATAGCTGTGAGTGAAATTCAAAAACAAACAATCGTTTAAGCGTTGCTCTGTCATAGAGCAGCGAAGATAAATCTTTATATAGTTTGGAGGAGAATTTGGTGTTTCTATAGAACCAGTTGCTACTGGAGCTACAAGTGAAAGATAAAGAATACGATAAATGTTGGGACAAAGATCAGAATTAGGAAAGTCAGTAGAGAATACTTTCTGGAACTGTCGATTGTAGTTTCTGAGTTGGAATTACAATTATATTTTTAGGAAGAAGACAGGACTAATTGCTCTGATTGATAGTTGGTCAAACCTTAACTTCAGGTCCTCCACAAGATGACCGGTAAACTCTTCCTTTGACCCTGACTAACATGTTTGAGATATGTGGAATATCTGATATCTCGTGTTTGACCATCATTCATTGCAGATGCAATACATGTAATAACACGAGATATGTAAGGAGCAGCGGGGTATAACTTTGCTTTCACCCCCAGCCGTTTAGAAAGATTTTTTTGCGAATCTAAAGAGCTAACAACGAACACAAAATACAACCAAAAACTCGGATGACTGCCTTTGCTTTAGCAATCCCGAAACTTCAGTTATACCGTGAGTGTCCCATTTCACACTGGTATCAACATTAGGTATCTGCTCGATACATAAAAGTCGACATTAATAGAGATCATGGAAGCTTCCATTGTAGTTTGTTCGACCCATCGAGTACCACACAAAAAATTAAGCTTTTTCTTGAAAAGTATTAGCTTTTCTTCAGATTTTCTATTCTCGTTCACACGTTCTGTACAAGCCCGTAATTTACTCTGGCGTTTAGCTCAGTATTTAGAAACTATGCCTAGTCCTTTCATTGAAAAAGCCATTCTATGCATCTCCGGAATTGTACGTGCCTTGGACAATGATATGTTGAGCTGATGACTGCTACAATGACAATGCATTATCCTTTCTTAGCTCCTGTCATAGTACAGTTCCGTCACATCCTTGACTTCGATACTGATTTAAGTCTCTTTCGGGAGATGAATTTTTTTTCTCTCAAAACGTTTTTATCTCCCGAAAGAGATCTTTCCCACGTACACTTTCACACGCCACGAAACCAAACAATTTCTCAACAGCCTTTGACGTACCTGTTTCACTATTCGTAATTGTTTCCAGTTTAACACACCAGCTACCCCATCGACTATGAAAGTGTAGAAATTACTTGCTTTGATGTCGGTGACAATTACATCACCGATGCACGTGCAGGCTCATTTGTTTTTTTTCGCTGATGGGATCTTCGAAGATATTTTGAGAGTCTGAAGCACGAGTTCTAACAGGACACTTCTTTCCAGATACATAAAAAGCTGTTATTCCTACTTCTGTTCCTTTCATTACGTGGAACTATATTTCGGATATTGCGGTAGTAGACGTGTGTATCAAATACTTATTGTACATTTATGTAAAAGATTAGTATTAGTCTATTGATTGAAAAATATTTATGTAAAAACTGTTCGTTTGGGTTGAGAAAAATTTTTACGTAGAGGAGCGAACAACGTTTTGACCTTGTTCGGTCATCGTCAGGTTCACTGATTATTATGAGTCTATTGACTGAGTTTCATATAACAGCAATTGGTACTAAATGTGTATCATTCGTTAATGTTGTTAACACAGATATGTACACGAGGTTTTGTACAAAGAAGGCACTCCCTTCTTTTGAAAGAACCTAGCCCTAACATGGATATCCATATATATGATTGTGAAGATAATCTTATAATATTTTCCTCCTAGCTGTTAAGCTAATTTTGAAAGATTAACAATCTATGTTTCTTTATATTAAAAGGAAAACGTTAATACGTAAATAAAACTTTGCTAACAGTGAGTTTTACCTCATTAATCGTGTTTGACTGAGTATTTGTTCAATACCATTGTACTTGCCAATTTTAAGAGACGGCCTCCCACTGGCACAGCGGTACGTCTGCAGACTCACACCACTAGAAACCGGGCTTTGATACCCTGGTGGGCAGAGCACAGATGGCCCATTGTGTAGATTCGGGCTTAATTCCAAACAAACTCCATTTAGGAAACGTGTTTAAAATTAGTTATATTAGCTTAACTAGCCTTCCCTCCTCTCTATTTACAATACTTTTGTCTATGGCTGAAGGAATTAGATTACTAAATGAATGTAAACAAAAATAGGCATGATGAGTCTACAAACACATAAAATGAACATTGTACATAAGTTTTTCTTATCTCCAAGACGAAGAGGAGTCCAGACCACTGTATGGTAGAAAAGAAATATTAGCTACAAGACAAAAAAAAAATCAAATGAAATCAGGAGCAGAGAACTCTACCGAAGAGTATGTGTTTTTTTTTTTATGACAAAGCCACATCGAGTTGTCTGCTAAACCCATCAATGGGAATCGAACCTGATTTTAGGGTTGTAAATCCGTAGACTTACCGCTGTACTAGCGGGGGCTCTAGTGAAGAAACTGTGTATATTCTCTAGCTTCGAGTTCCGAATTTTCTAATTTCTAGATAAAAATTTATATTACCTTCAAATATATGTTTTAGAACATAAGAAATGTAATGATTACAATAAAATGTCCCCAAATCACTGTAATTTATCTGGCTTTAAGTTTTAAATTAGTTAAAAAACATTCCTTAAGTGCCTAGAACAACAAAATATGATTAGCATTAATCAAACAATTCTGCTAACTACTGAAAAAAGTGGGAAAACTGGTGGATATAAATATGCCTATCAGTCATGCAAGGTCGAGTAGCAAACAACCTCAGAGAAAGGGAGAGAGGTTTCACGAATTACAAAGTAAAATTTTTGCTTCCAATTTAATACAGCATGTATGATTAATCTGTTGGTAACTATAGAGGCCTATCACTTGAGTTACACAGTTTTTAAATTCAAGAACTGGAGCTCAGATGCATCGTGCAACAAAAATCTAAAAATTATTTCTCTTTGAAATGAAGATGTGGAAAATGCAGTAAAATAGAGGGTAAGCAAAGATGTTCATTTTATACTATCCACTAATTTTCTAATTTCCGAATTGACTAATGGTAATTTATATTAATGTAATATAATAGTACTACATGCTTAAAACTTGAAGAAACTGCAACAGAAAGTACTTAGCTATATTAGCAGTACATAACTGGTAAACTAATCAGTTAGAAAGTCTACGTTACGGAAAAATAACATTATTCATTCCATTACGTTATGTCGATCTACTGAGATTGCTATGCACCTAATATTATCAGATTCATTGACATATTTTCGACTTCTTGTGTAGAAGCCACAGAATAATAAGAAAACATCTATGGTTGAGTCGAAATCGGGCTCTCTCTGACCTCAATTGAGTGTGAAGCAAAACAAGAGACAATAATAAGATGGAGATAGCAAAAAAATATTTATAATTTCAAACACAATCACCTAGTCATACTGGGACCTACCGGCAGGGGAAACGTAGTATTATATAGTAAATGAAACAATGTCATTCTACGATGAGCACCACTTCGTGACTGATGGTCACTCTCACTACATAACACTTGAAGAGATATTGTATTTCTGGGTGACTGACGGTCACTCTCACTACATAACACTTGAAGAGATATTGTATTTCTGGGTGACTGACGGTCACTCTCACTACATAACACTTGAAGAGATATTGTATTTCTGGATGACTGACGGTCACTCTCACTACACAACACTTGAAGAGATATTGTATTTCTGGGTGACTGACGGTCACTCTCACTGCATAACACTTGAAGAGATGTTGTATTTCTGGGTCGTTTTCGTTTTATTTTTTTAACTGAGCATTTTTTGCAACATTTGAATATACATTCAATTTTCAGCGTTACATTAATGAGAGTTCTTAATATAAAGGGAAGTGCATAAATTATGATATATATTTGGTTTTACATTATGACGCGGAAATGTTTAACCACCTTACAAATATTTCACACTTAGATGTTAAATTTGTTTGTATAATACAAATAAAGAGAAGGATGAATAGCCTATTTTACAAAATATGTTAACTATGGTTGAGTTAATATAACACTATTAAATGTAAAATAAATATTGATTGCAGGGTTGTTTTAATTCAGTTGTTTTACAAAGTATAATTACGTTTACATCGATATTTATTTCATTGTTCTATCTACAGATGGCACTACAATATCTGCCATTCTCATAACTCAGCGGCAAATCTAAGAGCTTACAGCATTAAAAATCAGGTTTCGTTACATGCAGTGTGAAGAACACAGATGGCTACTTGTGTAGCTTTGTGTTTAATAACAAACAAACGAAAGTGGGACATAAATAAAGGTTTTATCTTGTTTCAGTATTTTGTACATACTGTATACACTGTTACCGCACTGCCGTTTGGTTGTTTTTTATTATTAAAATAAAAATAATACCTATATTTTAATCTTTCATTTATGAAGGCTGGTGAGATAGATGTATCGATTTTTTTCGATAGAGAGATTTATAATATTTGATTAAGCTTGAAATTATCACACTATAGAGGTTACACACGTGACGTCATGAACTGAGCTGGTTTTATTTATTCCGCTATATTTGACTAAGTACAGATTAGCGAAATAACGACGGGCCTAGCATTTATATCCTTAGACCTGAATCGTGTAATAATATCAGTTAGTTGTGTTTCTGTTCGTTGTACAAAATACAGAACTAACCTTTCTTCGTCTTTGATGTCGATTCTCTTTTAATTTAGAACGACATCAACGGTCAGCACACATGAAATACTGCTAAGGATATAAAAAATGATTATTCAAACTCATCCATGCACAATTTAAAACAATAACAGTTTTTGTACCAGTTGTTTCACTTTCGATCAAATTACGAAAACGCTGTGCATCCAGCCCGTCACACAGTATTTACATGCATATAAACTTTGTATGCCTTTAGTATAAGACACTAGAAACTAGGAAACTGAAATTATCTGGGTATTCCATGTTGGAAATGTCCATAACTGTGTCTCTCTTTGTCAACATGACTAACGAAGCGGTAGCTAAATTTGTGGTCATTGCCGAGGGAATATAGTATTGGTCACTCATAGCCATTCGAAACTGCTAATAATCTACCATCCATCGATGTTTAGACGGTTCATCTAAATCGTTAGTTAAAGCGACAAACGCAAAGTTTTTCTGTACAATGTAAGATTACAGTTGTTAAAGTTAACATGATCAAGTCCAAAATGGCAGATGGCAAAACCAGTTCCACTTCAGTCACATGCCTGCATAATTTATACATTTTGTGTATTTATTACTTGAAAATCATGTCATGCTCATATTGAAAACGTATTCATTTTGTGTATTTATTACCTGAAAATCATGTCATGCTCATATTCAAAACGTATTCATTTTGTGTATTTATTACCTGAAAATCATGTCATGCTCATATTTAAAACGTATTCACTTTGTGTATTTATTACCTGAAAATCATGTCATGCTCATATTCAAAACGTATTCATTTTGTGTATTTATTACCTGAAAATCATGTCATGCTCATATTCAAAACGTATTCATTTTGTGTATTTATTACCTGAAAATCATGTCATGCTCATATTTAAAACGTATTCACTTTGTGTATTTATTACCTGAAAATCATGTCATGCTCATATTCAAAACGTATTCATTTTGTGTATTTATTACCTGAAAATCATGTCATGCTCATATTCAAAACGTATTCATTTTGTGTATTTATTACCTGAAAATCATGTCATGCTCATATTCAAAACGTATTCATTTTGTGTATTTATTACCTGAAAATCATGTCATGCTCATATTCAAAACGTATTCTTTGTTTTTAATCAGAAATCACTTAATTATACTTCTCTCTTTGATGCTACAGTAACATATGAGATATTAAACATAATATTACTAAGTGTAGCATTAAGTTCCCAGAATATTTTTGTTATGGACTAATATTTTGTTTTCCAACGTTACCAAACACTTCTATATGTATATTGTTGTTGTTGTTCCCGATAAAACACTGGTAAGTTTACACACTTACAACGCTAAAATCAGGGATTCGGTTCCCCGCGGTGGGCTCAGCAAACAGCTCAAAGTGGCTTTGCTTAAAAACAAATAAGCCTGCTTTTATATCTATTCATTATTATTCATTCAGCAACAAGTGAATTTTCCAGCAGTCACTCCCATAAAACGTTTTGTTGATACACAATAGGTGGCAGCACCAGTTTTACTTTTGATTTTCTTCAGCGAATGTTGAAATTTATCGTAAAGTTTGTACTTTATTCAAATATTAACAGCAACTCGCAAAATGTTTGCAGTATTTTTCTTGTCCTTCACCTTAATTTTCCTTGTTGTATCATTTTCACGCACGCTATTTAACTTATGTTTTCTTGTAAACTGTATGTGTTGCATCGATAAATCTTGGTCTATTTGAAGCAAACAAAATTATGAGAGTAGACAATATAACTCAAGTGGACGTAACTTGACTTAATAAACTACACGTAAAATAAATGATAAATTAAAGAAATGATACTTATAATAGTGTAAAAAGTATAAAACACTTATGATCGTTTAGTGTATAAGACTGTTTTACGAGTTGAAATAAACTCACGAAAAAAAAATGAGAAATGAAAACCCGTAGTGAAGAAGAAATGTATCTAAAAGGTGTTTGTAGCAGACTATGAAACTAATCGAAGATAAATTATTGTAAAGTTGTAATGAAGGCAAACTTATCTGTAATGCAGAAATGTCTGAATGCTTGTTCAGAAAGTGATAAGCTTGTGTTTTGGAACGAACTGGGCTATCGTATTTAGACCTAAATAAGTGAAGATTGTTTGTTTTGAATTTCGCGCAAAGCTACTCAAGGACTATTTGCGCTAGCTGTTCCTAATTTAGCAGTGTAAGACTAGAGGGAAGGCAGCTAGTCTTGAATATACATAAATAAGTAATATTATTTTATGATTTTATAAGTGTAAATATCTGACATACATCGACTGATAAACTTCTCAAATGTCACGTTATCCAGGTGAAAAGATATGTTTCATTATTTTCAAAAGAAAAATGAAAGTTTACAGCATATCTGTTTTTGCCAAATGTCACTAATACGCTGTAAGACATGAAAATATAAAGTGTACAGTGCTTATTAGTCATATAAAAAGTCAAACGTCATGAAAATGTAATTAAATTGCACGACTTTTGTAGAAAATCAGACACCCTATATGAGTGACTGTCTAATGACAACACATGTAATTCACATCTACTTCACATACAATGTGTATTTTTACACAGGAAATGTACACTGAAAGTTTGAAAAGATTATTTGAGTACACTCGAATAAGAATATATTAATTTCCCAAGCCATAAAATGGTTACAACTATAACATTTGGTTGTTACAAAAAACAGTCTGTCAGAAAATATTATAATAGAAGTATAGTTTGGACGTTTTGATCAGAGAAACTGATGTTAACATTATTTTCGTTAATCATACTAAATTCAAATCTACTTCTATACAAATATGTAAAGCAATGCTGTATTCATCACTCCTCATAGATGTAGTTTTTTTTTTTTTTTACGTGCTGTGGTTTCAGCCTATATGGTATTTGAAATATAACATTCACTCTTGTACTCTGTTAACTTTTTGTATTTTACTGTCAATACACTTTAACGGTACAAAGTAAGCAGGTGTTTGCAGTTATTTATGAATGTTTTTAAAGTATCCATTAATGGTATACAATATATAGTAAATATAGTTTTAAAGTAGTGTCTTAATGAGACACCTTACAAGTAAAATAAAATCCTAACGAGACACCTTACAAGTAAAATAGTGTCTTAACGAGACACCTTACAAGTAAAGTAGAATCCTAACGAGACACCTTACAAGTAAAGTAGAATCCTAACGAGACACCTTACAAGTAAAATAGTGTCTTAACGAGACACCTTACAAGTAAAATAGCTTCTTAACGAGATACCTTACAAGTAAAATAGTGTCTTAACGAGACACCTTACAAGTAAAATAGTGTCTTAACGAGACACCTTACAAGTAAAATAGTGTCTTAACGAGACACCTTACAAGTAAAATAGTGTCTTAACGAGACACCTTACAAGTAAAATAGCTTCTTAACGAGACACCTTACAAGTAAAATAGTGTCTTAACGAGACACCTTACAAGTAAAATAGCTTCTTAACGAGTCTCCTAAGTAAAGTGGTATCTTAAGGAGTCACCTTACAAGTAAAGTAGAATCCTAACGAGGCACCTTACAAGTAAAGTAGTGTCTTAACGAGACACCTTACAAGTAAAATAGTGTCTTAACGAGACACTTTACAAGTAAAATAGCTTCTTAACGAGACACCTTACAAGTAAAATGGCTTCTTAACGAGACACCTAAGTAAAGTGGTATCTTAAGGAGACACCTTACAAGTAAAGTAAAATCCTAACAAGACACCTTATAAGTTCAGTGAGTGTAAGACAGATATGTTTTACTTGTTGCACACCTTATAAGTTCAGTGAGTGTAAGACAGATATGTTTTACTTGTTGCACACCTTATAAGTTCAGTGAGTGTAAGACACATATGTTTTACTTGTTGCACACCTTATAAGTTCAGTGAGTGTAAGACACATATGTTTTACTTGTTACACACTATTTTTTTTCTCCATATGAAAAACACCTCATGGACACAATAGGTTAAGTGGCCAGGTCAAAGCCTCTCTATAGTTCAGGCATATTCATCTTTAATTTAAACTGTGGCTAAAGATAGTATAACTGTTTGGAAAAGCCCACCGCACTTAACCAAATAATGGAACTGATTGCCATTCTTATAACATGTTTACCTCCGAAAGTGTAAAAAGTGTTAAAAGCATTTCGCCTTGAGCTCGAGACATT
Source organism: Tachypleus tridentatus (assembly GCF_004210375.1). Classification (NCBI taxonomy): domain Eukaryota; kingdom Metazoa; phylum Arthropoda; class Merostomata; order Xiphosura; family Limulidae; genus Tachypleus; species Tachypleus tridentatus. The sequence goes on along the minus strand of NC_134834.1, from coordinate 88,250,607 downwards.
ATGGTCCACAGTTCGAGACCACAGAGACACGCTTGAGCCCATTATTGAAGTAATACATACGGGTTATTAGTGAAGGTAACTTATTTCTGAAAAACAAAACAAAAATGTAATTTGTAACTACTTGTAACAAAATGGCTTCAGGATATGTTTACAATTTCTGTGGCATTTTAACTTGCCCCGTCAGTTATTCAGCGGTAAGTCTTATGGCTTATAACTCCAATATCCTGGTTTTAATATCCGGTGGGAAAAACATAGATAATTAATTGTACAACTTTGTGTTTCATAAGAAGCTAACAATGTAAAAAAATCGTTTCAGCATTTTTTATTTGGCCCTATTTATAATTAAGCACAAAGCTACACAATGGGTTAGGCCTGGCATGGCCAGGTAATTAATTACGGCACTTGACTCGTAATCTGAGGATCGCGGGTTCGAATTCCCATCGCACCAAACATGTTCGCCCTTTCAGCTATGTGGGCGTTATAATGTTACGGCCAATCCCACTATTCGTTGGTAAAAAGAGTAGCTCAAGAGTTGGCTGTGGGTGATGATGACTAGCTGCCTTCCCTCTAGTCTTACACTGCAAAATTAGGGACGGCTAGCGTAGATAGCTCTTGAGTAGCTTTGCGCGAAATTCAAAACAAACCAAACCACAATGAACTATTTGTGCTCTGCCCCCTAAGGGTATCGAAACCCAGTTTTTAGCAGTGTGAGTCCGCAGACGTTTTTTATTGCCTACTGTTATTTCTTTTTTCTGGTTTTCTGGTTAAAATAACTTTTAAACAAACACATTCAATAGACGAAAGTCAGATATCTGGACAAAATTGAAATAATTATTATTTTGACTTTGTTCACAGCTGTGGAGGTTGTGTAATCGAATTAAAGCTTACGAGTTGCACACAGCGATGAATAAGGTTCAGCTTCCTACTCTGATTTTGAAATATGTGAAGAAATAAACGTGTTAAAGGTTGACACCACCAAATGTAGGATGGACACCCAGCAGAAAACTGAGTAGGGGTGACGAGCATCTTGCAGTTTCAAAATTCAAATTTGTTAAAATACCACCCACGACTTGATTAGAGTTTACACAATTTTAGGTGAAAAAAATAATATTAAGAAACAGTATTTAATAAACAAAACAACAACAACGTCTTACTTACGTGTCATTAGAAAAAACTGTTGAAATGAATGCTACCGAAATGTCATTAGAATATCAATGACAAAACAAAGTTAACTAGAGAGACACTCAGTAGAACGTATACCACCTCCATTTGGCATTAGTCATATCCGGATCTCAAAAAAATACAAAAATGTGTTCATATGTCCGTTGTTATCATCAGAAACGGACCATTATAGGCAGAGTATGTGTGTGTGTGTGTTTTCTTATAGCAAAGCCACATCAGGCTATCTGCCGAGCCCACCGAGGGGAATCGAATCCCTGATTTTAGCGTTCTAATTTTAGACAGAGCAATGAGGAATAATATTCTATATACGTCCATCAAATTTCCTCAACATCCAGTCACTCGTGACTAAGCTAACAGACCCGTGTTAACAGATAGTAATTTTTATTTTCGTGACATTATTGTGAACTTTGCCCTCCAAACAAGTTGGGTCTCAGTCCAAATGTTTACTAACATTCAAATCCATTGATCCGTTTTCGGGAAATCCTCCTGACAAACACAAGTGGAAACATAACCCTCGGTGGCCGAGGTAAAGAAACACAAGTGGAAACATAACCCTCGGTGCCCGAGGTAAAGAAACACAAGTGGAAACATAACCCTCGGTGGCCGAGGTAAAGAAACACAAGTGGAAACATAACCCTCGGTGCTCGAGGTAAAGAAACACAAGTGGAAACATAACCCTCGGTGGCCGAGGTAAAGAAACACAAGTGGAAACATAATCCTCGGTGCTCGAGGTAAAGAAACACAAGTGGAAACATAACCCTCGGTGGCCGAGGTAAAGAAACACAAGTGGAAACATAACCCTCGGTGGCCGAGGTAAAGAAACACAAGTGGAAACATAACCCTCGGTGCCCGAGGTAAAGAAACACAAGTGGAAACATAACCCTCGGTGGCCGAGGTAAAGAAACACAAGTGGAAACATAACCCTCGGTGCCCGAGGTAAAGAAACACAAGTGGAAACATAACCCTCGGTGCCCGAGGTAAAGAAACACAAGTGGAAACATAACCCTCGGTGCCCGAGGTGAAGAAACACAAGTGGAAACATAACCCTCGGTGCCCGAGGTAATAATTACAATCTCTGCTTTTATTTCAGTAACGTTCCTTACTTTTATTTACTTACAAATACCAATTCAAACACGAACGAAGTCGATGATTCATGGTTACCTTGTCCGTTGCGTGTGTGTTTTCTGATTTTAGAGCTGTAAATCCAGTTTATTACATACATTCTGAATTAGTTTGTTTGTTTGTTTTCACAAGCAGCTACAAAAGGGCTATCTGCAATAACCGTCTATAATTGAGCAAAATAGACTAGAGGGAAGACAGCTAGTGAACAACCATCTATCCCCAACTCTTGGACTACTCTTTACTCTTTTACCAGCAAATAGTGGAATTGACCATCAGTTTATAACGACATCATGGTTAAAAGAGCGAGCCTGTTTGGTGACAAGGATTCGAATCCGAGGCCCTCAGATCGTGAATCGAATGCCTTAACTATAAAAAGTGTCATTAAATGAAGCTGTTAATTTTATGAGATTTCTCTCACAGAAAATTTACAATTGTGCATTGAGCAAATCACAAATGCTTATATGTTTATATATTTTGTAAGTTATACTATTTTCTCTCTTTATCGTTATTTCTATTAATTCTCTTTTTTTCTCATTGTATATAAATATATAAATAGATTTCTTCTTTTTTTTTGTAATACGCTTTAGGGTAATCTGTATCTCCTCTGCCGGCCTTGAGATATCATTAGGATTATGGACGAAAATAACGCCAACAGTGAGAGTATTCAAATAATGAAACAATGTAAGAACAGTACTTTAATATAAGTATATTTACTACTGCCATAAATTTTAGTTCTGATCTATGCTGGTAGTTTGCTTTGAGTCGAAGTTCATTCATGTCTAAGCTTAAAACGATTAACTAGGGATCCAGTATTTGTTAAAGGCTTTCACTTTTATCAGCTTTAAAGATATGTTGTTGTTGTTTTTTAACAGACTGGAAAACAAAATCACACTACATCAACTAGCTTTCCTTTATTCTTAACATAAAACGAGAAACTAGAAACGAAATAATATATTTCGAAGCATAGGATCCTGCTGGTATACAGTGTTTTGAAAAGATTAAACTCTTGCACAAAAATTTCCTTTTATATATATACACATTTATAACAATGCGAAATTTATCTGTTTGACCTTATTTAGTAAAGAAGCAGGTAACTTCAGTTCCAAGTAGTCAGTCAATATGCTACATTACACAACACCTACTCGCTCAAGGGTCCCTGGCATTCCACGTTGTTTTCTAAACAGAACAGGAATATATCTACCACGGTCACGTGCAAGGGCGCGACTTCAATTAGCAAGGACGTCATTTCGTTTCTTCTGTTGTATTTTAATGAAGTAGTAGAAATACTAATTGAGGGAACTAGAAGTTAGATATCATTCTTAGCACCCGTTATAACCCTAAGCACCCGTTATAACCCTAATTTTCTCCCCATTGGCACAGAACTATGTGTGCGGATTTACTACGCTAGAAACCAGATTTCGATACCCGTGATGGGCACAGCACAGATAATCCATTGTGTAGTTTGTGCTTAACTACAAAAAAATTATAAACAATATAATTGTAATTACTCTCTGTGAACAGATGGTGTTTCTTATATCTTCTCAGACCGTTCGCGTAAAGCTACAGAAAAGGTTATCTGCGTATACCCGTCCCTAATTTTGAACTGATATACAGTCATAGCGTACCAACTGAATGCAGGGAAAAAACGACAAAGTTTTAAAATATATGTTTATATATTTTTTTTAATTTATAAGCTAAACTGTTGAATTATTACACTCATTCATGTGACGATTGACGTCATATGTGCCTGAAAAGCGCACTTAACCATGCGCTGGATATAAATACATTTGTCAAATTAACAGACCATTTGTAGAGTGTTATTTGATCCAAACGCATGGTACTATGAATCTTAATGAAGAACTACTAGATTAGATAATGTGTTAGTAAATTCAATATATAATGTATATATAAGGAAAACCATCCAGGATTGTAGTCCAAACTGATCTCATGTGAGGTCAGGTCAGGCACCAAGTTCCTCAGGCCAGATGTAAAGCAATAGAGTAGATCCCCATTTACTTTTTGCCCGACATGGCCAGGCGTTTAGGATACTTCACTCACAGTCTAAGGGGCGGGGGTTCGAATCCCCGTCCCGACGGATGTGCTTGCTTTTGAAGCCGTGGGAATGTTATAATGTCACGGTCACTCTCACTATTCGTTGAAAAAAAGAGTAGCCAGGTGGGTGGTGATGTTTAAGCTGCCTTCCCTCTAGACTTTCTCTGTTAAATTAGGGATGGCTAGCGTAGTTAGCCCTCGTGTAGCTTTGAGAAAAATTCAAACAGTTATGTAAGGTATGCTATTAACGCATGTTTGAGAAAGCATTCGACATTGTATGGCACAATGGTCTACGGTTTCGTATGCATGAAATGTGACTACCGCGTGGAATTATTCGCTGGTTATCTAAGTTTTTGGAAAACAGAAAAAGTAGAGCAGACGTAGAGGAAACCTTTCTTGAGTTCTTTGCTCTAGAAGATGGCGTCCCTCAGGGAGGGGTGATTAGCTCTATTCTCTTCATCATGTATGTAAGCAATACGTCACTGAAGAATCGCAATCATGGATTTTCTTCACAGTTCGCTGATGATGTGGCAGTCTGGAAAAGTGTCCCAACACCAGCAATAGCAGCCACAAACATACAACCACAATTAAACAGAATAAGTAAATACTGCCAAAAATGTAGAATCAAAATAAATACAGGAAAAATACAACTAGTTGTATTTACCAAACTGACAAAACACAAAAACCTACAGCCTGAAATATATGTGAACGGAACACTACTTCAGACTGCCACAAAATTTCTCGGTTTAACCTATGACTCAAAATTAACATGGATTAACCATTTAAATGTTAAATTAAAAGTAAAGTCTGGCGAAGAACCAACTATGCTGGAAGTCTAACTGGCAAGAACAGTGAAGCATCCACAGACAACACACAAAAAATTTACAAAACATATATTAAATCAGTAATTGACTATGCAGCTCCAACTTGTATTAATGTAAGTGACAAGATAATAAAAATCAAACTGCAAACAATACAAAACACACTACTCACAACAACATACAGAGTTCCCAGAACCACATCATCTAACTTCATACACAAATATTCAAACACACCAACGATAGCAGATAAACTCCTACATAGTACAATAACGTATTTTGATAAAAATTGGATGAAAAATAAATTATTATACGAACTATGCAGGTACCTCATACATGATGAAGATAGTCCTAAACATATCTCCCCGATCAACATATATTTTAAACACAAAAGTAAATTAAAATAAAAAAAATATTAAAAAGGGAGAAAAAAACAAGGCCACCATCAAACTGGACTTCCTACTGATGGGGCAAATCATATCGATAAATGTACGAAACTAGTACATGGACATTGTCATAAAAGGGTCGGAGTAAACTCTGACCCTAAATGCTGCATGACGATGAAAGTGAAGAAAGGAGGAAGAGGTACATAAGATCACCCAAATCCCGAGAAAGAGAGATTAGTGCATGTATGCCATGTTCTTTTCATATTCTTGTTCAACATTTACATGTATGTTATTATTGCAATAAATAACTAACCTCAAATGTTTAGTGTTTATTTTGTATTACTTTATATTGTATTCGGGTATCAAAAATTAGGGACTTCTTCTCCAAGACACCATTCTAACTTTTCAGTACTGAGTTTTTGCGACAAGACGCGAGCTCAAGACTACCATAGCTACAGCCCAAGCATGATAACCAGTAGGATGCTGCCAACTCTCGTTGGTTATATTTAATTTTTAAAACAGATGAATTACACAAGTTAAGTCCGCCAGTGGGGTTCGATTCTACCCGACTCTCGGTGGACACAGCATTTGCTCTGAAAAGAAATATACAAAAAACAATCATGTTCAAAACACTTTAATGTACCTAATACGCGTAACACTTCTTTACACTGCAAAAACTTTAATGTTTTAATATACTACTAGCTGTGGTGAAGTTGTTAGAAACTGCTGTCTTTAGCTGATCGTAACACAGATGATAATGTCGTATGTATTCTATTAAATATCGTTATTCATATTCTTAAAATTCATTCTTCAATATTTAATCGTTACAATTCTTCAACTTGGCAGTGAAATCTATAAAATATTCACAGTCAACATCACTAGTATTAAACTAATGTTTGGCACTAGATAAAGTAAAAAGGCCTAAAGTTATTTGATAGATTATTCAGGCAGAGTGAGTATTTATGATGAAACTTTGTAGAATGGACGACAACTGTCTGTTGTGAAACAGACAGTTGTCGTCCATTCTACAAAGTTTCATCAAACTAAGAAAGCATATAACAGAACGAGGAAAAAAAATATGTATCCAGTACTTGGGAGGTCCTTGTTATAGATAAGATTCCAGGCTTAAGCTAAGAAACCAATCACTTTTAGCCACTGACATTCTACACGAGACTGGTTTCTAATAAAGGTACATTCTCTCCTACCTATAGAAACTTAGTGGATTTGTCTACTTGAATGCCTTTACTAACCGAGTCCGCAGTTGTTCAGAAGCACAATAATTTTTTTCTAGTATTTCACTACTAATTTTCTGCTCGGAGCTCTGAACTTATTGGTTTATGTTTAGACACGCTCATGATTTAACACTTTTCACAAATCATTTATGACCGAACAAAAACTAATACCTTATAAAATACAAAAACTACCTTCTATATTTCCTGCTACTTTTGTCACAGACCATGCAAATAACGAAAGGTTTTTACCGTATTGTACTGCTTAACGTTCCTCGTATAATTCGTACGAGACTTAACATAAATTTGTACGTATAATTAATTTTTACACTTTTTTTATTTTCGTTTCTCCTTACTTTTTAATCCGTTTACAACTAAATGTTCCGTCACATAAATCATAACTACGTTCGAAATTAATTACTGGACGGTATATTAATAGCGTACGTTTAAACACAACCAAACTAATACTATTTAGCTTAACACCCGAGGCAGAAAAGAACAAACATAAACAATAAGTTCGATCACCAGAATATAATGTAGGGAATGCAGCATTTTTCACGTACCTTTAAACTCACTGCTTTGGTTTGTTTTGGATTTTGCGCAAAGATACACGAGGGCTATCTGCGCTAGCTCTCCCAAATTTAACAGTGGGAAGGCTACTCTTTTACCAAGGAACAGTGGGATTGACTGTCACATTATAACGCCCCCACGGCTGAAAAGGGGAGCATGTTTGATGCAACGGGGATTCAAACCCGCGACCCTCAGGTTACGAGCCGAGTGCCTTAACCACCCTGCCACGCCGGGCCTACACTTACTGTATTACATAATACATATGACAATACGAGACTTTGTTCATTGTGCATGCCAAGAGAACAGGATGAAACGAGTATACTGGTATATAACAATCTTTATTTCTATGTTGGCAGTTGTTGGCAAGTTATATAGTTGACATCATCACAGTTTCAGAAATACCTAGGAACTTTACAAATAAAACCTACAGTAGTATTCCAAACTAAATTTCTTGCAAATGTATTATGCTATCACGTTTTCATATAAACTATTGTTTCAAAACCTTAACCCAAAATATTAACGTATTTTTCTCCACAAAACATAACAACTAACACTAACTACGAGCTTCAACTGGCAGTTGGAAGTAAACAGTGTCTATGTAGTATAGCTAAACAAAGTACCAGTTTGTTTTTTCGCGTTATTCATATACTAAAATATCAACCTTTTATATACATGATCAAAACACAAAATCAATAAGTCAAATATAAAGACATTAGTGAAATACTATGCGCATAAAATTTTGATCATGTGGAATTTTATTTCTCAAAGAGTAACTCGATCTGTTTTCATTTTCCAAAAAACAGAAAAGAAAAGAGAAATACCTAATGACACTGAACTCTGGCTACATTAAGGTAACATTTCTGGTGCGCTACATACTCTTGTCTAATTCAGTCATACGTCAATGTTTTGTGTTTTTTTACAAAAAATGTTTGAAACAAATAGAAGATGGTTTGAGTTAAGGTTCAATAAGTCAGGACCCATTACTCTTTCTTGCGTGTTATTGGAACATTAGCTTGTGCTAGGTAGGCCCAAAGTTCTTTGGGATAGATGGAATAAGGATAATGAGAATGCATCATGTTTTCTTTCTTTAATTTTTGGTATCGTTCACCAACATCTGATGTTTGAGAATTCGCCAGAAGGGGTTTCGTTGTAGTACTATGGAGTTGTTCTGGGGTTGTTATAATAAACTGGAAGGTATTAGATGTATTAGGTGTTTTCAAAATGTTCGGTCCTTCTGTTTGAGTGTTTGGTTTTTTTAACTTTAAAGATGAACTATTATTCTCTGCTGTTGTAGTGGAAACAGGGTCTATTTTCTGAAGTCTTTCTGGCGACTCGCTCTTCGTGGGATTTCCAAATTCAAAGAGATTTTCAGTATTGTCTTCATCTTTCACCGGATCATTCACAGCTTTATCTATACTTGTGGTTAAAGTTTTATTGTTTCTCAAACCTATAGATGAAACTCCATTTTGCTCTCTTCTATTTGTTAAAACTTCATTGTTCTTCATGTTTGTTTGTGAACTTTCGTTGATGTTCGTAGATGTCGCTCTACTACCACTATCATTCCTATTTACATTGGAAAACTGATCGCTAACCGTAACTGTAGTTGTCACGGACTTCGTGGAAACTTCAATGTCACCTACAGTCGTGTTCATACCTTCACCGATGTCCACAAAGCTTGTCAAATATTCCTTTTTGATTGCACCTAAAACTTGCCCTCTATTTTTCTCAGTTTCAAAATGTTCAACAGAATCTAGTATTTTCGATGATGGAAGGTTTCTACGATTAGAAAAAGAATAATTTCTTTTAGGAAATGAAGATCTTGATTCTCTAATCTGGCCTTTATTGGTATTGTCTGTAAGCATTGAAGTTGTTTTGGTTGAATCTGGTATTGGGTCGTTTGAAGTTGATGACCTAGTCTCGCCATTAATGCTCACTGTTGAATGACCATCACTATGGCTGTTCCACTGGGAAATGGATGGTTTAACAGCTCTGTAACGTTTGCCGAAAGAAGTTTGTGAATCTTGTGTAATTTGGTGGTCATGATTGGTATAATAATTTTCAGATGAATGTATATTCCTCTTGGAAGCGTCTGAAAGTCTAGGAATATTATTGTGTGAAGAAACGGAATCCGTTACGACTTGTGACGCTTGTGGATAATGGTTGTTTCCAGAAGGTCTCGAATTGTCCAAAGTGTTAGAAGGAGGTTGAGCCTGTGACCATCCATCCGGATACACGTCACCCCAGGCCTTATAGCCTAAAGGCCCAGCTTCATAATAGACAACACGGAGCTTTCCATATGGATCAGTGTAACCATAACGACCTCGAACGATCCCGTTTTCTTCGCGATATTCCTGACGAAAGGAGTGAGCTCCAAAGAGGCCCGTGTCGTAGCCGAAATTATATGTTCCTCTGTCTGTTTGGGAATGATATTGAATCGGATGGTGTACGTAGTCTACCGCTAATACAGCAGTAACAGTAACCAAACCGATGAACGAAATAAATAACAAATCCTGAAATACAAAAGAGGAAACGTTATTCAACCACAAACTGGTATTAGATGAAGCAAACTTCAATTTTTACTGATTTCCATTTATCACATATTAAATAATATACGACGATTATCGTGAAACAATATTCGGAAAACTTTTAAATAGTCTTCTCTATCTTATGATCTCAGCTTGTATGTTTGCTTGTAGTGAATCACAAAGCCACTCAATGGGCTGTCTGTGCTCTGCCCTCTACGGGTATCTAAACCCGTTTCTAGCACTATAAGCACACAGACACTCCGCTATGCCAGTGAGGAACTGCTCTGAGCTAAAGTATACCAATGAACTTTTCTTTTTCTTAAATTCATCTAACAGCAAAGGATAGTTTGAAATTCCTGTTTTTAATGGCACGATATACTTTTAAAAACGAGCACTTGGTTGAAAACCATTATTTTATACTTACACATATGTTTATAGATAATAAAAATCTTTTGTTTTAAACTACCATAAGCTTCTTACAAGGGTGACGGAACGTAAACAAAGTAACCTATTCAATGTCAACCGTTTACAGTTTACTGTGATGTAAATATACCAAATTTTAAAATCAATTCCGTATATGTTTGTCGTTTAATGATTGGTTCAAGTACAGCCTGTAACATTGCTGTATATTAATCATTTTAACATACGTGCCCATGTTAAAGTAAGCCGTAGCTAAGAGCCTAGTTAGAACTCACTGTTTGAAACATTCTTCGTTATATTGTGGTCTCATCGTTACATATTCATGTTACTTAACGTTATTTATCTAGAATTAGGCTTGGCATGACCAGGTGGTTAGAGCATTGGACTCGCAACTTCAGGGTCACGGGTTCGAATCCCTATCACACCAAATATACTCGCCCTTTTAGCCGTAGGAGGTGTATAATGTGACTGTAAATCCCACTATTCATTGATAGAGAAGTACCCCACAAATTGGCGATTGGTGGTGATGACTAGCGGCCATCCTTCTAGTCTTACACTGCTAAATTAGGGACGGTTAGCGCAGATAGCCCTAGTGTAGTTTTGTGCGAAATTAAAAAAAAAAACAATATGTAGAACTGTATTTTTATTTTCAGGTATAAAGCACGTGTATTTATTGGACCTTCTGGTCAATGATTAATAAGGACATTTATTAATGTTTCTGACTTGACGCACAGTTGGAAGAGCTTATGCTTAACGGATATAAAGATGGAGCAGGTGTTTATAAGACCCGCTAACCTTGACGAGGTTTGCAAACCATGTGACTTTTGTGCCAGGAGAAGTTTTTAGTTTATTTTACAACAACAAACAAATAATATATCTTAGACACAGTTAAGTGGTATAATCTTTGTGTTCTTAGTTTTCCAAATTATTTTCTTATAAAATATGCACATATTACTGATGACGCTTTTGATAGCATGGTATCTAACAGCTGAGCATGCCTAACTGGTAGCTGATATCTGGCGTTTCTTCCAGCTAATGAGTAACTGAAAACTAGTGTTGTTGTCGATTATTCGATACCTGATAGCAGGTGTTGCTTCTAACTAATTAGTAACTGAAAACTAGTGTTGTTGTCGATTAATTGGTAACTAATAACTGGTGATGCTGTCAATTATTTGTTAACTAACAGCTGATGATGCTACAAAGTATTCTGTAACTAACAGTTAGTGATTGAAGCGATTATCTGGTAACTGAAAGTTGGCGATGCTATCAATTATTCGGTAACTGACAGTTTATGGTAATCGACAGCCGACGTTTAAGATCTCTTTAGGATTGTTGTTTCCAGCTCATGATACAAACACTGGTTTGTGTCTTACTGTACGTGGGATGGGTCTCATTTAACGTCTGTTTCTAATATCTTGTTCACTGACCCAACGTTAAGTTGTTGTTGAAATATCTGATTCAGGTTAACAGGAGGTTAGCCTTCGATTTCAGCCAGCTAGAGTTAAAAAATAATGGGCGTTTGCTTGCGTTATGGATGATATACATCTTGTTCGAGAACCCAGCTATTTAGGAACAATATTTCTTCATATTTTCCTTATGGTTCTTTGTAACACTCGTAGCTAATTCACAACAGAGTACTGTGATCTGGCAACTTCCATTTGTCCAGTAGACCTCCACACGATCCAAACCTTCAGATATGTTCCTCAAATCCAACTATGGCTCACGAACAACTTTGAATAGCTTAAAATATGAGATTAACTGTGAAGTAATATCTAAGATGAGTATGTGCGGGACCACCATAAGTGAAATGTTCATTTCAGTTCACATGACTGACCAGATACTTAATCGTGCCAAACATTGAACTAAAGCAGTAGTTGATAGTATTCAATAACAATGGTTTTCACCTTGTCATAACCGTAACTGTAGCATGGCCCGATTCTTTAAATACATTGTTATGTGCACAGTAGCTATCCATCCCATAATACTTTACTCATTTTTACGCGCACACAAAAATTCGACAACTGTTTTGTTTGTTTGTTTGTTTTTTTGAACTTCGCACAAAACTACTCGAGGATTCTCTGTGCTAGCCGTCCCTAATTTAGCAGTGTAAGACCAGAGGGAAAGCAGCTAGTCATCACCACCCACCGCCAACTCTTGGGCTACTCTTTTACCAACAAATAGTGGATTGACCGAACGTTATAACGCCCCCACGGCTGAAAGGGCGAGCATGTTTAGCGCGACGGGGATGCGAACCCGCGACCCTCGGATTACGAGTCGCACGCCTTAACACGCTTGGCCATGCCGGGTCACAAACTCGACAACCAACGTTGATAAATTTCATTTTAGATACTGCAAAAAACAAAAATAAATAGAAAACTGTAATAAGTTTTTTAATCAAATGTTTAGAAAGCAGAGAAGAAAATGATTCATCTCCAAAAAATCAGAAATTGTAATTATATGTCAGGTTTCACTTATTGCACAATCAAATATTGCGTGAATTCACTTCGCGCACATGTAATTTCTATAGAACAATGGTCCTTACGGATTTTTTTTTTTGTGAATTACAGAAGTGTATTCTTCTTAAACAAAAAGGTGTTTGTTATTGTTTGTTATTAAGCACAAAGCTACACAAAGGGCTATCTGTTCTCTGTCCATCACGGGTATCGAAACCGTTTTGGCGCTATAAGTCTGCAGATATATATATATATACACAACTGTGCCATTGAGGGGATGGGGGAACAAAAAGTGTCTTCAGAAGATTTTAAATCAGTTTCAAAAATCTGTAGGCGTCTCTAGGAACTTCTTTCATATGCCAATCATATTGATTATAGGGAGCCTGAGTTACAGAATTAATTTACTACAGGTGATGCAAATAAGTAGCTTAGGGGCAACTTAAACTAAAACAGTATACTATATTGGAAATGTGTCTTGTTGCATTGAGGGGCAAATGTTGGTGATAACACTAAATACATAGATTTGAGGCAAAACATTGTTGTCACTTTTAACACCAAAAATTTAGATCGCTTGTAACCTAGACTGAATATATTTTTTTCCTGATCAGTGTCTGGGTGACGTCTAAACATTCTGTGCAAAATATTCTCCAACTATACTAATACATTTTAGAGGTAGTACTTTGTAACGAATTTTCATGGTACTATTTCGAAATGAAACGGCATTATTCATCAGGACAGCTTTTGTTTGATGTTAGCCTTTTTACCATTCTTTATCTTTAATATTGAATAAATAAACGAGATTCTCGTTCTCACTCAAGCGACTTATTCACACAGAAAACTACCAAATAGCTGATAAAAATAGGTTTTCATATTTGGTTAAAAGTTTGAACACACTTGTGCTGTTTGAAGCCGGGAATGCATTGTGAAGTAAGCCTTCAATGTTTTGTTAAAGTGTCAGAGAATCACCTTTTAAAATAAAGGATAAATATTTTAAAACTGTCAGTTGAAAACACAGGCACGTGATGGTTTTCTTGTCTTGAACTTTTTACATGTTCTAAAGTAATTCTTGTAACCTAAATCTAAAACAAGCAATGCTATTTTAAATTTATTGTTAGCTTCAAATATAGAAATGATTGAGAGGGTGGAAAATGAGGATCATCTGTGTGCAAGTTAACATTGCTTTATTAGATTCAATACTGCATCATATGTAAAAAAAAATATTAAATATATATTTTTAACTACTGAAGATAAAATATTCCTTGTAAAAGTTTTGTTTTGTTTTTGAATTTCGCGCAAAGCTACTCAGGGGCTATCTGCGCGAGCCGTCCCTAATTTTGCAATGTAAGACTAGAGGGAAGGCAACTAGCCATCACCACCCACCGCCAACTCTTGAGTTACTCTTTTACCAACAAATAGCGTGATTGATCATAAAATTATAACGATCCCAAGGTTGAAAGAGGAGCATGTTTGGTGTGACAGAGATTCCAACCCGCGACCCTCTGATTACGAGTCGAGTACCTTATCCACCTTGCCATGCCGGGCAACAAATCTGAAAATGATATCCATTTATTTCCATCAATTACAAATTTTTCATGAATCATTATATGTACTTTTACATAAATGAATCACTTCCATCGTAATCGGGTCACATTTTGTTGTACTTAAAATTTTGACAACCACTGACTATAGATTTCTCTTACTAATTGCGACATGATAATCTTATCGATCATTGTAGAACCCACGAGAAACACACCGCTAGTATATAAACGGTTAAAGGCCACATGATGAGTCATTTCTGAATAATATTTGTTTGTGCCTTCGATTTGATATCATTATTTTTTCAATATTATTTATTCGTCGTTATGACAACAAGAGGTTGTGTAAATGACCCAAATATATTTTGTATACCTGTGGCAATTTTTTTGTAAATTTGATCTAAGTAAGAGATCTTTCTTCTCGATTGGTAAAAAATTCTTACGTAACAAAAGAAAGAATATTATTTTCGAAATCCGCACAGCTGAATTATGAAAAACCGTTATTAAAACTAAAACAACTTTTATGAAGCTTAAATTCGCAGACCTGTGTAATTAAACGCCAGGAAATAAAACATAAGACAGCTACACGAGAATGAGGAAACCTCGACTTACCTGTAAACCTAAAAAAGTAACAATACAATGAGCCCAAGACTTACCTGGTTATACATAACAAAAGCCTCAGGTATGTCTGCGATCGGTAATATTGGAGATGCAGTCGCTAGCAGGACTTAACGGGAGGTCTTTCCACTGCGCGTGAGTTTATAGGTTTCGGAACATGATCGAACGCTTTCGTTCGGACTTCTAACCACCTAGCGAGTCTCGGCTGTCCATATATAAGTTGTGTGGGTGTCCATTACTGGCAAATATCCAAGCATTTCATGCTGCCCCTCCTTTCTTTTTTCATTTCCCTTGCTGATAGCCCCAACCAAATACCTCTTCTAAACATTGCCTTTAAGGGTAAGGATTTTCGGCCACTACACGATAGTTTTATGCCCTTTCTTCCTAAGACTAACCTCATATGTCTATGTTATCTGTCACTCATCAGCTTGAGATAATGAAGACAATCATATTCTTCTTATAACCTTCGTATCCCTGATGATTCGCCACGTGTTTACTGATTAATTATTATTAATCAAAGTTTGTTAATCATAGACTTGAAACCAAAAAAAAATAAAATAATGTTTGAAACTAGTGAATTTGTTTTCAACCTTTCACTTTAAAATAAAATACATCGTAGTTTGTAGTTTTTGAAACACCTGGATATTTGATAGTACAAAAGAGTTAGTGCATCACCAGTGACGTCATATGTTAAATATTATATAAATTGATGACATAAAAGAAACAGGTGAATAACCGGGTTGACTGGTAGAATTAAATGGTAATTAGATTTCCACTATAACGGTGAATACTAACTGATGTTTTTAACTACAACATCTGAAGTTATATTAGCCATGGTGAAAAATTAGCACATAAAAAAATGAACTATACGAAAAAGCTCGAGTTTCTGGGTATTTTAAAATTTATATGAAATTATATTATTTAAAAATACCTATTAACTAGGCATCATTCTGTAAGATTACTACACCACACTTTATTTTTAAAAAAATTAACTTTGAGAGAGAAAGAAGCTTTTGAGTGCAGTGACCTTTAATAAACCACCTGGTGACGAAAATTGATATCAAAGATTTATTTTAGTATCGCAAGCATGTTTTACATAATTGTTTTTTGCTGACCATTGCAATAACATAAATCCTGTTTCCAAAAATAGAAATATGCAACATTTCAAATTTTACATAAAATTAGTTTTCATACATTTTCCGAACACCTTTTATTTGACGTAGAGGCAAACAAAACAGTATGTAATACTGCATAAACCCTTTCCAAAATTAAGTGAGGTTTTCTTCTACCTTGCAGCAACCACAGACGAAAAATATTTGGCAACCTCCTAAAATGGAAAAATTTATTATTAAAATTTGAAGTTAATCAGAAAGCTACTCACTGTACTATCTGTGCGGTTCCCACCATGGGTATCGAAACGCGGTTTCTAGCGTTGGAATCCCGCAGATACACCACTGTGCCACTATGGTGGATCGTGTTATAGAGCCAGTAATAGCGTCGAATTGAAGCGCATTTAGCTTTGCTTAACGCTATGCAAGACTATACAAAAATAATCTCGAACAAAGACATGCAGGACTCTTGAAATGTCAAAGCTTTAAATTACTTCAATAAGTTATTTCCAAACAAACAACAAGCTGTAATCCAAATCATAAATATGTATGTGTATGTGTTTCATAATTCATATTAACAAAACGAATTTCATTTAAAATGTAGGCTTTCCACCAAAGGATAGTTTTGTTCTTTGTATTAGTAATGTCGGTTCGTTTTTGTTCTCGTAAATTGTAGATAGGTTTACAAAAGTTATCGATTCAATTGTAGCAGAGCGGATTTGACGCAGGTATGAAGAAACAAGAGTACACGAGGGGAGATAAGAAATTGCGAAGGCGACGATTTAAGGTTAAGAAACTTTCATTTTCAAGAACTAGTACCCCCAGGGCTAGAAGGAGAGCTGTATTCGTTTTTCGCATATCGAACATCTGCTATTAAGTTATAGTAAAATCTTAAGTCCAAAACATGCGACTGAATTGAAAATAATGTTTTAATGGCGCAGAGATACAGAAATATGCAGCCTGTTAGCCGCTATTAGGACTTTTTCGTTCGATAAGAACAGCTTTCTAGAAATAACCATCTGATGTATAAAATAGTTAATCCTTTCTTGCTATACATGTATACAAAACAAAGAAAAAAGAAGCATACAAAAAAATCAACAGGTTTTGGTAATATTTCATTTTTTTCTTTAGTGCCTATATGTTAAATTGCTTAAATCTTTCGCTTATTTACATTTAGCTTCAAAATAATTAGATCGCGTTCCTGATAATAATAAATGTCAATAAAGATTTTAGTAATCTAGTACGAGAACTTTTTTTTTACCTTCTAGGAAGAATAAAAGTTTAATTAGCACTAAAATAGTGTGATAATACCAATTGTATCTGGCAGGAAGAATAAACGCCTAACTAACATTAGAATAGTACGAGAACAAACGTTTATCTGCGAGGAAGAAATAACGTTTTATATTCACAAGCACGGTACGATAATACGTTTTATCTATCAGGAAGAATAAACGCCTAGTTAGCATACAATGTACCCATTTGTCGAAAGCAGGACGACAGGTGACAAACAAAATTAACAAATTCATCATTTTGTGTGTAATAGAAACAATGGTATTGAAAAGAAAATTTAAACTGCTATTTTTGAAACTGTTCAAGTCACGTATGCGCATCGAGCCATTATAGTGGTGGCGAAATATTAAAAAACAACGTATACAAATAATTGAAAGATTAGTTAAAATTATCTCGCGAGCATTTTGTTCAATAATATGAAAAGAAATGATACTTAAAAGTTATATTTAGCATAGTAAACAGTGCAAAATTTATAGAGTTGTTTAAAGTTTCAAAGTCTTGTTATTGTTTTCCAAGTGAATGTAACAAAATAAATGTACAAACCTGATGCAGATTTATTGGTTTGACTGATGTTTGACACATATTCCCTAAAAACAACATTTGATGATGTTAATATAGTTGGGTTACATTTATTAAGTTTAACACTATTTATAAACTTGGAATAGTCATAATAACAAAAGAACCTCAACATCAACAACTATTAACACTTACGACTTTTACTTAGAGGCTTGTGACGACGTTCAACGTTATGAATGTAGGCCTACAGCGCATTCAAAGTTTAATATAAATAACTATAACATTATATAATAAGTCAAATACTAAGTAAACGCAGTATTTATAGTTTTTTAACACATATGCAAAGTCAGGAATTCGAAGCACAACCATGTTTAAAAACCAACCGAAATAACCGTTTAAGACGTAACATACTTATGATGAAAACATTACAGAAAGTTAATATGTTTTGTACGCTAGGGTAGAAACAGAAAACTCATGAAAATTTCAAATACAAGACTACAGACTTATTATTTCAAAATTACCTTAAAAGCACTTCTTTTTTTTTTCTTTCTTTCATTTTTGATAGTTCTTATGGGGTTATGTAATTAAGTATTTCTCTCCTGTAACTACCTGTGTTGTGGTATCTATTAAACATACGCAATACAAACGTGTGCTCGTTATTGTTAGTTAGTAATACAGCAGAAATTACGCATTTTCCAAACTCGTTTATAGGTATAAACGTCTTTAAAACTACCGATTTAATACAAGTCTAAATTACATAATGTACGTGGTGTCTTTTATCCTTAAAGTAGTTCGAACTGAATTTGGACATTTGAAAAATTCTGCTCTCTCGCCATTAGATTTCTTCTGTTTGCATGGATAAACAATAGGCTGTTGATACCGTGATACCTTTTGTCATCCCAAGGAGGTTTAAGTTGATATACAAAGTACCCTACTGAGAGTACGAATTCGTTCTTTGAATAACAACTGATTAAGACAGATTTTAGATTACATGGTTAACGTAAAATCAACGTGCGTTAAGCAGTTACAATAATAGTTTTTTTTGTAATATTGTGCTAAAAAGCCTGTGTGCGTTATATACATTGGAAGTTTTGGCATATGTCATATCTCATTCCCTAAAGTTGGTATAATTTCACAAAACTCTTAACAGTGTTCTTGTTTCATTTGGTCGTTGTCTGATCATGTGACCTGGAAGAATCAGGTACACCTGGACTTCTACCTCCATCCTTGACCATTGATTTGGTTCTTAAGTGTTGGATAAAGTCTACATTAATTTTTCAGTAGAGCACAACAGTAGCTAAGAAAATGCGTTCTTACATCGTGCAGTCACTACATAAATCATTCGCACAGGCCAGAGACCCTTTTCAAGCCGTATCCATGAATTTTTAATAAAGACACAGGCCAGAGACCCTTTTCAGGCCGTATCCATGAATTTTTAATAAAGACACAGGTCAGAGACCCTTTTCAGGCCGTATCCATGAATGTTTAATAATGACACAGGCCAGAGACCATTTTCAGGCCGTATCCGTGAATGTTTAATAACCTTTTTTTTAGTTTTCTGATATAAACTTTCCTATTTTTATGCATTGCCAACATAAACATGGAGAGATCCATAAATATAAATTAAAAACACACAGCATTAATTCTGTTTTCACATAAATAAACCTCTTTAAAACATAATTAACACAATAAACCTAGTTATTGTTTTTACTCAGTAGAAGGTGGCCATCGATTACACAAGGAGTTTACTAGATTTAGTGGTGAGAAGTACTCATATTTAATATTATAAAGTATGATAAAGTTTATTAGCGTTCGTAATAATTCATTTTTGTTAATATTTTTACAGAAGTAATCTTCTGGTTTACTTTGAAGTCTGTCTATTAATATGGAGATGTCTGTGTAAGAATGTTGAACATAAGTAAGAACTCGAATACACTTTCGCTCCTAAACTTTTATTACTCTGTTATGTGTTGTGATTTATCGCGGTTGAGTTTCCAGTCTAGCATGTTACATATTATGATTTCATATTGCCTAAAACAGATTTACATTTTAGTTTAGTTTTCGAAGCTGTAATAAACGCCGACTTATATTCGTCAACAAGAATGATACACACAGTTTCTTTCTTAAGGGAAATATATTTTAATATACAAGTAATAATACAATTTATAGTAATGATTATTACAAATAATGATGTATATACAAAAGTTTTACAAACTTACAAACAAGATTGAGTCTACTATCTGATTCACAACTTCCATGATATCTTATTTGGGGTTCACGATGAGTGAATTAATTTCAAGTTCATATTGGTACAGTTCACTTAACAAGGAGCGAGCTAATTCTTCGCTGATCACACGCGAATTTTTCGCAGTTGATGTTATATAATATCTTCATAAAACTTCTAATGTCTGATGTTAATCGGTTAAAGTTAAACGGTTTGTAATGTTGGAAATCTATAAACGTTCCTGGTCAAATATTTGTTGTTTCCTGATCAATAAGCGTTAATCACAGTTGTAGCTTCCGAGATTTATAGTATCATTACTGTAGCAAACCAACAATATACACTGTCTCTCTGCGTTGCGTTGGTTACCTTTTATAAGCTTGAGAAGATAGCTTTTAGAAATTTTGACTAATACAACAATACTGTCAGTCGCTAGTATTTACATACACACATAGTGAAATGTTGATTCTTACATTCGAGAATCTTCTACAGATTTAGTGAATAAGAGGGAGTTTCGCAATATAGAATTAACCACATAAGTTACACGCATTTGTAAATATATATTCAACTGAAACAAAGATCAATATTAAAATAAATATGTAATAGTAAATTCGTCACAACTGATAATTCAATCGATCAATATTTTCGAATAGAATTTTTTGTACATACACAACTACAACATGACAGTCCAATAGCAATCTCCAGCATGAAGCATAGTCACTCGTGCAACCGCGTGGCATTTATTTTGTCAGCTTTGAAAAGTGTGATTTTACTTTAATTTATTTACAGTTTTCTAAGACATTATATTTCTAATTTTCCTTATTAAGAATTTTCAATCCCCCACCCTAAATATAATTTATGATGTACAATGTAAAAAGTAGCCACAACGAACCCACATATTCGTTGTCTGAACAGTTAACGGATGTCGACTCAAGTAATTCAGTTTCAATTCAAACTCGATAACATCAATAAAATAAAAAGCTTTTGACATCAACTTATTGGACGAGAGAGTTGTTATTTAAATTGGCGTCTTATGTTACTAAACACATTGTAATACATTATTAAAGCTCAACTTAATGGCACCGCAGTACGTTTGCAGACTTACAATACTAGAAATCGAGTTTCGATGTCCGTGAAGAGCAGAGCACAGATAGCCCATTATGTAGCTTTGTGTGTAATTACAAGCAATATTATCGTAAGACATCTGAACTGTACTGATAGTTTTACTTTCAAGAATAACGTTATTTTACGAAACTGTTTGCATATCATTAGTTCTATCGCACTTTATTGTTGTTGTTGTTGAGATCTGAACATGAATGGTAAAATATTCAATTTGATTTATCCAGTTTCTGGACTGTCCCTTACTTAACGATTGTCAAGGTGATAATTTATATGCTAACCTAAGCAGCTACTTGTGCACTAAAATATTACCTTAAGCTGAGGAAACATACTGTAATAAACAAGGAACTATTGCACGAACAAATGAAACTGTTGTTAACATTAACTAAAGTCAATGTCTTAAGGAGGCACGTGAAAGTAAAAGTTCGCTCCTACACCTCTTCTTTATTCGTACGGTTCCGCCCTTCTTGGCTCTGGTTTCTTTTCTTTTTCTTCTTGTTCTCACCTTGAATAACTTCCGGGGAGTAAAGTGTTGTCATGATTTTGGCCTTGTATTACATCTATATTGTAACAGCCAAAAATTATACACTAAATATATAAAATTATTGAATCTCTATAATCCAATGGTAAAGTTGTGTAAATGTTTGCATAAATATTTTATTCAATAATGACGTAATTAAAATAATTAAAGCAGCAGGTTTTATTGATGAAGGTGACATATTTTAACAACACGGCTATTTGTTTGTTGTTATTAAGCACAAAGATGCATAATCTGTGCTGTGGCCACTACGGGAATCGAACCCGAATTTTAGGGTAATAAACTCACAAAAGTATCGCCGAGCCATCGAAAAGGGAAGTAAATATAAAAAGGCCAACTTCAGTCAGGGATACTGGACAGTTGCTTGATGGCCGGTTCATTTGACGCATTCTTAAAAATTGGTTTTAGATTTAAATTGTTTACCAGTTTATTCGGGACTGAGCCTGTAATGCCATTTCGGCATAGAATGTATTCAAAATCTAAAATAATCTGGATTTTTTTTATGGTAATATATTTTGGCCTTAAGTTAAACACAAAGTTACACAATACGATCTCTGTGTTGAGATCATAATGGGCATTGAAATTCAGTTTTTAGTGTTGTTAGCCATCAGACTTACCGCTGAGCCGCTGGGGGTACAAGACGAGAAATACACTAGGGTCAAGAAAAAATGACCATGCTGCAGTTAAAGTGCCTTAATAATGCACTTATATCAACTTAATATCTAACATAATTCCTCTTAAATAAAAAAAAAACACTTTTAAAGACATATGAGTTGAAACTAAAGAGGAAACAGAGCATCGAAAGTAGCAGCCATCTTTTGAATAGTTGGTCCTCAAACTTAGCTATGTTATAGAATGAAATATTAAGATAACTATAACCCTAAATACTTGGAAACTGCAAGAAAAACAAGGGTTAAGGTTGAAACCAACTGCTGTCATGATTGTTGGTACTATGTTTTATAGTTTACATATACTTCTAATACATTTATCAAATATTTGGATATATATATATATGAGCATAGAAATACAGAAATAAGAGTTATCAATAATTATTCAAATAGAACTAAGCCTTTCTTAGAATTCTATCAAATATTTATTACGAAACCATACTGTCTACAGAACGGAAGAAAATTAGTTTCGAAAATTAATTAGTTATATTTTACAAACTTAAAAGTAAGACGTCACAAAAGAAAACAATACAAGATAATTCCCATACTTTTAAAACCCTACTTTTGGAACGAATAAATATGTTTTTATTCAAACCTTTTTACTTCTCATTTAAAAATTTATTATACAAAAGAACTTCAAGGAGACCCAAAAATGAATTATCAGCTTTTCAAATGTTAACAACAAAACACATCGGTGTAATGTCATTTCCTAAAGATCAGTGTGGCTCATCTTGGACTGATAAATGTACTTAGTATATTTCAGGTTACCTTCTGGTAGCTCAGCGGTAAATCTGAAAGTTTACAACGTTAAAAGCCGTGTTTTAATACCCGCGATGACTAAAGCATAACGACAAACAAATTTTCAGTTTCATTTAAAAGTAAGACAAAGATATAATAGCAATGAACTTGAACTCTCGCGAACACACGCTGGGAATATCAGTCAACGCCGCCTACTGAGAAAAACATCGACAGCACTGAAGTGATAATAGCCATATTTGTTGGTTTCTATATGTGAGTAGGAGACCGTAATAAACTAACGGTAGAATAAAGCAACGTGATAATAAAAATAACCATGGCTATAAAAACGTATGGCTTTATTTAATCGTTGAAAATTTTTGAATAAGCAAACCTGTCACGTGTGTAGGTGCGTATTTTATGCATAAGCCACATTTGGCTATTTGTCGTATCCTTTTCATAGTTTGATTTGATTTGAATTTTTCGCAAAGCTACAGAAGGGCTATCTGCACTAGCTGTCCTTAACTTAGTAGTGATAAACTAGAAGAAAGGGAACTATTCAACACTCTCACCGCCAATTCTGGGGCTACTCTTTTACCAATGAATAGTGTAATTGACCTTCACTTTACGATTCCCCCAGGGCTGAAAGGACAAGCACGCTCGATGAAGGGTATTCAAACTCGTGACCCTCAAACTGCGACCCTTTCACATGAATAATGTTTGAAGAAAAGTGTTAAATATTTATGGAATAGAAAAAAAAAAAATCTCACACTGGGACAGAGGTAAGTCTTCGGATTTACGATGGTAAAATACTGGTTGAATTCCCTTTGGTAGACACAGCAGAAAGCATTATTTCTCCTATAATACTTACTCTTTTGTTTGAACGTTTCCATTTTAGTTGAATTTAATATCTAACATATAAAAACCTGCCATAGAAGGAGCATCATCCACATCATTATGATGTCACACTTGGTAGAATGAGAAAGCCTGGAACACTCCTGTGAAAAATAATTCGAATCTATGCTTCAAAATTATTACGAAGAGAGGCTTTGGTTTCAATCATTTTTGACAGGCTTAGGTTCTAGTACAGAAATAAGAACCATTTCTTAACATTGTAGGATACTCATGACCACTAGCCTATAAGTTATATTTCCTACGTGATCAATACGGACTCAGCATAGCCAGGTGGGTTAAGGCGTGCGACTCCTAATCTGAGGGTCGCGGGTTCGCATATCTGTCGCACCAAACATGCTCGCCTTTTCAGCCGTGGGGGCGTTATAATGTGATGACTAGCTGCCTTTTCTTTAGTCTTACATTGCTAAATTAGGGGCAGCTAATGCAGATAGCCTTCATGTAGCTTTTCGCGAAATTTAAAACATAAACTCCCGAAATGTTGTTTGTAAATTTGTGTAACAACAAGACATTTGTTCCATAACACGAGCACTTGTTACCCTCGAGTAACTTTGCGCGAAAGTAAAAACAAACAAACAAACGTGATCGATATATAGGTCACTCAGATTATTTTACTCAATCAATATTTACTGGTATCTCTTTTTCTTTCATACACTAACTAAACTACCATTTATCTAATAAAACAATTAATTGTCTAATATAAAGGCATGCGCTCTACATTTAGATATGTTTCATACCTTTTCACACGAAAAATAAAGAGAAAAAATATCTACTAAAGAAATTACTTGAACATGACAAAAAAACTCACTTGTAAACTCGTTAATGTAATTTTGTATGTTTCAGTATCACACAAACAACACTAAACCTGCTTCTTCTTTGTTATTCAGAACAGGATTTAGGTCTTTTAGTAGGTCGGCTTCAATATCAGACCTTTTATTTCCATTCTTGGCATTTGGTTTCATAGACAAAATACTATTTTTATCACATTACGAAGATCGGATTTTTTTCCAAGATATTGAATACACTCTCAGACCATTTTCTAGTCATATACGTGTACGTAATGAGAGTAGTGTTCCAAATGTTTTTATCTATTATTCTTTGTTTAGTTTGCGCGACAGTTTTACAATTACGAACAGTTACAATGGTAACGCGCACTTTTCGATCGGGTAAATTACTGTTACATATAAATACCCTTTATTACACCCATAATTCGTCAATCTAGCAATATGTTTAAGTTCTAGCTGAAGGTGGCTGTTGGTTAAATATATAAATCATAGTAGATGTAAGTAGAGAGAAGTGCTTAGAACGCTTCATCAACATTTCTAGTGCACAAATAAAACCTTCATTGTACGCCTGATCAACAATATTAATACAGACATTCAACATGTTTCAACATTAAATTACGTCATTCTAGGAATGTAAAAATAAATTTTGTTTAGTTCTGAACGACTTTGTCGCCATGACTTGCATGTTCAACTGGTGAAGAATTATCACTGTTATTTTAACATAAAAAAAATGTTATTTTGATTCAATCAAATGGTATGACGGCTACAAGTATTAGAGAAGCTATAAAAAATAATGAAACATATTAAAATAATATAATATATGTCTCAAATAAAGATGAAGGGCTGGAAAGTCAGAACACATGGAAATAGCGTCGTTATTTAAAAACAGTATGAAAAGCAAGTAGTCGCGTGACAAACGTCTCTCTATATTATGAACCACCACATCTTGGTTCATAATAGGAATCGCAAGGAATTGCACGATAAATAGAACATTTGAGCAAAAGTATATTAAAGACTGAGTTCAAACAAAACCTCAAAAGCTTTAATACTGACTGCTGTACAAACTGTAATACTGTACATAATGAAAACATAGGAAGAAAAGTACTCATGCTAGACTTTCAAGTAATAGAAAATCCACTAAAAATGGGTCGTTCATAATTCTTCTTATGTTTATTTTCTTTCCAGCTTACAACAAAATCAGCTTGTTATGTTGCACCTAAACCTTTTTATAAGATATTAAATAAGGTACTACGTAGGTCATTGGGAACATTAAAAAGTCGATTTGTTTTCTCTCTATTTTACGTAAACAACAACATAAAAACATTATAATTCTAGTGTGAAAAATGTTGTCATTACGCCTTGAAGTTAGCTTTCTTCGTAATATATGATATTTCTTCAAAACTTAAATACAGGGTGAAATAGGAATTACCATACAATACATAATATATGAATATTAGATGACTGTAACAAGTAGATACTCGGTATTTTGTACACTATACAATCGATGTATTTAGGGAGCAAACTGCTATATTATGTACGAAGTAAAAGATTACAAAAACAATCAACACACTTATTAAATTTTATAACACACATTTGTAGAATAATTACTTTAAAAAACACGAATGTTTGTTTAAAGCAATGTGTTAGACGTATATGTTTTATGTAAAAAGAATGCTTTACTACTGGTAAAATCGTATACGTGCTGATGGGGGTTGTGTTTTGCTCTGGGCATATATTTGCCCATCGATATGCATTATATATATAGCTTAAAATATTACATCTCGAACTAACGCGATCAAACAGTCGACAGCAAGAGTAAATCACCAGAAACTATTTATAAAGTTAACTACCACATTAAGTAGTCCTTTGCTCGTAGTCGAGCGTTTAAAAACTAGCCAATAAGACAAATGAAAAATTAGAAATTTAAAAACCTACAAATAGGAATCGTAAAAGAAATAAGTAAACAAGGCTAGAGATACTGCACAAATTATTTACTCAGACTATAAATCCCTATTTTGATTCCAGCAAATGTAATTTTAGGTAACAGCATGGAACCAAAACATGAAGGTGTTGTTTGAGTTAATAATGTCTACAGCTTTATTTCCTTTTTTTTTTTATGCTATCCTTATTTGAAGGTTTCTAGATTCCCAATTTTCTATTTCTTTTGTTTCTTTAGAAAGATTGATTATTTGAATTTGGGTATTTTGTATGTGATTTTATAGGTGTTAGTGCTACATTAAACCATGCCAGACATCCACAGTTGGTTATTATGCGAGGGTAAATAGTGTAAATATTATTGATATTTTTGCCAGTGTTCTTTAGTTTTACCTGTAAGACTCCTAGCATAACGCAAAACCTTCAATAAATTTACATTATTTCAAATGTGTCTCACGATGTACTAACAAATATTTTGTAAAATTGCATTCCATAATAGGAGGAAAAAAGTATGTGGTTCTATAGGCAATAAATTACGAAAAAGAAAATAATCCACATTCTCTCGGGCCCAGCATGGCCAAGCGTGTTAAGGCGTTAGACTTATAATCCGAGGGTTGTGGGTTCGAATCCCCGTCACACCAAACATGCTGGCTCTAACCGTGGGAAGGTTATAATGTTACGCTTAATCCCACTATTCGTTGGTAAAAGAGGAGCCCAAGAGTTGGCGGTGGGTGGAGATGACGAGCTGCCTTCCCTCTAGTCTTACACTGCTAACTGAGGGACGGCTAGCGCAGATAGTCCTCGAGTAGCTTTGCGCGAAATTCAAAACAATTTCAGGTGATATATTTATTACTTCGACAACATTAGAAACAAGACAGATATAACAAAAATATCTACATTGTTGACTTTACAGTTCGTGACATCACTAACTTGAATAATTCATTGTTTTTATATTTTAGCTAAAAATAAACTTTAATTTATTTTAATCCTGTGCATTTTCGACTTTATTGCTTCTATTATCAATTTATTTCTGTGAAGGTGAGAAATTTATTTATTTACGATATTTCAATAAAAATTCAAAATAGGGCTGAAAAATCAACAATCAGGGCTAAAGATCCAGTTACTATCTCACCAAAGACAAATATTAATAAAACTTACGTTAAAATAAAGTTTAAAATCTCATTTTTCCCTTATTTAACAGTACATCTCAAATAATTTTTCAAATTTGTTGTCGCATATTTTCTCTGATTGCGACCCGGCAGACCCAAGGATATATTTCGATTAAAAGTTCCAGTAGAATTGATTGCATAATGTGTATCACTTAAGCATTGCTAAAAGTAAAGGAAGACTATGGTGGTTTATCTTTTAAAATGTGACATAAACACACATACAATTAACAAAGAAAGATAACACTACGTGCGTGTGTGTGTTTTCATACAGCAAAGCCACATCGGGCTATCTCCTGAATCCACTGAGGGGAATCGATAAAAACATTGCGTCGGTCAGGATTTTCTGTGAATGTTTGGTTGATATACTTTTGAAAGAGATATAATAATCAATCAATCAAATATACTTCTTAATTTTGTTTTTTGGTAAAGAGCCATTCCATTTCAATCACGTTTTCAATTCCAAATATCTAATATCACTGGGGTTCGATTCTCGCGGTGGAACAACAAATAGTCCAACATGGCTCTGTGATTGTACTGATCAAGCTCGTCTATTATCCCCAGTTACTTCTATAGCTATCTCAGGGTGAGGGAAGTCTATACCCGAAAACAAACCTTGTTATAATACCTACCAGTGGTAGCTTTCCTTCCTTTGCCTTGTCGATAAATACACCCTCGGGACACCCCAGATAACACTTCTTGGCCCTGCTCATTTCAAATTTGTGAAAGATGTTATTGGACAAACAAAGAAAAAAAATGAATTCAAGCTAATTTTAATTAATATAGGTTGGTTGTATGGTTATTAAATAACATTTGATATTTAAATAGTCCAAAAATGGAAAATATTACTTCACGTATCAACCTGTTGCCATACAAATTAAATAAAAATAATCTATTTGATAAACGTGTGGTCTAGTATTAAAAATGAGAAAGGTTGTCTTTAGTTAATCAAATCAATAAATTCACCTTCTCCTATGCAAACAATGTCTAGTTTCAGTTTCGCTTTCTAGAACACAGCGCTACCTGCGAGAATATTTTAGAGCGAGAGTCTTTCTAATCACCTAACGAAGCAGATGGAGAAAGGATGAGAAATGAGATGTGTGTCGAAGGAAACATGTCAAGTTATGAGTGACGTTCTAAACATCATGGTGACTGCTAAAAATTACGGAAAAGTGAAATAATGTCCACTGTAGTAAGTATTCTTCGTACCATTAGCTGAAAATTACACATTATTGTTACCTGCTCTTTGTTTTTCATCACTATTGGTATGAAAAATAGAGTTTCACGTACCTTTTTAATATATTACTGTTAGTGTATATGGTGGTTTTTGTTTTTATGATGCAAATGTGTAATACAGAACTAAGGACAACTAATATTATTAACATTTAAATTAACTTTATAATTTGTTACAAAGTTTGAGGTCAAGTACTACTATTTTTAGAAGTACAATTTCATAAAGTAATAATTATTGTATCTATATCTGTGAAATATCTTCTGTGTTTTAAATAAAACCGTTATAATATTGTTTTTAAGTACAACTTTTAAGCACATTTTTTTTTGCAGTATTAATAATGGATTATAATGTATTTCATCAACTTCTTTTTACCATTTTATACTTTTCCTCAAGAGAAGCAGAAAGTGCAATGTCTTTGACAATGGCAAAAAATCTACTATATATTATGGCAAAAGTAAATAATAATTATAATATTTAACTATATTCTTTCTGTTATTGTTATTCACATATTTATTCCTAGTTCATTCTTTTTTAACTCAAATATGTGTTTATTGTTAACAATAATGTAACTTTTTTTTTTCTAACAAGTGATGACATATTTTAAAGATGAAACTTTGATTACTTGATTCATTTTTGTACATGTATGTAAAATTCTATCACAAATGGTAGTATGCCTAGAACCTGCAGAACTTTAACATTTCTCTGTTTCTTGAGATTGGTAACCATTCATCTGTGATGGATATATATTTCTTTTTCCAAGCTTTGGACTTCAAGATATAATACTTAGGAAAGAGCTTAACTTCAATTCCAGTCATAATATGTGATGTGTATTATATGTGTGTGTGTGTATTTTACAAAAATAATGTTTTTCAGGTATTACAAGTATGTTAAGAAATATTTCTAAATATGTTACCATGAAAATACCACAATGCATTTAGCAGCTAAAGATAAGCTAGCTCATTTTGGGATAAAGCATTTTTGTAGTTTACTCCTGTATATTATAGCTGAACTAACAGGATACTAAAATGTAATTAGAAACAAAGATAAAACAGACTCATTTCAGCTTTTCCAGCAGAATTAACAGATAATTACTGCTAATTAGTCACTTCTTTCCAATGTTTTACATGCAATTTGTTTAATATAGACTTTCAAAGTTAAGATTGCTGATTAGTTCTTTCAATAGTTCTTCTTCCAGTGAAGTGTAGACAAGAAATTTTGAGCAGAATATGAAAATTGAAAGAGCAACTACACTTGTGGTAGAGATTTGGGAGTATAAGAGAATGATTTGTTTGTAATGTTTAAATTATATTTAGACAGAAGTGAGGAAGATATGTTGAACAAGTTTTTCTTGTGACAGTAGTTGATAATACACACTTAAGTTGTATTTATATCATTAGAAGTTTACAGTTAGGATTGATATCATTGGATGGTGTAACCTGTTTAGATGTTACTGGCACAAACATGCATTGGTAAGTGAAGATTGTGATAACATGGTCTTGGTTTTAAGATTATAATATACAGATAAGGAACCACATGGTCCTACAGCATGTACACTCACCTCAACAAAACAACAGCCTTTCTTTCTTTCTTTTTGTTTTAGCCGAAGCTTTGGGTGTCTTATTGAAATATTAAACTTTTACATTCTTTTCCTGTTGGCTTCAAAATTGTGGACAAAAAAATGAGAGGCCTTTATCTTATGAATCACCTGAACAGTTTTGTGAATTTCAATGTAACCATGATTTACCTCTCTTTTTCAAGAGAAATTTAAAGGATTTTATTACCTTATGGTAATTTTACTATCTGTGGAATCTTCTTGTAGCTTGAAAAGTATGATCCAAATTATAATAAATGAATTACGTTGCACTTACTTTAATTATATACCAATTAGCAATTATTTGTTCAACTTACCAATTGATCTGTATGATTCTGTAACACTGTAATATGGATAGGAGCTTAATGCCATCTTTAGAAATTTTAATAATTTACTAATTATTCCTTTGTGACTATCATTAAAGTAAAAAAAAGAAAAAAAAACATGAGTATCTAGACACCGACTTCTGAGGAACACCACTAGTAACAGAAATTCCATTTTTACAGAACTCTTATTAACAACTTTCTTTCAGCTATCTTTCAACCCATTTAAATAGTCTTTACACTGTATATCAGAACAACTGGATGAAACATTGTTTTCTGCTGTATAAGTAAAACTGTTAATACCCATACCAACCGTCCTGAGATACATTTTTATTTCAGGTGGGTTTTTGTCTTCAAGAATTAGTCTTTACACTATCCCCACTCATGTGACTTTCTTAGCTAATGTGTGTGACAGTTTTTTAAAACCTTTTGAACATTCTAAGTACACCAAGTTAATGCCTTTACCATAGCTTAAATTAAAAGTTTGTCTTGAAAAATTAACAGATTAGTAAGACAAAATTTTTCTTTAGTGAAATAATTTTTGTCCTCAGGATATCAGAGTTCACTAAATTGTTTTACAGAGTTTCTTTTAACAGATAAATTTCTTTTAATTTTAAGGAGAACCTCCATTAAACTTACTTAAAAGAAAATAAACCTATGGAAGTGCTTGAAAAAAAAAAAAGAACTTTTCCTTCCAAATTAACTCTTTTGCTAAGCTTCTTCAAGATAGGGGTCATATCTCAGATTTTAGAAAACTTATCTGCACTAATTTTGAGATGATTTGAAAGCAAAAAATTGAATGGCTAAACTGAAGGGGCAGAATGTTAATGATACTTTGCATACATTAATAATTTAATTAAATTAGCTGAAAACTGAAGGGGCAGAATGTTAATGATGCTTTGCATACATGAATAATTTAATTAAATTAGCTGAAAACTGAAGGGGCAGAATGTTAATGATGCTTTGCATACATTAATAATTTAATTAAATTAGCTGAAAAGGAGTATTCATAACAAATGTTTGTAATGTTTAAATTATGTTTAGACAGAAGTGAGAAAGATGTCTTGATCTTTAGAAGACACAAGTCTAATTACTTTGGTTTTATTGATGACGGAGAAATATATAATACAAACCTAGTTTTATTTATATTATTATGTGACTGACAGAATAGAGAAATTCAACTTATAATAACTAAATATCTTGCAGGAATATTTAAAAAACAATATTATGAAATTTATAAGTAAATTTATTTTTTGTTTAGAATTTAGTGGTGTGAATCCAAAGACGTACGTCTGTACCACTAGGGTCATTAAGAGTAGAAAGAAATCAACCACTATATAGTTTTGTCCAAAAAAAAAGATTATGAATGAGGTTTTTGTTTGAAACATTGAATATGATTAAAACTTTTTTTATGCTCATATTGATTGTGATATATATATATATATATATTCAAGAGTAATCTTCCTCTAACAAGTTTTAAAATGAACCTTATTTCAGAAGGAGATAGCTTACTTAAAGGTAATTATTTCTAAGCTAATCAGTTTCTTTAATGGTGAGAAATTATTCTGAATTTTTATTGATTTGTTAATATTTTATGATGAAGATTGCACCTTTTAGGATTGGTTTGCCCTCGTTATTATTGTTTACCACTAGTTTTGATGGGGTGCCTTATGAGAGATTATGTAGAGTTGGATGTTTATGAGATTAGTGAAAATGTTTGGAGATAGTCAGAAAGTTGGCTTGATTGGGGAAGCATTTTTTTAACTTGAAGAATGTAATTGATGAGTCTGAGGTTCATTAAAGTTCATTAGAGTTGGTTTTTTGAGATGTATGTTGTTCATTATTTCTCTTAATGATAGAGAACTTGTTGGAAATTGGTGTTTCAAACATTGCTGTAGGATGATAAGGGCTAGCTATTTTGAATGCCTATCCTATTCAGAAGGACTTTGAAAGTCTTGACGGATGAGTGAGAGTGTAGAAGATAAGGTTTGACATTGAAGGGTATAGAATTGCATGCTTTGAGATGTAGAAGTTTGGAGGAAATTGCATTTTTTGTACAAGTAGCATTGATGCTATGAAGGTGACATAGCCTTTATTGTGAATATTGAGTGACATCTGGTTTAGGTAATTTAAATTGCAATGAAAAGTTTGAAAATTTTTATTGTTCATTCTGGAGCATGAAGGAGTTGGTGAGAATTTGATTCTATTATCCAGGATTATTAGATGATTAGGTAGTCTGTTTGGCTGTTTGGGAGAAGTAGGAGTTATACATTTTTTTATTGAGTGGGTTCTGGGAACTTGGATAGGGTATTATTCTTCAACATGTACTTTTTTAATATTTTTCAGTTGGAGTTGTGAGCTTCTGAAGAGGTTGTTCTGGCTGATGTGGAATGTGTACTTGGTTTGTATTGTTTTTAATTTTTGTTGATGTATGGATGTGAAGGACAGTTTTACATTGGATTTTTTATTAGGGATTGTCTTGATTCATTAGGTGAATGACTTTGTATAACATTGCTTTTTTGCATTTTACATTTATCAAATAACCTTCTAAATACTTCTTGGTGAAGAAATAGTAGAACTTTAGTTGTCACCTATAAAAAAAAAAAAAAAAAAAAGCAACTGATACTTTAAATATTACAAATCAATAGAATGGCCAATGTTCTCTGTATGAATTTAAAGTTAATGTAGGGCATTTAGTTTCTTTTCTGTTGTTAGCTAGATGTTAGAATCATAATATCATCTGGAAAGCTTTTGGAAAGTTAATGCTTAAAATTATTGTTCTTTTGGTAGGACATTTGCTTTTCTTTTGGGTAAAAGCAAATAAATTGTTTATGTGCATTAGAACTTCCTAAAAGTATGATAACACACAATTAGTAGTTAACTTTTAATAAAACTGGTAGAAAAGCTAATAGGAAATTAGTATTACCTTGGAAACAGAATAGTGATAGATTAAAATGTTTCCAGACACGAAAGTTGCTTGTAAAGCTTCAAATACTTGTATATCTGTCTTATTTTTTTAAACCTGTGATGTTCAGTATTTGTGCAGTTGTAATATAAAGGTATCTTATTAAAGTAGATAATTATCATTCTTACAGATATGTGTATGTGCAGGTATTGCTCTAGAATCATTAAACACCATAAAAATGCACACAAAAATGTAACTCAGTTCATATTTTCACAGGGTAATTGAGGCTATTAATATTTTGTTAGTATTATGTTATGGCTAAAGGACTAATATTTTGACAAAGTTTTGGGTAAAATGTAATTGATAAAACAGTTGGAAAAAATGATGAAATTATTAAAAATGTAATTTCATAATAATTTGTAAAATTGATTAGTAGTTTATTTGCTATTTTTATGCAAATAGTTTTTCTGTAATTTGCATGTATTGTAAAAGAAATAAAAAAATCATTCCATTACAAAAACCCTGGAATGTAATTTTTGCTTCAAGCA
This sequence comes from Tachypleus tridentatus, assembly GCF_004210375.1. Classification (NCBI taxonomy): domain Eukaryota; kingdom Metazoa; phylum Arthropoda; class Merostomata; order Xiphosura; family Limulidae; genus Tachypleus; species Tachypleus tridentatus. The sequence goes on along the minus strand of NC_134834.1, from coordinate 88,216,102 downwards.
AAGCTTACTTTGTATACTTTTAAATCACTAAATAATTCTAAATTCTTATCATTGATGAGTTCTTCGTATGTTCAATACAAAGAATTTTATCATTTTACCCTTCCTTCCAGGAACAGAGACAGTTTCCATACAAGGTATGGAGCTGCCACAGAGAGACAAGGAAAGCAGTTGTGGCAGCTTCTCTCTCAGATCTTCGAATTAAAGGTGAAAACTCATTTCAGCAAGATGTTTTTATTACCAGATTTTCTTCCTGTAAATTTGCATGTCATGTTCAAAGTGATTCATACTCAGAATTCTAAAATTAAATATACAAGAGCTGTTAATTACACAATATACCAAACTTAACCATGCATATTATGTTTAAAATGCCAATTTTTATCCTTTCTGAGAAATGTATGTACCATAATTATTCTGTAAAACAAATAGCTGTGTAAGAAATAACCTGTAAAAACAAATGTATATAAAAAATTAGTTTTTAAAAACAATATATATACCAGAATTAGCCTGTAAAAATAACTGTGTACCATAATTAATCTGTAACAAAAGAAACATATGTACAACAATATTTTGCAATGCAAACATTTTTAATTTGAATGTAAATTGGTGTATAATTTTACCATATATAATGAAATTCAGTTGACCGATTTCAGTTTTCTATTAGGCATACTGTTTTTTGTTTTGTTTTTTTACTTGGAACTTAAAAGTACAGTACTTGTGTATGAAATCCTAGTTCTAATGAAAAGTTAATATGTACATGTATATAACATAACATACTGACAGTAAGTAGCCTTTTGGTAATTTATGGCTGTCTCTACATCCTTGAGAAAATAAAAAAATTAAATTTGCACTTTATTTTTTGGCAATTTTTTTATTTTTTCACATCTTGTCTCTATTACTGCAGGTGGAATTTCATACCTAAAACCAATGACCCTGTTCAAAAAGTTAAATTGTTTTAACTTCAGCCTATTCTGATTTTTACACTTAAATTTTAATCTTCTCGGCTTCCCTCATTCAGATTATAGCACAAATAAAATAGTCTTTTATTGATCCCCTTGATAATCTTGTAAACTTCATAAGGTCACCTCTTACCCTTCACAAAACAAAAGCTGAGATCTTAACTTATTCCCATAAGATTAACCTTCTATTCCTGGAATAATATCTTTATAGCTCTCCTCTGAATCATTTTCAACAAGTTAATACCATTTCTTAATAAAGAGACCAAAATTATACTCATTATTCCAAATTAAGCTTGGCTTGTGATTTCTGCATGGAGTTACTTACCTCTTTTGACTTGTAATCAAAAATAAATTAATCCAAAGCAGTGCTTCAATACTGAGTAACTTACCATCTGTATCAAATGTGTGGTACAAATTATGATAATTGTATTGTCTTGCACTTATTATAATTAAAGGTTATTTGCTAAAAACTTGTTCAACTAACCAATTACTTCAAGTCATTTCTACTGCTAGAAATACCCAAGAATTTAATGTCATAACCAAACTTTCATAATTTACTAATTATATCCTCATCAATATCATTAATGTAAATCAGAAAAAACAAAAGTCTCATGAAATGTTTAACTGATAACTTAACTTCTCATCCAATTTAATTTACTAGCCTTTCTTCAAATCCCACTTTCATAATTTTCTTAATTAATCATATTTGATTTGTGGCACCATATCAAAAGTTTCTCGAGATTCTAAGTATACCATTTCCATACCCTTTCTATCACATGCTTGAAAAAATACAGATTAGTAGAGCTGGTCAATTAACTTGATTCATTGATATAATTGAATATCTGTAAATAAAAATTACATCAAATAAAGTCAGGTAAAATAATCCAATAATTGAAATTATGGTTAAATCTATTAATGTCATAAAAATAATCAACTAACCAAAATATTGACATAATCTCTCATTATTTTATTTGATTAACTCACAACTCTTCAACTTAATCAAACTGGCCCAACATGGCCAGGTGAGCTAAGGCATTCAACTCATAATCTGAGGGTCATGGGTTCGAATCCCCATCACACCAAACATGCTCGCCCTTTCAGCCGTGGAGGTGTTATAATGTTATGGTCAATTTCACTATTCGTTGTTAAAAGAGTAGCCCAAGATTTGGTGGTGGGTGATGACGACTAGCTGTCTTCCTTCTAGTCTTACATTGCTAAATTAGGGATGGCTAGTGCAGATAGTCCTTGTGTAGCTTTGCACAAAATTCAAAAACAAACAACTCAATCAGATTCACAACACAGAAAATAATTAACTTGTTAAAATTAATGTTTCCAGTTGCTACTGTTTTTCATCAATTTACTTGTCAAAGTCTCATGTGAGTGTAAGTAATTAAATAATAGGCCAGAAAATGAATAAGTTAGAATATTCTATTAATTTTTCAACACCACAGATTAGTAAGGGAAGATGTTATAAAATCTATACTTAATTTATCTTATGATAAATATATTTCAACAGATTATTTTGCAAAACTTCTTTATATCAGATCTCTAGAATTATTCCTATTAATGAAGAAAGAGTAACTTATTTCTAGGAAATCTTGTTCTTCATAAGATAACCCTTCCATTCCTTAAATAATTCTAGTAGCCCTTATCTGAGTTTGGATCTTTATCGCATCATTACATCACCATTGCTTTGTCTGGTTGTGTCCTGCCTGATGGCCATGCATCTTGACAATAGCCCTGCAGCACAGTTTTCACTGGAAGAAGTTCAGTCAGAAGGCTGCCATGTTCAAAGTTTACCACTCCTCCCTAAATGTTTTCCATAATCAATCTGGTGTATGAGGATGACAGGTTTCATGCATCTGATTCAGCAGCCCAATCACACAGAAATTTATAACTGATGCATCCATCTGCTTGAGGTATGCAGTGGTTGATTGGATATGTCAGGGAAACAATTTGTCTGTACATAACTTTTGTCACTTTTCCAAATAGAGATTCTTCATGAATGTGGTGTGTACTGCTATTCTTGCTTGAACCACATGAATAGTTTTTTTCCACAGACCCTTGTGTTTGAGGATTCTCACCTGTTACAAGGTGCTGCAATTTACTTATCACAGCCTGGAAGTGACTTGTTGCAGGTCTCTTTCTAGATGATTCTGGGACCCAAAGTTGATCTATATTCCCTTGTTTTTCAATGCAATTAAGTATGACAGATATTCCCATCCTGAAGATTCTAAATCTTTAATCTAAACACATTTTTGTAATCTGAATATATAAATATTTTGTATCAAAAAAGGCTATTACAACTTCTTCCTAAAAGTAATTTTTTTGTGGTATCACACCAACTACAGAATGACAAACAATGTCAAAATTTAGTTTTGATGCATGCCATGTCTCCACAACTTTATAATAGGTTGTGGTTCCCATGTGACTTTTTGATTTGTATGTTCAAATAATTTTAGTATAATGTACTCAAACATCAGAATTTTTACTACAGAGTGTTTTAATTTACTGATTGTTTTATTTTATTTAGTAGAAATTATTTAAAGCTTTCACATAAATATTATAGAAAATAACTTCCATACATTTTTGCTACATTTTGATAAATTGCTTAATATTAAAACTAGCTAATGTTTTTTATAACATATTAAAGCAAACTCATCAAAATTTGTATTTTAAGAATAACTCAGTTCTCACTTTTTTGTTCTGTTAAGTATCTTTCATGAAAAAAGGAATTTTTTTGCATGTTATTACAGTTTGTGCTTTGTTTGAATATTTGTTAGCTTTCAGTTTTGTTCAAGGATATCTCTTTGTAAGTGTATTTACAAGTTCTTCAACATATCAAACACTACTCATAAATTGAATTTATGTTTTATCCTATATTTTGGCATATGTATAGACCAGGTATAAGTTGTTTTTTGCAATGTTATCAAAATGATTTTTCATGAAAAAAATGTGTTAGCGTTTTATAAACTTTGTAACATGGGTCATAACTTAACAGTAATTGGCTGCTGTTTAATAATAAATCAGAATTTTTAGTTACAAAGATTATTATATGACTCTTCTTTGTAATTTTCTGTTTATTTTTGCAACCAAAAAAATTTCAGTGAGAAGTTTTTGCTGTTTGGAAATGAATAATAGAAGCTGATTGTTTTGTTTTTGTTTTTTATTTTACTAAAATATTTAATACATCTAAAGCATATTACACTTGTGTAGTTGCACATTGTGCTAATGAACAAATGTAGTGCTGGATAGAAAAGTTGTGCAGTTCTATTTTGTAATCTGTTTTAGAGATAAGTATATTTCTTAAACTTAGCATCTTATTTTTACATATTTTAATAACTTTTGTTATTTATATCATTAAAATATGATGATTTTATTTGTAGTACATTTAGTTTGTGGAAATTGATTTTGCCTTTAGAAAAATCTTGTTGAACTTTTAACATTTAATTTGATAATGTGTTGTAAGATGTGTCTTTGAAAAAAAAGAAACGTATTGGAAAGAATATCTAACAACCAAACTAAAAATAAAACTTTATAGTTTTATTTGCATTTCTTCTTTACCTCAGGTGGAGAAAGGTTAGGCTATAGTAACCCTTCAGAGCTCAAGGTGGTGCTAGAAAGTGATGGAACAGAAGTTGAAGATGAAAATTACTTTAAAACAGTGGACAGAGACACAATCTTTATCCTGCTCCGTCCTGATGAACAGTGGTTTCCTCCTAGCATGGAAACATTGCGAGCAGGTATCTCATTTCCAAAGAAATAAACTCAGGGAATAAAAAGACCTAAATATAAGTATGATTTTTTAAAGAACTCAACCATACATCAAGTCTTCATAGGGATAGTGGTTTTAGGTTTTTCTTTGAAATTCACCCTATGCACCTGTTTTAATTTCATATATCATAATGTAGATATTAAAATGTTTCATTACTAAACAAGACTGCTTGATTTTTCCTTTTTTTAGAACTGTCAACAGATTTTCTTGTTGCTTCTAGTGTATTTTATGTCTCTTTTATTTTGTCAGATATCACTGTATGTTGGGACCTGCATGGCCAAACGTGTTAAGGTGTGCGACTCGTAATCTGAGGGCCGTGGGTTCGAATCCCCGTCACACCAAACATGCTCGCTCTTTTAGCCGTGGGAATGTTACAATGTGACGGTCAATCCCTCTATTCGTTGGTAAAAGAGTAACCCAAGAGTTGGAAGTGGGTGGTGATGACTAACTGCATTCCCTCTAATTTTACACTGCTAAATTAGGGATGGCTTTTTTTAAGACATGTTTTTTAAGACTTATAGAAACTTTTTTTATTTGGAATAAATAAATAAATAAATAAATAAATAATTAGATGAGGGTCGTGTGTGTGTGTGTGTGTGTGTATATATATTTTGATGTGCTATTGAAGCGTACTTCTCATATTGTATTTTTCTTCCTGTGTACTTTTTCTTATCAAATATAGTAAATTAGAATTTATTTGGTTGAAATACTGTATATGTTTGGTATTGTATATGATTTTTATGACTAGTAAATGTTGACTTCATGTGTATGTTAGTTTTAAGTTTTAAACTAAAAAATAATAGGCATTTGTGAGAAAATAAAAAATAAAATGTTAAAATAGCATAATAACTAATTTTAACTGTAATTAGATGCAGTTGGAGAAAGGATTATCAGTCAAAAGATTTAATTTTATCACCTGAGTTATCCCCAAGCAATTTATGTCATTTCAGTTATAAATGCTTTTATAAGTTGTTACAGAATAGTTTTGTTCAGCCATTACAGCCATTCCTCGAATTGTTTGTGATGTTATCAACAGCCTGGAGTTGGTAGATAAGCAGCCATCATGGAAGATCATGGACAATAAAGGCCGCATTACTGTTGTGTTACACTGGGATCAGCGAGATATTCGTAGGCCACCTGGCCGTCAACCGTCCAGCAAACAGGGTCCCATGTGGAGGGTAGAAGTGATGTCGCAAGATATACAAACTGCTGACCAAACCACTGCCAATATTAAAGACATTTCAATTCAGAAAGAAGCTTATGGAAAACTCAGTTTTGAAGGCGTAGAAACCAGGTTTCCATCTTGTATGCTGCCAAAAAAAATTATAGAAAAGGATGAAGTAATTATCATTATTTATTTGTGGATGTGAAGGATACTATTGTTTTTCTTTTTTTATGATACTATTGTTTTTCTTTCTTTAGGATACTATTGTTTTTCTTTCTTTAGGATACTATTGTTTTTCTTTCTTTAGGATACTATTGTTTTTCTTTCTTTAGGATACTATTGTTTTTTTTCTACTATTGTTTTTCTTTCTTTAGGATACTATTGTTTTTCTTCCTTTAGGATACTATTGTTTTTCTTCCTTTAGGATACTATTGTTTTTCTTCCTTTAGGATACTATTGTTTTTCTTTCTTTAGGATACTATTGTTTTTCTACCTTTAGGATATTATTGTTTTTCTTTCTTTAAATAACAGAATCTTGATTACAAATAATTAGATGTCATATATATATATATGTGTGTGTGTGTGTGTGTATTTTTATTTTTTTAGGAACTGTCAGAACGAGGGATTTTGTAGGACCCAGTGGACCTGCTGTACAACGGAAGGCAGGAAAAGGTCGTGTTAGATTCTTGAATGTTACAAGAGAGTCAAAGATTCCTCAACAAAATGAATCTGAATCAGACACAGAAAAAACAGCTTATGATGAGGAACAACTATCTGAACGTTATCTCCTATTAACAGACCAGCTATCTTTAGACCAAAACCGTCATTTGACCATTAAAGACATTGGTGTTATTCTGGAGAGATTAAGTTCCAAAATAGTAGACGTTGACAAATTAGAACGAGAGAAAGAAAACTCTGAGGTGCACAACTGGACAATCAAAGCATCTATTCGAGGAGAAGTGCTTCGAGAAATTGGAGTAATTTACAATGGACAGTACTATGGAATAATAGAGCACCCAGGTTATTTTTGATTGGTGTTTATATTTAACACTGAAATTTGTTCTGGTCATTGCTGGAGTCAGGTGCTGCGTAGTTTCAAAAGAATTAACTTTGTTCATTTACCAAGAGAAGAAAGCTCAAAGAATAATGCATATTAATGTAAATTTAGTGTACCTGGAACTTTGTTTATTCAGTAGCTCTGACACTCATTAACTTAGTTAAAATATTTCTATTCATAATGTTTTATCAAACATATATCATTTTTTAAAGAATTCCATGAACTTTGATAATTTACCTATCTATCTCTTTACAGAATTAGGTGCAGATTCAATGTTCTACTTGTAACATTTTGTAAAGTTGAACTTAAAATTGTGATTAGATAAATAGATATTCATCTGTAGCGGATAGTTCAGGTAAATACTTGTAAGTACATACAATCTTTCTAAGATGATGCCTTACCTCCTATCATGTAATAGCTTTTTTTGTTCAGCACTGCTTTCTTTATATGCAATTTTTGCTCACCACTAGCATTAATACTCTCACATGTTTACTGGTGATACAGCTGCACTATAGCATGTGTATATAACTTCCAGTATGTTACTTTACCTTCCCTCACATAATAGGAGTGTGATGTATACTCCTATAGCATAGCTGGCTCCCTCTATACCATAAAGCCCAATCTTTTCTTTTTAATTTGGCATATTAAAGTTTGGACATACCTAACATTTGCTCATGTTTATTTTGATTTGTTAAACTACTAGTTTCTTTGTTGTTTTTTTTTCAGTGAAACTAAATACTATAGGTTGATTTTACAGGTTTTCATTCTCATTTTGAAAATCAAATTATATCAACTTTTACTGCTGTTACTCCTGCTACTACACCTCAGCCAGCAGTTTTTCAGGAACTTTGTTCTTCTCCTGTAACTAGCAACTGTTCAGTTGAGTTGATGTGAGCACATACACAAATCAGTCTTCACGTTTCCTGTTGAGAAGGTTTCAGTTTTGTATGAATTGTGCTCAAAATTCCATGGTTTCAGTTGACCTACCCCCTTTCTTACTACAAGTCAGTTTAGCTTGATGATCCAAAAGGTACAACACCACAGAACACTTTTCTCTTCCTGAGTTACATCTTTTTACAGATGCTTCTCTGTTGGTTTAAGGATCAATTATAGATTCCCAGGAAATTGAGTTGCTGGTCTTTGGTCAAGTCAACTGTGCTTGTCAGTATTCAGGAACTTCTTGCCTTTCGTCGAGCTTGGGATAATTTTATATCATTAGTATGAGGCAAATTGGTTGTAATCCATTCTGACAATTTGACCACTGACAAGGGGTACTTATTCTTGTTCACTTTGAACTCATATGCTGAACACATTCACATCCCACACACCTGTTAGATTGTCTTATGTAGTTTAAATCTTAGTGTAGATCGATTCTCTTGACCTGACAAGATTTTCCTCAAGGAATATTTTGTAGATCCTCAAATGTTTTTGTGGTTGTGTAGTCAGTTGGGTACTTCACTTCCAGATGCGTTACCACCCATCTCATTTCCTAGGTACCCCTTATTTAGTCCACAATTTCACATCCTTTAGCTTTGGATGCCTTGAGTCAAGATTAATTCAATCTTTATTCCTATTCTCCTTTCCAGAGTGCCCCCCCAGTGGTGCAGCAGTATGTCAGTAGACTCGCATCACTAGAAACCTGGTTTCAATATCCCCTTGGTGGGCAGAGCACAGATAACCCATTATGTAGCTCTGTGCTTAATTCCAAACACTCAACCAAATACTTTAGCACAGATAGTTCTTATAGCTTTGCATTAAATTCAAAAAACAAACCTTCCCAGAATTTTATTCATTATTCAAATCACTTGAGTCTTTCTCATTGCACTTTTCTGACCTGTTTCACCTTGGTTTTCATATCTATGTCAGTCATTATTTCTATTACCATTTTCTCTCTCCTCCTCTGTGCTTCATCAGCTTTAGTCATCTGCATGTCATCCTGTCATCATCACAATCCAGCTACACATGTGGTATTTGTCCAGTCCCTTGTGGTGCAGTCTGGACTCTCCTCATGTGTAGCATTCTTTTTCCCTGTTCCCCTAGTTTTCATCTCCTGTCCTCTTCCTTTTGTTTTGTTATTTTCAGTTGCTTTATCTCCCTCATTCTACACTCGCACCTTTTCCCTCCCTTCTCTTTCACATTTGTGTTTCTCTTTTTGTCTGGATATTCTTCTTTGTCCTGGTTGTGCTCTTCAGTGATGTGTTACCTGCATGGCTTCCTTCTATAGTTACTATCCCCACCTCTTTCTCAATTGTCTCTCAATTTCCACTGTTTCCCAGATGTCCTCATCAGATCTGTTATTTCACTCTCTCTCTGGCTGCCCACTTTCATTGTCTATGGAAAAAGATCATTCAAGCTGGCACTACACACCATATTTTTTCATTATTCATTATGTAGCCATTTCTTCCTCACTGGGATCAAGAATTCCATCCATTGGTATTTTACACAACTCAGTTCTAGGTAATTTTTTTAATTCATTATTTTTATTACAGGGGCTCATTTTATGTGTTGGATCCCACTCTGTGGCAAGTGAATTTTATCCAGGTATACTAATCCTTAAATCCATGCTGTATGTCATTTAAGATCCATACCACCCATTGTTGAGAGGGATGGAGTGTTCCACAAGACCACAAATAGGATCATAAATATGTCCATCCCATTCCATACCAACTCATGGAGTTAAGCAGTGTCAGGATAACTGCCCATCCATCTGATCACAATTGAATAAATCAGGTCTGGCATGGTTCTAAAAATAGGATTTTGTGATCACCTATTTTATGTTCTCCAGTATTGTGTCCCTGTGGACTCCCCACAATGTTGTTCCCCTCACCCTCTTTGAATGAAGTATGGTAGTCCTTGTCCTATACCAGCTCCTAGCCACTGAAATGGTGGATCATGGAGGCATCCTCCAGAGTGTGCTCAATCCCATTCTTTGGACTGGATGATACATTCCCAAAGCCACCTGGTTTTGGTCTGGAGTTTATCCTCCTCATGCATACCATCTTCATAATGTCATCCAGATGTTCACTCCAAAGTGGTTGATGTTGATTGTGTACTAGATCTGCATGGATGTACCGACCTGGGTTTTTGGAAGGGAAGTCCTCTTTCTCTTTTGGTTCCTGGTCCTGAGGTGAAGACCCTTCTCCTACTGTGGCCCATTTGCTCCTCTTCTTGTGCCAACAAGTTTTGATTACAGTCTGATGTACCTTATCAACTCTACACAATTTGGTGCATTCATATAAATGTTAGATGTGCTTCTTTTCTATCCAATGTGTATCTTCATGTTAGACAAAGACTATACCTGGTACAAACATGGTGCAGTCTCTAACAGGTATTTTCCTCTACATAGAGATATCACATTCCTTGGGCTCTCTATGAATGCTTTTTGAAGGGTATTCATTGAGGTACATTTTGCATCAGTCTCTCCACCATTTCAGTGTGGGATTCTAGCTGTTATGTGAGGGGAAGATAAAGTATCATATTGAAAGTTATAATTTTCCTACACTGAAAATTAATTTCTTATAGACACGTACCTCTACTAACACTTCCCACCTATCATCTCCACTTCTGGTGCTTCTTTTCTTAAGTGAAGATTGGGTTCCACAATATGGAGGGAGCCATCTGCACCAGAAGGGTGTGTTGCACTCATATAAATGGATGGTTTTCACATACTTGCATGCTACACTGCAGCTGTATCATGTGTACACACTTGAGGGTAGATGGAAGTATCAGTATTAATGGTAAGCAGACACTGAACATAAAGAGGGCAGCACTGAATAAGAAAATCTATTATGGAGGTAAGTATCTATAGGGAGTAGGTTATCGGTGTAGGAAAATTATAACCTTTTATTCCCTTTGGGTGTAATAAATTTACATGTACCGTTAGCTCTATTCATAAACATCCTTGTGTAAACATATTGGTGAGAAATATACAGAACAATTTTATTGTTTGATTGGACCATAAAATCTTCTCTCAATTTATTATATGGGCTATAATTATATCTTTTGACTCGTATGTTCTTGTGGGTATGAATGTAGGATTATTGGTCGGATTCATTGTATCATACCTTCTTATCACTGCCAAGAAAGATTCTGTATTTGTAAGTTGCCTTCCTATGAGGAATGAAATTAAAATTTGTTAACTGCAGGATTGATTTTGAGGCATCCTTTAAGTCAAGAAATACAATGTTTTTCAGGGTTTATTTTAGGTTCAATCTGAAGGAATGATATGGGTTCTTTATGATTTCAAGTAGAAAGTTTTAACTATAACATTGTAACTCAAGCCTTTGGTAACTCATGAATGTTTATTCCATGGAATTGTGCACACATTGTAAATTGTGGTGTATGGAAGTCATAGTTGAATAAGTAGCACAATTTTCAATACTCACCTGTTTCTTGTAATATTTAGTGACTACTTTGGATTTTTTCAAAACCTTTTAATCCATGTATTTTACATAAATGTGAAAACATGTAGATACTTGCAAGTATAAAGACTAGTCTTTTAGCCTGCCACCATGCACTGGACTTTTCTGGTTCCACATATTGGTTTTCTTGTTACCTATGAGGTGACAACAACAGCTCAGGAGTCAGAATGGTTCTCCCTCATACCTTGTACCTGTACAAAATTTATATTTATGCCTTTTCTAATCCTGTTCTCAGCTCAAAATCATACCCAGAGATAGCTTTACATATGTACATATAGATAAAAAGTAAAAAGGGTAAATTTAATCACCAAAGTACATAGTAAGTAAAAATGTGGCATTATCAACTTGCTTTAATGTATGCTAACATTTTTAAATTCAGTTATAGTAAAGTTTTTTGTTGTGCAAAGTGCCAACAAATAGACAATTTGATCCAAAAAATACTAATTTATGGCTACTGTGATGAACAGTGTTAAATAGATAAGGAAGCTTCTATGAGATAAAAGACAGAAGAGTAAAAATAAATTCAAAGCTCTAATGAAAGAGGGCCTTTTCTAGATTAAAAAATTCCTTATACTTCTAGAACTGTGGGGAAAATTTTTTAATTTAATCATGATGAGGGTTTAAAACTATAAGCTTGGAAAGGAATTTTTTCCTACATTTTTAAACTTTTCAAGACCATTTTATATTTTCACTGTTTTCTTGTGGATTTTTTCTTCTTGTAATTTGTATTTAATGTTACTGTTTGTAGTGATTTTTCCATTTAATTTACTGTTAAATTGGACCTGTTGATAACAGTGTAAACGTTTTATGATACATTTGTAAAATTTAAAAACAAATTGGTTTGTGTGACATAAGCTTGGATAAATAACTCAATGAATGATATTGAAAATAAATGTTTCATAAGCATGCTATAAGCTAATCAGTATGCTATTCCAATCAATACACAGATGTCTATTACATTACATGTACATTTCCTTAATAGCTACATAAAGGCCAAATCCTTTATGTAAGAGATGGTTTGTTTACACCTTAACCCTTATTATCAGAATTTACATTATCTGCTGTTAACCTGTTGCAAGCTGTACACCATACACATCACACTCACGTTCAACTCTTGGAGGTAAATCTTACCTTATGCAATGAGTTAGTAGTCAGTGGGTTAAATGAACTTAGAGCACACTGAAATAGTAATTGGTATGACACAATACATCACAGAACAGTACAAGAACATGCTATTCAACATTTAAATGCTACACAGACTGTTAAGTCACAATAATGTTTGACTTTGAGTCTTCCAAACATATATTTCAAGTTGAAGTAATTACCAAAGATTTCATTTGATTGTCTTGTTTGCCATTTGCAAGTGCCTATACTGAGATATTGCTTATCATACTGTGAATCAGTAGGTAGGTAAAGCCCAGGACTGAAAGTAGATCTCGTGTTACTCTAACTAACTGTAAGCTCTAAGTGCTTATCTTCATAAAGTATTAGTGAAAATCCATTTGGTTGATCAGGTAATCCAAAAAAGAATAATACTTACAACCCATCTCTGCTTAAATGTAGGGAGACAATCTCATGACTGTTACTAAATTTACCATTGACAAATCTAGTCACAAATAAACTAACTCCTAACCAACAATAAGGCTCATAAATATGAACTTTAAAATTTAGTCCTAAGCATATTTAAATAATTTCATTGTTATTGATACCTATGTACATGGGAACTTAAAGACAAAACATAAAAGAATCTGTATTGTAACATTTATAACATATATTTATCCTTCCCAATATTCAAAAATATGTTCTGAGTTATGAAAAATTATAAGGTATAAGGCTGTATGTTGCATAATCTTAAAGTGTAATATTTTTATGACTCAAGAATGGCTTGTCAGTGTGAATTTGTATTAGACAGAGCATGTATAATTTACCTTAGGTAATAATGATAAAATCTTTTATCCCATTTTGAAAAAAATAAAAAAATTGCAGACAGTTAAATTCTTACAAAGTTTTTTGGTTGAAATCCACTCACAATGCCAGACTTGTAAATTTTGTTTTTGGATGGTTTGAAAGAGCTGGCTTTAGATCTTTTGTTCTTAAAGAAGTACATATTTCACTAAGAGAAATTATATATTCAGTTCCACTGTTGATAAGAAATTTAAAAAAAGGAAAGTTTATTTAGGCTTTAAATTTTTCTAATCATCGATTGAAATTTTTATTGGATTTCACATTTTACACTAGTTAAAAGTTCCACATCAGTATGTTTTCTTTTGGTGGTGAAATTTATTTTGCTGATCCAATTTCACAAATTTAGCATTTTACTCTGTTTGTCCTGAATATTGATCCTTTATTTTGGTGTTTTGTTAAAATCTTTTTTTTTCTTTTCATTTCTTATACTTAAATAGCTAACATAATTTTATTTAAACCAAGGATGAAAATATTAATAAAAATATTTCTCTAGGGTTAGGTGTAAGGCTGAATTTATATTCCCTAGTGTCTTTTTAACAATTTTCAAACTGTATTTATTTCTTTATTTATTGATTTTAATATAAGTTTGTATAATTATTAACTTGTATATTTATTTATAAAAATGAGTTTACAGGTTTTGTGATTTAATAACAAATATTTCATAATCATGAAGTTAGTGTTAGTAAAACTAAATTGTATTGTGAAATCTTTTCATACATATTATATATATATATCTCTTGAATAGTAATTGACCAAAAATCAATTGTTTCATATCAGTTGTGTTACATTTCTTATTTCGTGAGAGTGAAAAACCAAAATTGAATTGTTTTTTGTATTGTATACGTAAATGTAAAAGAAACAAATAATTCTTTGTGTTCTAACTTGATCAGATTCTTCCAGTTGAATCAAAAGATATCATAAATAATAATAAAAAAAACTTTCACATTATCAAAGTACAATTCTCAGTACTGAAAGTTACAAACTTTTGTTCAAAAAGTAAATCTTATCGATGAAAGTAGAGTACAATGTGACTTTAGTGTAAGTTTTAAGTTTCTTTGGTAAATATTTTTGTTGTTCATGTATATAATGCTGAAAACCTGTTTGTAGTATCTGGGGTGTAACTTTGCTACACAACAAACAATTTTTAAATATAATTTTGAGTAAGAGATTTAATTTCACAATAAAAGAAACTTCATAGTCAGTTTTGAATCTGTTGTGTTCTAAGATCCTGACTTTAGAATAATATAAATTAAATAGATGTCTGGTGAAGTACATGTATTAAAAGGTGGCTTCTGAAAACGTAATTTTACATATTTCATAACAAAATGGTGGTTATGAAATATGTTATACATTAGATTATTCATATCAGATGATAACATATTGAACTGAAAGCATTTAATTGATAGTTAAGAAATTTATTTATCTGGACACAAGATGGTATAGCCTAGATCGTGTAACAAGACCATAATATATCGTATCAATTACCCCTTTATTTCTTTTTATAAATAATCATTTTTTCCTTTAAACTAAAGCCAAATGTATGTCTTTGTGTGTGAATGTATACATATATACATACACACACACCTAGTGTCCTGGCATGTGATTATGAGCACCTCTAAAAGTGGTATTGTCCAAAATACTAACAATATTTTCATGCACATGATATTCATAACTACTGAACATGAAACCCCTTTTAAACATGAAAAATATCAAACCACCAGATACTTGATGGTTATGTTTCTGTTCTGTGCTTGTCTTGTATAGTAGGTTGATATCATTAGTATGAATTCTGTGACTATGCTGCTGATTCTATTATGCTAAGACACTTGTGTATATATGTAAACTTTGTACTTCAACAGAACATGTTTTGGATTATAGAACATTTTGTTTTCTGAAAATAAATGAATTGCTAACATTTAAGAGTAATTTTGAAACCTAAAATACGTTAAGATTTTCATTTTATAAATCAAGAAGAAATATAAATGCAGAAGAGGAATTATATATCTTCTTTAGATGGTACTATGATTTAAGTTATCACCATAGCCTTTAATATACTGAGGCTCCATATGATAATATGAACATTTGATATTCATAATAATACTATTAGTTTTCTCAGTATGGCACAAATATATTTTTAGTTTCAAAGATAAACAAACACACTATTTGTTAGTGCCCAAAATGACACCTGGTATTAACAAAACAAAATTATTAAATAGATAAGCTCATTTTCAAGTCTGAGTTAATTACTGGAGTTTTCTACCTTTTTATTCTACTGTTGTGTTTATTCTTCACTTTAGAGTATTTATTACATAATTTATAAAGTTTGTGTAAAATTTGGGTAAGGGAAGAATGTCCATAAGTTCTGTAAAGGTGCATTTATGTAGAGAATATGAAAACCTGTTGGGTATTTTCTCAAGTTATAAAGTAAGTTATAGTCAGTACAGAATTCTTCAGTCAAGCTTTTTAAAATGGATATATTGTTTACAGAAATTACAGAAATTAGTGTGAACTGAATTGTGATAATGAATTTTAGAATTTTTACATTAACATGTTTATTAAATACATTAAAAAACTGTACATTTTAGTGAATTTTGACAGTATAGGGCATTTTATCTTTTTTTTAATGTCTGTAAAATGTCTGTCTGATCACTCTTGTTCATTAAAAACCTGACCTGACCCATGTTCTACTAGGTCTTAAAGTCACTACACTGCCTCATGTTGGGTTTTTAAGAAAGCTGAACCCCTTCTTTTCAAACCTAATTAAAACTTGTACCTGAAAAAGTCACTTCACACGAATATACATATATACTCAAAGTTTGTTGATTTTTTTTAGCTTATCTGTTATTTTTGTTAATTCAACATTTCATAAAAGACATTGCATTTGTATTTACCTTTCTTGTTTCTCTGTTAGGGATTTACACTTATTCATTTGATGTGCAATTCTTTCTACCATTTATTTATTTGGTGTATATGATTTTAAATCATTATGAAAGTAAGCTTTTCTTTCATATTTGTAGTTCTGTATATGAATAAAAATATATTTATGGTTACGTTTACAAGAGTGTACAATAAAGGTGTTTTTATATTGTTGCTTCAAGATTATAGTATAAATTCTATGTGCATTATCTTATATTAGAGAAGAGATTTAGTGTTCACATTTACATCTTCCAAGTTTTGCTTTATGATAGTAGATAAGATTTAAAAAAATTGCTTGAAATTTGTTTACCTGTTGAAATTTTAAAAAAAATTTTTACCATTGATATTAACCTTCACAGAGTAACCAAAACATTCACAAAATTTGTTTAGCACTAAAACCATAAAGATGTTCATAGGAAGTTTATGCATCAATTTTTGATTTTCTGCCAATGTGTTTTCATAGATATCTTATGGTTTTAATATGTAGCTTCTTTGCTTGTGTAGTTAACTTGTTGAAAGGTTTGATAATGATACTACATACTGGAGCTGTTAACATTTTATAAGTTGAAGTATGATATGTAATTTCAGCATTTAATCAGTAAAAGGCAATAAATACCATAAATAAAAATCTTTTATGTCTATCCTTTAGTTTTTTTATTTTTATACATTATACATTAATGAACTTATATTTTTCTTGCTGAAAAGATAAATCGTGCTTTGGCAAAGGTTTGACAGTTTAAAACTGCGAGGTTTCACCTTTCCATAATTAAAATCGCACCCTGTGCAGGTTTTACTGCAGTTAGTTAAGACCCTTGTGAACAAAATGCAAGTCGTGTAAACTTGCTTTACTCTTAACCATTGCCTATGGTTACATACAAAATTAGTCAATACTTTGCTTGGTCACACCTGAGCAAAGGAGTGGTACAGAGGTTTGTGCCAGTTGTTACTAACTCAGAGTTAATCTCTGCTTTAATATACTGAACGAAAATTATCACCACCTAGTAATGACTTTGGCCCGATTTGAAACTGTAATATAAATACAAACTTGAGATCTTTTGTTAGAGAAGGGCAGCAACGTTTTGTTCTTCCTCTGTTTCAAGAATCAGATAATTTGAAAACAATTTGTTTTCTTGAGATGTTTCTAGAAAAATACACGAGCCACTTGTACTAGCCTTCAGATCCCTAATTCTGGACTGATGGACCACAGCACCGTCCACTAACACTTGAGCAATTTTCATCAAATAGTGGAATTTAACCATTACTCTTATTATGTTCCTACAGTCCATAGATTTACAAAGCTAAAATCAGGGGTTCAATTCCCTTCGGTGGGCTCAGCAGATAGCCCGGTGTGGCTTTGCTATATATATATATATATAAAAAAAACACACCTTATGGTCCCAAAGCATGGAAGGTAAAACGACGCGTTCGCATCAAATACCCTCAGATTCAGAGTAGTACAGTAACCCACGTTCTGCTCTTAAATGACTTAGAAACCATCATATTTTTCTTTGTTTGAAAGTAATGTTACAGCTTTTCGTTTGTTATTCCGAACTTCCCTTAATGCAAACTAAATACATTATCTATTAGGAGAGTTTGAGAACTCTATAGAGGAAAGTACTGCAGAATAATATTTTCTGGCCTCTAATTGTACTTATCTTCATTATTTATTTTAAATCTGCAATTAAATAGAAGTAAAACATGCCTCATAAAGTTTTTAATATTATCAGGTAAGACACAAGAGAAGAGGGGTCGGACGAATCTTTTTTTCTGATGTCAGAAGAACATTATCGTTACATACTTGCAGCGCAGCTGCTCATGGTACTTAACGTTTCATACTTAGTCAACATTCTTCTGATGAAGCATTAGCATGTTTTTATTTCAAATAGTCGCATGCCCCCAGAACCCCGTAACATTAGTTTACCTTGCAAAATAAGGACCCCGCATTTTAAACACACTTCGTACGGATCTGTATAAATCTTGAATCCTGATTGTTTTTTGTTTTTTTTAATTTTGCGCTAAGCTACTCGAAGGCTATCTGCGCTAGCCGTACCTAATTTAATAGTGTAAGACTAGAGGGAAGACAGTCATCATCACCCACCACCAACTTTTGGGCTACTCTTTTACGAACGAATAGTGGAATCGACTGTCATATTATAACGCCCCATAGCTGAAAGGGTGAGCATGTTTGTTGCGATGGGGATTCGAACCCATGATCCTCAGATTACGAGTTGAGCGCCTTAACCACCTGCCCACGGCTAGCTTTGCGCGAAATTCAAAAATAAACAATCCATTCTCTGTAACAAGTAGGCCTGGCATGGCCAAGCGCGTAAGGCGTGCGACTCGTAATCCGAGGGTCGCGGGTTCGCGCCCGCGTCGCGCTAAACATGCTCGCCCTCCCAGCCGTGGGGGCGTATAATGTGACGGTCAATCCCACTATTCGTTGGTAAAAGAGTAGCCCAAGAGTTGGCGGTGGGTGGTGATGACTAGCTGCCTTCCCTCTAGTCTTACACTGCTAAATTAGGGACGGCTAGCACAGATAGCCCTCGAGTAGCTTTGCGCGAAATTAAAAAACAAAACAAAACAATGTAACAAGTAGATGATTTGCAGATGCTAACAATCCTTGTCATCGTAGTTGCTTTATCGAAGTCTCTGATAAAGAAAAACGGCGATTTTCACGAAGTGTGTCAGGCACATGTTTTGCACATTCTTTTAAGAGAATTCACCAACCTTTACCCGCTTTTAAAAATCAAAATATAGTAAGGTGAATAAAAGACTTGTATTCGAAGTTCCATTACAAAGGTAATATAAACCATTTAGCGTTCAAGGTTATTCTTTCATCATATTATATCGAATATCGGAAGTTTTTAAAATCATACAAAATATGCTGGTACATATTTGTTGGAAATGTTGGGATCCACCGTAACACTATGCCGCCCAAGTTATTTTACCCTCAGAGTTTTATAAATAAAAGTAATACACGTATGATTTATTTATTTTATTAAATTATTTTTGTTGTATGAGGTAATAGTTTGATAAGTAATTTGAAAATTGGAACAGAGAGTTTAATGTAAGAAGAAAAAATATATATCAGTCGGTGATAGTTTGTACTTTCGCCTTCAACGTTTTATATACTGCCTTTATATCAGAACATGGGTATATTGATTAATAACTCACAAAATAACAGAGGGAATGGGTTTTATTGCTGCGAGCAAAAGCGCTCATAATTGAATCCAAACGTGTTTAAAATTAATTAACCTCTTTCAGTACCTGTTTCGTACCAGTAGTGTTACTGAACAAAATGCAGTCAAAGTGATTGACACCCCTGGAGGGCTCCTTTTCGAAGTCCAGATGCATTGCCTGATAGTAATAAAGGACTATTAATTAACTGACATTCAATATAATATGTTATGGATTTAGGTAACAACAAATAAAGCAACATCAGCTGTTACTGACACCTTAATAATCTAAAGCGATGTGTGTATCTCTACCGTGTGGCAAGATCACCCAAGGTATTAAAACATGAATTCAGCAAATCTGTGTCGCATTGAATACGTGAGTCTGATATTCAAAATTGCATATCGTATTTTTTATTAACAGTTATATTTTGTTTTGTTAGTAACCGAAATGTGCTCTCAGCAGCTACACAACAGTCGCGTATCCACGAGACATTCTTTATTTTCATGTGATTGCACTCTTTTCGTCATTCTCCTTAACAAGTTGTTGATTACTTTCTATAACACGAATGCATTGTAACATATCGTTTAAGGACAAAAAAGTGACCTACTGGTCTATCTCGGCTATCTTATTCTCTGGGTTGTTTGGTTTGTTTCAAATTTCGCACAAAGCTACTGGAGAGCTATCTGCGCTAGCCGTCCCAAATTTAGCGGTGTAAGACAAGAGAGAAGGCAGCTACTCATCACCACCCGCCGCCAACTCTTGGGTTACTTTTTTACCAACGAATATTGGGATTGACCGTCACATTGTAACGTCCCCACTGATGAAAGGGCGAACATGTTTGATGTGACAGTGATTCGAGTGCCTTAACCACCTGGCCAAGCCAGGCCTCTTATTCTCTAAACTAAATTAAAACTATTACATAAATATTTTTTTAGAAAATCTTAGATCCAGCCCTTATCATTCACACAGTTATTACTTTTTCTCTTAAACTCACTAAAATGTACTGCCTTCACAACATCCGAAGGCAACCATTGTGAAATTAAAACATCGTCTTATCTGAAGATGACTCCTACTCTGACAAAATTCATATTTGTGTCCTCTGGTCCTTGAGTATGTAAAAATATGATGCATCAATACTATCAGTTCTATTTACGATCTTACGTATCTCAATCGAATTCCTCTAACTCTTCTTTTTCGAGAGAAAATAATTTCAGAGATCTTAACCTTATTTCACATGAAAACTCCTACATCTCGGGCGCTATTCTAACAACCCTCTTCTGAACCTTTTCCAACAATACTATACCTTTCCTAAGCCAAGGTGCCCATGAGTGAACAAAATAGTACAAATTTAGCCTAAACAATAACCTATAAAACGAAACCATAACCTGCTTAGAATTATATTCAATATTTACATAGAAACAACCCCAAATCATATTTGCTCTACTAGCAGTAGTTGCACACTGCTTGGATGGCTTAAGAGACTGGCCAACCATTACACCAAAATCCCTTTTTTTCATGACAATGTTAAATCTGTTTCAACATAAATTACACTTACAATTCAAATTATAACTTGCATCATTCACCTTGCATTTATTAGAATTAACACTCATCTGCCATTTATTGAACCAACTCACTAAATAACACTATGTAACAAAATTTTTACTTTTTCTTGTTCCTGGGCAGAAAGTGTTATTTCCCAATTGCTTATGCCTAAAGTAAATGGAAAAGACCTATTTTTCTCTTCAAACTTGCTTTTGTGACCTGGGAGCGTATAATGAATACATGATGGGAGACTATATTTGGGAGCTGATACGTGAAGGTGATTTACATTACAGTCACAAATCTCGAAAATCTACCCACTTCTAAACATTTTTGTTCATTTTTGTATAACTTTAGTATAAATACATGTAAATCTTGATTTATATGTTGTTTTATTCAGACCTTATATGTAAATGAAAAAGTGCAAATTTGCCCGTTTTTACATAGAAAATAGATTAATTTCTAAATTTCATTATCTATGTCACAAAAGTAAAGTTTTAAGGAAATAATGGCCATTTTCTGTACTTTTACAATATAAGCAATTAAGAAATAACACATACTATTCAGGAACAAAATTTGTTAGACAGTGTTATCTAGATCCTTTTGTATATTAGCAGCATTCTTTTCACAGCTACAACACCTAAGACCTCGATATCATTTGCAAAATTAAGTAATTTACTTACTGTTCTTTTATTTATGTCATTGATGTAGACCAAAAGGAGCAAAGGTCCTCCAAAACTGAGCCCACAGGTACTCCATTTCTGTCATTAATCCAAGTTAATCAAACTCCATTAGTAACAACCCTCTGCTTTCTTCTATTCAGCCACTCTTCTATCGAATTTGCTAACTTATTCTCCACACCTATAGAAATAATTTTGACAAGCCTTTTCTGTGGCACCTGGTTAAATGCTTTCTAGAAATACAGATACACCAAATCTACACTCTTACTCTCATCTATGTAAGCACTTACCTCTTCAAAGAATATCAAGTGATTTGAAAGGCAATATTTTCGTTTAGTGAAACCATGTTAACGATCCAATACAATCCTAAACTTTGTTAAATGGCTTTCCAAACAATGTTTTATGAAATTTTCCAAAGGTTTTAACAGAAGTGATCCAAGATTAATTGGTGTATAATTGCTTGAATAATTTTTATCACCTCCTTTGAAAAGATGAGTCACACTAGCTAACTCTCAATCTTCTGGTACCTGTCCATAATTCAAGGACTGACAAAAACAGTAACAAGTGACCCGCATATTTAATATTTACCCTCCTTCGAAACCCTTGTGGAAATATTATCTGGCCCAATATCCATATCGTTCTTTGAATACGTAAATTATTTTAACCAGTTCGGAAGAAATGTAGTCGTCCAGTTCGATCTTGTTTCCATCTATGAACTGCTGATGTGGAAGAGTACTTCAATTTTCGTTAGTAAAAACCAAAGAAAAAACAAAATTTAATTATCCAGCCTTCTCAAAATTATCAAATACAAGTCCTCCTTTTTCATCCCTCAGACCATTCAACCATATTGTACTAAAAAAGTCCTTATTGTTATTTTTTACACTTTTAGCTAACTTTCTCTCGTGCACCTTTTTTGCTGTTCTAATTTCGTACTTTCCCAACCTTTATGACCTTCCATAATCTTCTGTCATGGTAGTCATTTTTAAAGCTGTTATGCTTTTATTTGATTTTATCTCATACTCTTTGTAAGCCAACCTGGTTTTTACTTACATCTACATTTTGCTTTCTACAAGGAATAATTTTATCTTCAATAGTTAAAAATATATATTTAATATTCTTTCACATCTGATGCAGTATTGAAACGAATAAAGCAATGTTAACTTGCACACAGATGTTCCCCATTTTCCACCCTCTCAATCATTTCTATATTTGAAGCTAACAATACATTTAAAATAACATTGTTTGTTGTAGTTTCTTTGGCTATATGGCTTAATATCAACTGCAAATTTAATTAAATTATTGATCATTCCTTCATTTATATCACTGATGTAAATAAAAATGCAAAGGTCCTCAGACCAACCCCTGAGGTACTCCACTTGTAACGCTAATCCAATATGACTGAACTCCATTTATAACAGCCCTCTGCTTTCTTCCGTTCATCCATTCTTCTATGCAATTTAAAAACTTATCCTTCACGGCTGTAGATATAAGTTTTATAAGCCTTTTATGTGACACCTTATCAAATACTTTCATAAATACAGATACATCAAAATCTAAACCCCTTGCCCTCGTCTAATCTTTTCAAAGAATGTCAAAAATTTGTGAGACAAGACTTTCTCTCAGTGAAACTACGTTGACTATCCAATAAAGTTCTAGATTTGATAAAGTTTTGACATCGCAAAGAATCGTTTATGAGATTTTCCCAAACTTTTCTCACAACTAATCTAAGAATTATAGGCTTAAAATTACTGGGACAATTTTTATCGCATTGCTTGAAAAAAAAAGAGTAACATTAGCTCACTTCCAATCCTTTTTACACCTGTCAACTGTTCAGAAAAATAGTAGCAAATAGCTCATATATCTAATCTAATCTTAACTTTATTTAAAACTCTGGATGACATATTATTCAACCTTATTTATAATATTTATATTCATATTAATATTTATATTATTTAACTCTTATCGTCTATTAAACTTCTCAAATTTTCTGAAGCCTTAGATATTCATGTGATCATCTTTTTTGAACTTTTTTCCATCTACCAGCCATTCACGATGAGGAATACTGTTTAAATCTTCATTAGTAAAACCTAAAGAAAATGCAGAAGTTAATAACTAAGTCATCTCTTAATCATCAGATACAAACCTTCATTTATTATCCCTCTAGTGCTCTACCCATCCTAACGTATTGTTTATTCTTAATTTATTTAAAGAAATATATACTGTTAATTTTTACATTCTCAGCCAACCTATTTTTATACATCCTTCTTAATGTCCCAATTTTCTGTTTCACCAGCTTTCTTGATCTCCTCTAATCTTATAAATCTCCTGTTATACCACTCGATTTAAATTTCTTAACTTTGTGATGCTTTCATTTGATTTTATCTCATATACACTTTGTGAGCCACCCTGGTTTTGTTGTTGTTTTATTTATTTACTAATACTCTTTCCATTGTATAAGGAATATGTTTGTCTTGAATATTTGTTTATTTTGAATTTCGCGCAAAGCTACACTATGGCTATCTGCGCTAGCCCTCCCTAATTTAGCAGTGTAAGACTAGAAGGAAGACAGCTAGTCATCATCACCCACCGTCAACTCTTGGGCTACTCTTTTACCAACGAATAGGGGGGATTGATCGTTATATTATAACGCCCCCACGGCTGAAAGGGTGAGCATGTTTGGTGTGACGGAGATTCGAACCCAATATATTCAAGTGCATTCTTCGAATCAGTATAACATCTTAACTCTGATTTGTGATAGAACTCGATTTTGGAGCTGGGAGGCAGTTTCGAATTCGTATGATACAATAAAATGTGTGGGTGTTATAAGAGTGACAGTCAATTACTTAGTGTAGATAGTTGGTGGTGGATGCCGCTAACTGTCTATCTTTACTCTGGTCAGTAGTTCAAAACAAGGGACGGCAGAAAATAGCCTTAGTAGATTTACCATAATATATAAATTCGCCTCAAAACTATTTTGAGGTCAATCAGTTTTTAGAGTTTTTAAATTTCAATATGAAATAAAAACACGCATGTAAAACTAGCATTCATATTATATTACAACATGTAAATCTGCCATGTCAGATTATGGGCTATTTTCTTAACTGTGCTGATGTATTTCAAAAATAAAAAAATGTAGACGTAAAGGGTATCAGTTAATTAAATTACAATATTCTTACTGCAAATAAACTTAAAATGACATTATCAGTTCTCTATTTCTTCTACGACATCACAAGAAACGTTTGTCTTTCTAGCATGTTTTTGAACGAAACATATATCCTCATTAGCAAGGTGTGAAATACAAATAGTATTTTTGAAAAGTATCATAATATTCATGTGAACTTGTACATGTATAATGTACTTATATCATCTCAATACGTTCATAATTATAAAATGACAAATCATTTTTAAAAGAAGTACGAAAATTGAAATTTGTATGAAAATAGAACTGAAATATTTAAATGAGCATTTCAGTGTTGTAATTATTTAATTAAGACCTTTATTCGTACTATGCAATATTTGTTGTGAAGTGATAATTTAGAGTAAAGAGACCAACGGAACATTTACATCCATGGTTTGGCCTCCATATAGTCCCGAAATGAATATTGTTAAGACTGAATGAAGTTGCAAGGAATCTGAAAGGTCAAAGGGAACGAAACAGCTTTGCTGAAGTACGATACAAAGCACCTCAAATAAGATTTCACAATAATTCATTGATAAACGTAATGTAGTACAAAACTTTGCTTTGATGCTCTATATAAAGCAAAAACAAAATACCAGCGTAGAGTACAACTTATTTTCTTTTATTTTTTATATTCTGTGATAGTATGCTGTACTAATTACAAAGTGACAGTTAGTTGAAACCTCATGGTTTGTGACTCCTGCATGTGTGTTATCTGTGTATTTCTATAATTATTTCCAGTACTAAACATTTCCCCTGAGACAACTATCTCTGTGAAAAAATGTCTCTCCAGATAACTGCCCATCGTAACCATAACTGCAGTTAACAGGAAGTTAATATAACTGAATAAAATGGAAAAAATATATATATGTTTTCGTGAAATACCTTGTAATCATCAATGAATGTGAAACGTTGCAATAGAATGCACGATCTCAGAGTCCATAATATTGAACTTTTTTTATTGAGATTAAACACTATTACATTTGGTATGTTGTTATAGGATAATAATATTGAACTATATGAAGTTATATAACGTAAGTGCTTGTTTATGTGCTAGAAAATAATGTAATTTATGAGTTATAATTTTCAACTTTTGTGTGTAATTCTGTGTGCTGACTTCTTAACCAGAATGGTAAATTTTGTTTATTGTAATAAAATAAAAATGTTGAAGTATACAAAGCTGTATAACGTAAGTACATGTTTAAGCAGAATAAAATGGCACAGGTTTCATGTTAAATTTTGTTTATTGTAATAAAATAAGATGTTAACTTATGTAAAGTTATATAAGTTATATAGCGTAAGCGCATGTTAAAGTGAAAGAAAAATTAACCAAAGATTAAAATGAACTAATTTCAGATCACACGAGTGCGGTAGATTGATCCATTATTTTATTAACATTGGGAAATGGTTGATCATATAAGCTGTCAGAAAACTTAAAATGTTATTCTTGAAAGAATCTAAGAAAGAGCTCAGTTTCTGCCAGGAGAAATTTCCTCACACCAACACATCATTTATTCAGTAATGTGCGCTGTCATAACAATAGATACATGAAGAAATGGCTCGTGTGATTTCTTTGTGTTTTTACTCTACCGTAAGTACCGAAAATGATGAAAATTAATAACATCTTACTTATTGATGTCAGTATGATTTGCAGAAAACCTAGATTCCTTTTTGATACGGATGTATCTGAAAAATTACTTAAACACAAATCAAGTGGAATGTAACTTCAAGTGACAAATGTTGCCCCGTGGAATCTTGCCTTAAAGCTACTTCATCACACACCAACGATGACTTCAAGTACATTACTGGTTATTTTCTGTCCGAAGAAACAATGCCAGGTAAAAAGTTAAAGAACATTGTTATTGAAAGTATAATAAAGGTTCATGTAACATGTTGGCTAGGTTAAATAAAGTTATTGTAGAACAGCAGTGCTACCAGTACTGTAAACTTGATTATGTGGCAGTTCATTATCACAGTTGGAACTGATGTCTTAAAGTGTGGGAAAGTCAATATGATGGCATCCTGTACAAAATATTACAAGTTAAGGAGGGTAATCAATGAACCTAAAGCTAGTGAATTGAAATATTTTCGTGCTGAGTAAATTTATCCTCTTAGGAGGATCTTTTGCTACTTCAGAAATCATCTAAATCATTTTCTTTTGAGAAAGTTTTAAAGTGGCTACATCTTTATTCTTGTGGATCGCCCGCTGTGTGGCAGTCTAAAAACATATATAAAGAACTATTCAAACTGTCACAGTAGAAGCTAAACTCAAAATGATAGTGTAGTAGGACTGTCTGTTCCTAAAGACAGGTTTAGCATGTTTTGTTGCCAATATAAATAACAGATGTTCTCGGTTTTAGACTAGCTCCATCAATAGCTTGGTTAGTTCTCAGGAAGTTTAAAATCATCTTTGGTTTTGTTCTCTTGTCATTCAAGACTTATCCTGTTTTCGTGAACTAACTTGTAATCATCAATGAATGTGAAACCTTGCAATAGAATGCACGATCTCAGAGTCCATAATATTGAACTTAAACTTTTTTATTGAAACTAAACATTAACTGTTCACACATAGTTGCTATCTGTGAATTTTAGTTGCAACCCCATAATGATTCTTCTATTCCAGGATACTTAATTCATCAACAAGATCGTATTGATGGAAGTCATGATAAACTTTTATGCCTATTCATGCAGTTTCTTCTTGTTCGCCTTCATGATGTATCACCCTTTGAAGACTTAAATACTAATACATTTTTTTTATTTTCTCCATTGGTCAGTGTTTAATGTATAACCTATATCTTGATCCTTATATAGCAACTTTCTTAAAATCCTCTATAAGGATATAGTCACCTTTATGGTACTTGATGAGGGTCATGTTAGACTTTCCTGAGTTTGTTTTCTTGAGCCACAATTCTCGCCTTATCCTGGACTCAAGAGCAGAAAACTCAATTTTAACTTTGTTCCAACGTCTTTGTGACAAATGTACAGTGGAGGTACTTCTTTAGTCGCTTGATAGTGACCACTTACCTTCTGAAACAACAACCTATGTCTTCAAAAGGATATTAATTCATGTGTTTCTTCTATACTTTGTTCTTGTCTTTATTTCGCTGTTACTTCAGTAAATAATACTCTTATTTGTACTAATTATTGTGGTAGTATCGTATAGTTCTATAATAAGATGTGGATTACAATCAATTTTTAGCTATTTGTTATGATAATGTCGCGTCTTTGATTTTAACCCTCTTCGATCTCTATAGCTTTAAATAAGTTTCGAGCTTTCCATAGAGTTACTTCTGATAATGATAACTAAAGCTGAAAGCAAGAAAGACAGATTTTACACATTCCTTCATATAAACATAATGTATTTCTTAATATTTTGAGCGTTTGAAATCTTCAATGTTAACCTCCTTAAACCTTGATTCGTCTGTTTTATTTCTCTAAAACCATTATCGAATTAATTATTCGTTTTCTCTTCAGGAATTGTTTTTGTACTACAACAGGTGTCTTTTCTTGGGTTGGAGAGTGTTTCCTATGGTATATTATCACATCTTGGTGCTTTGCCCGAGATTTATAATAATAGTCGATGCCAAAGGGCCCATCCCTGAGAGTGGAAGAACATTGATATCATTCCTATTCTTAAGCCTGTTAAATATCATCCTCTTAGAAACTTATTTCTTTTCCATCCTGTGATGATGCAAATGTTATGTTTAACTTAGACCATTGGCTATCATGGTGTTTGTTCCCTCTTCAAACTAAATTCCATAAATGCAGAAATATGTCGATTGTTTAGTTCAACTTCAGGATTTTATGAGTTTAGCTTTGTTTAAGAATGGTTATGAGGTTGCTACTTTTCTGGACTTAGAAAATGTTTTGATTAAATGTGAATGGATGGACTTCTAATGATCTCTAAGTTCGTGGGTGCACATTGAGATGGTTTATAAACACCTTTATGATATGAACCTTTCGTTTAAAATCCAAACTGTTAGCTCTTTTTCCTGTATCTTTGAAAATGCCCTGACTTTATTTCCACAGTATTTATCAGAAGTGTAACTTGCAGAGTAGGAGTGCTTGGCTAGGCATTCAGATTTTATAACGAGAGAGCTGCTCTCGTGCTGCCAAATACAGCCCAATCTAGGATGGTCTGAAGCATCTCCCCCAGAAAAATAATATCTTGATTTATGGTTACTGTATAAGTCAAATATGTAAAATGGGACGCTACAGCTCCCTCCCCCAGGATTCGACGCCTCTGTTTATTCATGGTGAACATACTGTAATGACTGCCTTTAAGCAAATCGTTTTGTTAATGTATGTTGTATAAAAATATTATGTTTCTCTGGTTACCTCGTTGATAAAATCCTATTACTAATTCATCCTTATCTTCACTTTTTCCTTTCATTCTAACCAGACCTCCTGTTCTTTTTTCTAATCAACGACATGATATTATTTTACTAGACTACGTTTGGTATTTGCAAGAGAAAATTCACATGACATTGGACAAATTTCTTCCCCATACTGTGCCTTCTGCTTCTGCACCACGTCTACAACAAAACTATCAAACATATTTATTTTACATATCATGCCTTTTATTCTGCTCGTCATAACCTGATATAACCTTTTTATTTATATGATCTATTGACACGTTATATTGTTGCTCCCCCGAAAGAAACTTTCTATTAATAAAGCTTTCTTCACGTATTAAAACGATATTTCATTTATTGGCCGTATACGCATATGGCTCTCTACTTCTTATCTAGTTAATTATTTGATAGATACTTTGCTTCTTGATGTACTCAAGTCTGCTATTACATAATTCATGTCCTTCCCTTTTGATTTTGAATTTTGTTTCATTTGTTTATCATGTGTTTGACTCTCTTGTCCTCAACCTCAGCATCTAATCACACGAATGCGAAGCAACCCAGCAATTTGATAACAATGAAGACATACGTATGATTAAAAACTGTTTGTTAAAAATAAACGTGAGCCCCAGTCCATAATTTGATTTACTACTTGTCACTGAGTTGTACCGATTTCAGGGTATATCTCCCTTCACCAGTAACTCTGGGAGAATATATCGATAAAACTAGGTTTCACATAGTTGTAGGATATATATTATATTTAAAGTGCTTTAAGATGTGTTTTACTCAAGTAATAAATCGAATGATGAGCTGAGTCCACGTTTACTTATTATTTTTTTTTGTATTTTAAACAGCTAGTTAGTTGAAAAATCGATGAGAACAAATTATGGCACGAATGTTTTGCATATTCTCGAAATTTGAATATAAGCATACGACATTGTGTGATTAAAAAAATATCCCGAAACACCATATGTATATATATAATGATTTTGTTTAATATCTTCCCCCTCCTCGATGTTTGTATTTATTTTAGTCCTCATTTAATACTCCTGGACCTCCGTTTCTGTAAAAAAGTTCAGACTTCCTGTTGGTCACGAGTGAATCTAAATATCATGCTTGGCTGTCACTTCGTAGTGACATTACTTACGTCAGAATATTTCTTTCTTTAACGTCTTCTCATGCATTGAATTATTACTATTATTCACATTTTTCTTTCTTAACACAATTTTAAAAATTTCAAATACCTTAGTTCGAGAAAGGTATAGGCCACAAGTTGAATGTCTTTGGGTTTAAGTATTCTAGCGCGATTGTTTTTATTATTAGTTTATTACGTAAATGTGTTATTCAGAATTCCAAGACGTTAATTCAAAATTAAGTATCAATAGTTACGTATAAGTTAATACCTGCCAGAATGTTCAGATAATGTCTCGGTTTAGGTTTAACTTTGAATACAGCAAAGCAGTTAGAAAACTTTATTGAAAATAAAATATAGTAACGTAAATGAAACAGATGAATTTTAATTCCACGAAATCTGATGTCAGTTAATGTGTAAGCACAGTTTCTCTGAAAATTTCAAGTTTCATAAAACTTTTCACTCTCTATAGTTCGTTGAATTTCTTTTTAAATTTCAAGTCCACTAGGACGACGTCGTGTTTCACAAATCTTATATACATCAGAACAATCGCAACCCATACGGTGCATTTTCATTCGAAGGATCATTTAACTCTGTAACATATGCCTAACTCGATTAAATTCACAGCATTCTTAATCAAGTTAATAAACCTTTTGATGTTTAATTAAGTATGGGACCCGAGAAGAAATTATGTGTTTTTTTTTCATCTTCATGACATGGATACTGTTTTAACAACACACTGATGTTTGTTTGTTTGAATTCGTGCAAAGCTACTCAAGGGCTATCTGCGTTATCCGTCCCTCATTTAGCATAGTAAGACTAGAGGGGTGGCAACTCTTGTATCAATGAATAGTGGGATTTACCGTAACATTACAACGTCCCCACGGCCGAAAGGGCGAGCATATTTGGCGCAACGGAGATTCGAACCCGCGAACCTCTGATTACGAATCGAACACCTTAACCCAGCTGGCCTTGCCGGGCCAGCACACTGGTGAACTAACCTTCTAACAATGCTATACACACGTACATATATAATACCGTTGAACGTTCTTTTCAGATAAAAAGATAAATGTTGCCATTGTCTCCTCATTTGATAAGGCAAGGCTAAATACATCGCAAAAAAGCTATATTAGTATTTCCTCCAGAATTCCCATAAAATATACAATATCGTAGTTTATACACAAAGTTTCGTGTTCCAACGCGTGTCATTTTTTAACTATATATTTTTCAAAGACCCAACTTCTCTACGGTTTTGGATGAGTCGCTGGCATTGTTGTTTAAGGTGGTATTCTCTGTTATACACCAATCATAACACGTTTACATATTGCGATCTGTATATGAAATGCCACGTTTTAATCCTTTTCGTAACGACATAAAGGCTACTGCACACTGGATCCGACCTATCATCCAAAATGTTGTGGGTCAAGTCCATTGCAAATTAGATGCGTTAAAATTGCATTTGAATATATTTCGTGTTTAAATATACAAGTATTTGTTAATAAGTTAATCTTTTGTAATACATATTTACGTGTCTTCCTTCACGACTATGGCTTTCCATACACACACACACACACACACACAAATACGTTTGTTTTGTTTTTCTTTGATTACTTTTTCTTACAATTCTTTGTATTCGGCTACAAACAATATGAGCCTTCCCCTTGTTACGTTGATAAAATCACGAAATTATACGAATCCACGTGACTTCCTAAGTTATTATCATTGGTCTACGTACTTTTTGAAGCACATCAAATTGTTCGACAATTAGCGCCTGTCTTGTGAAAACGGGTTTTCTCGGGATATTCCTCCTCCAGCCCACACAGAAAAGTCAAAGGCACTTGAACTTAGAGAACGTTCGGTTCATCGCCCACTTATTTATAACGTCACGTTACTAACCTTGGTCATCTCTTTTCTGCCTCACTCACTCTTTGTAAACACCAGTAATGAAAACGAGACCAAAGCTCTATAATATTCCTGACCACCCCAGTTTCTGTCGTTTAAAAGCTAAATTCATGTCACACACACACACACAAATTCCGAAAATAAACCCATCACCACTATCCAACAATTACGCATGCTCGTTAAACTGTATCACGTGATAATTACTTTAGATCAGGATTGGATCAAGTGTACCAGGTGATATTCGATATTTTCCAAGTTGTTGGCCTTTCATCATCTGTGTTATGACACAAACATGTGATTCAAACCAACTGGAACAGAATTTTGGCTTCATGTATTTATCTCTTAAACCTTATTACTTAATGTCAGACAAATGCAAAGCAAAGTATTTGGAATTTTATTTTGAAATGAATTATCTATTTTATCATTACTAATTAGTACCTATTATTATTATAAATGAAACTTGAACAAATAACCTTCAGAAACTCTATACTAGAAATTGTGTTGCAATTATTTATTTTCTCTATTCGTTTATCAAGAAAAAAAACGAGGCTAAAGTTCGATCCTCGACGAAATTTCTATTACTTTATAAAAAAATTCATCGAAGAGACCATATTCTATCAATATTTCATAAGTCGCATATATTGTTTGTTTAAAGTTAAACACAAAGCTACACAATATGCTATCTGTGCTTTGTCCATCAGTGGTATCCAAATCTGGTTTCTGGCGTTGTCAGTCCGCTGTGCCACTGGGAGGCAAATCACATATACCAGCAATAAAAACCATATATCCAAAATGTGTTGAATGAAAGTAGTAGTTATTTGTAAGATCGTAAATACGAAACAAATAACTATATTATTCAACTTCAGTTTTATCCATTTCTGACTGAGGCAGTATCCTGTGTTAAGGATATAAATAAACGTAAGAAATGACAAAACGTTAACTAAAGTTTTGTTTTCACTTTAACCAATCAAAAAGCTAGACAGTTATTAAAGGTTTGGAGTCTTGTCTTGTTTATATCCGCCCCCCCGCTAGTACAGCGGTATGTCTACGGATTTACAACGCTGATATCAGGAGTTCGATTCCCCTCGGTGAGCTCGGTAGGTGGCCCGATGTGGCTTTGCTATAAGAAAACACACACACACTTGTTTATATTCACGCCTTCGACTATCAATGGAGGTTCTTTCTGTTTCTTCTCTTTTGAATCTGTGCATATTTGCCTCTTAATTTAAACTGACAGTCAAATTAGACCAATGGTAGCCGTTCAAAAACACCCACCATTAAGACTTAAATTATTATTTGATGGAATTTAGCCGTAATTTTTACAGTCGTTCTAGGGATCACAAATTATTAATCCTTGAATTAATTATCGGTATAAGCTAATACCAGCCATCTCCTGCTGGTACAGAGGTAAGTCTAAGGACTTAAAACGCTAAAATCAAGAGTTTGATTCCCCTCGGTGTACTCAGCAGATAGCCCGAGGTGCCTTTGCTATAACAAAACACACACGCACACGCACATTAGATCAGCCCATCGGAAAAAAAAGTATTTGAAATTTCTTAATATTATATAAAGGAAAACGTAAAGAAAAAATATTTATATCTTAAAACGTCTGTGTTTGTTTTCTTATAGCAAAGCTACATCGAGCTATCTGCTGAGTCAACCAAGGAATATCGAACTCCTGATTTTAGAGTTGTAAGTCTGTAGACTTACCGCTGTACCATCGGGAACATCTTAAAACGTAAAGTATTAATAATATCACTATTACATCACTTTTTATATTTATTTTGTTACATACTATGTCATTCTTGTAGACCTTTTACATAAACGTTTGTTTTCGTTTCTGCCGTTAGAGGGTTGTTTGTTTTGGAATTGCGCACAAAGCTACTCGAGGGCTATCTGTGCTAGCCGTTCCTAATTTAGCAGTGTAAGACTAGAGGGAAGGCAGCTAGTCATCACCACCCACCGCCAACTCTTGGGCTACTCTTTTATCAACAAATAGTGGGATTGACCGTCACATTATAACGCCCCACGGCTGGGAGGGCGAGCATGTTTGGCGCGACGGGGATGCGAACCCGCGACCCTCAGATTACGAGTCGCACGCCTTAACACACTTGGCCATGCTGGGCCTAGAGGATTGATACTTTCACCCTAGCGCATCAGTTCTCATTAAGCAGGAAACTACACAATGAGCTATCTGTGTTTTGCCCACCACAGGTATCGAAACCCGATTTTTATCATCGTAAGCCTACACATTTACCAATGTTCTACTTGGGGGGGGAGGCGACACGGCCTAAACTACAACACATGGGTTTAATTGTCACAGTTAGTATGGCTTATAACGTTATATAATCGAGATATAGTAACGAGGTTTTTTTTTTTATTACTGTACTAGGGCCCGGCATCGCCAGGTGGTTTAAGGCGTTAGACTCTTAATCTAAGGGTCGCGGGTTCGAATACTTGTCGCACCAAACATGCTCGCCTTTTCAGCCGTAGGGGCGTGATAATGTGACGGTCGATCCCACTATTCGTTGGTAAAAGAGTAGCTCAACAGTTGACGGTGAATGGTGATGACTAGCTAGCTGCCTTCCCTCTGGTCTTACACTACTAAATTAGGGATGGCTAGCCCAGATAACCCTCGTGTAGCTTTGCGCGAAATTCAAAAACGAGCAAACAAAAAATTATTAATGTACGATGGTTTGATACAATAATAAGTGTTACTGCGTTCCCTAAATAAGGTATGATATTTTGTTTAATAACATTAGTCGTACTAGTTACTATATTAAAAAATTTTGATTTTTATTTCCACTTGTTGTTTATTGTTATACTCTTGTTACAAAAGGTTGCTTTGCATTGTTAGCTTAGAATATTTATTTAGGACTAACCTAAGTTTTCTAAGATGGCCAAACCGCATAAGATATTTATTATTGGGTTTACGGCGGAAAATATCATTAAAAGCGAGAATACGCAACTGATGATACAATATATTCTTATTTTTATAAGTAGAAACGTATTTATTTAATTAGCTGTACTGACGGCGAGGTTTATTTTTAGTTTCGTTCTCGCTACAATTTTTTTTCGTCAAAAGTTATTTTTATTAATGCTGATTTAATTCTGAATATCACCTTTTTGTAAATTATCCATTACTCTGCTTAACATTTGATTACACAAGGCTGCGTATGGGTTCATACGGACAACCTGAGCTTTAGCAAACTCGCTGCCCAAAGCAGCGGCTCTCTTAAAATCTTCCAAAGCAAGTTCGTCATCTTTGTGCAAACAATGTAACAGAGCCCTCTGGCAGTATGCTTGACAAGCCGCCTTGCCTTTACCTTCACTCATGTTGATGGCATTGTTGAGATCCAAAACGGCCCCTGGAAAATATAAAAACAAAATGTTATCAGTTGAAATTATTCCTGGATTAAAGACGTTACTACGCAGCGTATTTTGTTGGGAATTTCGCGCAAAGCTACACTAGGGCTATCTGCGCTAGCCGTCCCTAATTTAGCAGTATAGGACTAGAGGGAAGGCAGCTAGTCATCACCACCCACCACCAACTCTTGGGCTACTCTTTTACCAACGAATGGTGGGATTGATCGTCACATTATAACGCCCCCACGGCTGAAAAGACGAGCATGTTTGGTGTGACGAAGATTCAAACTCGCGACCCTCTGATTACGAGTCGAGTGCCCTAACTACCTGAAACGTCAGCACGTTTTCCTATAGTGTATCAGCAAATTAAGTCTTGCAGACACTGTTTGCAGACTTGTACCACTAGAAACTGGTTTTGATACCCGTGATGGCCAAAGCACAGATAACCTATTGTGTAGTTCCGTGCATAACTCAAACCAAACAAACAAACTCTTTGTTGAAGTGGCAAAATATACAGTAATGAAAAGATGGCCAACACGAAATAAAAATACGTTAGCTTGTTAGTAGTTATTTTGTACCAGAGATGGTTGACAACTCTACCACATGTATTAATATTTCAGAATATTTCTGTGTTATATAATTTCTATAACTAATGTGCTCTTTACAGCCACTAGAGACACGTGGAAAACCTCAAATAATGTAACAGCACAGTGGTACAAAAACTACAGTTGTGTTAACAGCTCCCTTGACAGCCTGAAGATGAATCCCCATTTTAGACGTAATCTTATTTTTAACTTATGTAAATATAACATACCATATTAAACGTATCTTGTGTATATTAATAACAGAAATAAACATTCAAATAGTGATAAAAATAATGTGTGTTTTTATCGTGTTTTCTTGCCCTTTTCCAGTATTAAAGTCAGCCTGCTTAAACGTTATCGACTTATCCGCTTCTACACTATAAAAGGTTTACCATTTTATTCTAACTGGACTGTTATTGTACATCTGATAATCAATACTTTACTGACAACTACAGGTAGAAATCCTTAACATTGTTCGTCAGCTTATTGCTAAAAATTACATATACATCTACACACACACACACACACACACAGTACATGTTCAGTACGGATTAAAATAATATAAGCGAATTTATTTTCAATGTTCAGTATTTGAAGTAAAAATCAAGACAAAACACAATATACATAAATTTAGACAAAAGTAAAAACAATAACTTAAGTAAATATCCGACAAGTTTTAAGACAATATTTCCCTGTGTACCCTCTCTCTCATCCTTATAGTTTTACTAACCATTCCTCAACACATAAACATTTTTCAGAGCGCTAATGAAATATATTGAATGATATTATAAACTGTCTTTCGAAATCATGTCAACACTTGATCCTAAGTGTTTGCTATTACAACTTCGATGCACACACATACAAAGAGGATTACCAGTAGTAGAAATACTTGGTTTGGTTTGTTTTGAATTTCGCCCAACGATACATGAGGGCTATCTGCGCCAGCCGTCCCTAATTTAGCAGTGTAAGACTAGAAGGAAGGCAGCTGGTCATCACCACCCAATGCCAACTCTTGGACTACTCTTTTACCAACGAATAGTTGGATTGATCGTCACATAATAACGACCCCACGGTTGAAAGGGCGAACATCTTTGGTGTGACGGGATTCGAACCCGTGACACTGAGATTACGAGTCGAGTGTTTTAACCACCTGGCCATGCCAGAACATCGAAAGTAGGAACGGCAGTCACATTATAACACAACCACAGCTGAAAGGGAATTCGAATTCGGAACCCATAGATTTAAAAAAAATTCATTTTTTTGGTCTTACTCGAAGCTTAAAAAGGTATTAACTTCACAATATCCTTAACATAAAGGGTTTGTTTGCTTGTTGTCAAACCGTTGTATATAAAAAGAAATTAGTAATTAATTTCTAAACAATTAAACAATTTTTACAACAAATATGTAAAAGTAAAGAGGAATTGTTTATACCTTCATTGTCTCCCTTTAGTCGTAAAACTTGTGCACGATTATTAAACCCAGACGCCCGTCTCGGTGTCAACTCAATAGCTTTAGTAAAGATCTGAATGGCTTTTTCCAGCTGACCTTCCTCAGCAGCTTTGACTCCTTCTATCTCCAATTGTTTTGCTTCTTGAACCTCCAGTGAGCCATCTTCTTCATCTATTTATTACAAATGTACAAGTTTAAATAAAATAAATCGTCAATAATGCACTGGATTTTTAATATTCTCTGGAAAATTAACCAAGACATAAGTGTTGTTTTTAAAAATTATCACTAACTGTATTCTTCATAGAATTACATATCGAATTATGTAAGATATTAATTACTTTTAGTTTATTTATAATTACAGCTGTAAACACTTTAGTGACAAGCATATTTATTTGTTTGTTGAATTTCACACAAAGCTATTAAGTGGCTATTTTTAAGTCGTAGACCAGATGGAAGGCAACAGTAGTTACCATTAACTCTTTGAGTTATTCTTTACAAACTTTCACATTATAAGATTAATTACAAAGAAGAAAGCACCAGCACCCTACCACCCGTATTCTAAGATAAACTATGGATTTTACTTCTCTGTTATAGCACACCCATAGCTTAAAGTACTGACATTATTCTGTGGTGATTCACAGATTCGAATCCATCTCACCATCTCCAAAATCCAGAGCTATATCACAAGGATAATTCATATCTCAAGCTAAGTAAACGTACAAGAAACCTAATCAATTATAACAAATACATAACGATCGAAAGATATAAACGTTTACTACTCAATTAATTTGTATTTGAAAATAAAATAAAGCTATATATTACAACACATTTGTACTCTTTGTGTGTGTGTTTTTTTAAATTCCCGCAAAGCTACACGAGAGTTATCTGTGCTAACCATCTCTAATTTAGCTGTTTATGTGCTGATGGATCTTGGTCCTAAGATAACTTTCTGACAATCTTTGTCTAAATATAGACCTAAAGTTTATTATATTTGACTGTCTTACCAACGTTTTCTTTATGAATTTCAGTTTTTTTCTAATCATTATTACTATATATGATCCATATCCTTTTGTTTTTTATTTTTGTGTCTGTATTTTTCACACTGCAAGATGAAACGTGTTCAACTAAATTGTGCACAAAAGAGAAAACTGGTAAAAAAGAACCAACAAAAGGCTTTGGATTTAGTGGTCAAGACTAGAAAGCTGACTAATTTTTTCACTCAACTTACAAAACATGATCTTCCAAATTAAAACCCATCTCCACCATCAGAAGTCACTTGTACTGCATCTGACTCTGACAAGATTGAAATTGAACCAAACTCCACACTTACAAGTACCACTTTGTCCACTTCAAAGTCAAAACATCATGATGACGTTGAGGTGTTACAGACTAGCTTTACTGGCACAAGTCTCACAAATGATCTCACTTTACATGTAAATTCTCCTGATATCTCTAGTGTTAATGTTGATGCAAGTTGTTCTACAAGATAGTCTGAAGTTGAAATAATTGCTGAAAATGAAAATCTACTGCCATGGTAAAATGCTTCAGTCTACAAGAGATGAAGAAACTAAAGCAAAAGATCGAGGGTTATGGCTCGATTTCTCTGCTGATGATGTGGCTTATTGGATTGTTTGTGAACCCACTGACTGTCGACACCCCAATGGGCCATTTGACAAATCTTGCCGGACTTCCAATAGTGGCAAACCAATGAGATACTGTTCGCAAAAACTTTTCTTTGGGGTAAAAGCCAATGGTGAGCAATACAAGAAAGAGTGGTTCTTGTATTCACCATCAACAGGGTCAGTTTACTGCTTTGTTTGTAAACTTTTTGCCCCTAAATTTTCCTCGCGTTTTGTTGAAAGAGAAGGGTTTAGTGACTGGCGAAACACTATTGTAATTGATCATCATGAAAGAAGCACTTCTCACCGACACTCTGTGTTAATATACTTAACTCGCAGACAAGGTTTAGGTTTGAGACAAGAGTTGGAAAAACAAATTAAAGAAGAGTGCAATTACTGTGAACATGTCTTGGAGCGTGTAATAGCTGTTATTCGTACGTTAGCTGAACGTGACCTGGCTTTTCGAGGAACAGATAAAAAATTTGGTTCACTGCAAAATGGTAATTTTTTAGGTTTGCTTGAGCTCATAAGTCAGTTTGATCCATTTTTTGCAGGGAACATTTCGAAATATGGAAATTCTTCCTACTTGCCCAAAAACCACCTGTTGAGAACTCATTGAACCAAAGGCTCAGAAGACCCACGCGTTCACTGTTGATGAAATAAATTATTCTGGTTATTTTAGCTTGTTGGTTAACTCGACGCCAGATCTATCACATATAGATCAGTTAAGTGTTGTACTTCGATACTTAAGAGATGGGCAGTCTGTTGAATGCTTTTTAACCTTTCTGGAACTGAAAAGCCATACTGGTGAGGAAGTGGCAAACCAGGTATTACATGCAGTACTTACGTGAAGTTTGCAAACTTAAATTTTTAAAACGTAGAGGTCAGTCTTACGCCAATGCTGCGAACATATCTGGGCGTTATAATCGGATATAGCAAAATATTTTAGAAGAAAATAAATTTTCCTTATATCTGCCCTGAACAGCCCATTCACTAAATCTAGTAGGCCGAAGTGCTGTTTTCCGCTGTTAAGTAGCAAGTAATTTTCTTCTCTACAATGCATTTGCTCTATACATTTTTTTCACCCTCAACCAGCCGGTAGAAAATTCTTGAAGCTTGTATTGGAAAAGAAAGTTTGTTAAAATCCCTCTATGAGTCTAGTTGAAGACCAATTATAAACGGGAGACACTAGAAGAGAAGCAGATAATATTGCAAACAAGATGCAAGAGTTAGAATTTGTTTTTATGTTGATCATGTGGGATGAGATTTTGCAAAAGTTTCATAAAGCAAGTCAAGTTCTGCAAAATGAGGTTGTGAACTTAAAAACGTGTGTAGATCTGTACGAGTCATTAGCTGACCAGCTATGCACTTTATGGGATGACATTGAAAGATTTGAATCAGTTGCATAGGAAATACAACCAGATGTTGATTACAATGCAGCTCAACCTGGCAAACGTGTCAGAAAGAAGGTACTCAATGACGGAGATGCATAAGAAGTAGATCTGAATGCCAGAGATAAATTTCGTATCACCACCTACACAGTTGTTGACAAACTAAAAACCCAGATGAGAAGAAGAGAAGAGGAGTATAAAGACAGCAAACAGAGTTTCTTTCCAAAGTGATGTGCCAAATGATGTCACTTCATCTGCTGAAACTGAAAGGTACTCCCAGTGTTCCCAAACGCTAATTGATGCTTACCCAGAGGACTTGTACACTAATCTCTCTGCCGAGCTTCAGCAGTTTCACTCATATGTGCGCCATAAGTTCAGTGCAACAAAAACTGTAAAAACCAGATTCAGTCATGCTGAACTTTATAAAATAATTTCAGAAGACAAAATTGAGTGTGCGTTTCCAAACGT
This sequence comes from Tachypleus tridentatus, assembly GCF_004210375.1. NCBI lineage: Eukaryota > Metazoa > Arthropoda > Merostomata > Xiphosura > Limulidae > Tachypleus > Tachypleus tridentatus. The sequence continues at coordinate 88,175,010 of NC_134834.1, read as the reverse complement.
AGACATTGCATTGCGAATACTTTTAACATTAATGGTCGTAAATTACACAGCTGAGCGTTCATTTTCTCAACTGAAGCATATTAAAAATCCTAACAGAACAACCACGCGACAAGACAGGCTGGATGCCTTGTCTCTGCTAAGTATAGAAGCAGATTTGTTACGCCAAATACTTTATCAAATACTTTGCAATTAAAAAAATCTAGAATAAAACTTTTTAAAATTTAAATAAATATTAAGGTATAAGTAAATAATTTGCTTACAGGGTTTTAAGTTCAAAGTGAGAAATTGTTATCATCAAATTGAGAATTTTTGAATAAAAGGGTTTTGACTAAATTTTTCATTTATGTTAACATTAAAGTGTGAATTTGTGAACATCAAAGTGTGAATTTGTGAACATCAAAGTGAGAATTGTCAACTCAGAGTGAAAACAAATATACAGTAAAAGTAATTCTATTTAGTTATCAGTAATCAAAGAAGTGGTTTCCCTCATTATTTCTAAATAAAAGGCCTCAGTCATTGCTTGATTTTGATTCATGCCCAATCTCTTAAATAAATAAAATAACAAAGTTTTTAATTAATATAGTTGTGGGGTCTGACCTGTAAGAAAACTGAAAAAGGGTTATAAATTTTCAAACTTTTATTTCACTTTCAGGACTTATTGAGTCTTAATGTCTTGTCAGATAAGCAATGGAGGGGCCGAGGGGGGCACCATTGTTGGGCTGTGCTTAGAGCATCAATTGCCCTTAATCCGGTCCTGCCATTAGGTCCATCTTCATTACCTGTCCATGTAAACCCAAATTTAATAAAACTTTCATCATACTTTATTTTCTTTCTTGTTTCTGTATTTCTTGCATCATCCTGTTAAATGTGCTTGCACAAGACGAAAACGCCGATGAATTCGTACTAGGCCTAAGCCTAGGAAGATTTTTACTCGTATCTGATTTATTACTGATATTCAGCCACTTATCCATTATAAGGGTGACAACTAGTTATTAATTTGTCTAAAAACATGTTCTTATATCTTCGTCACTTCAAAAGTATTTTCATGGACACAAAATACCTTCTTAATGAAAACTCGTTCAAGCACTTGAGTTTTATCATCATACAAAGACATGCTGACCTGAGATCAGTGTTATCATAACGAATTCAGAAACAAATATATGTGAAAAAAAGGCTAGGCCGCTACAGTAATGTTTTTTTTTTCTAAATGAAAAAGGTGACCTGTTATTTTTACAATTTGTTTGTTTTTTAACATCAATTTTTTAAGCCAAATAACAAAATATTAAGCTAGATCTGGCGTACGTTGAATCTCGAACGAAATGAAATAAAATGAAACATGATGTCACAAGGGTGTATGTCGTCATAGAGCTCATTGGTACCAAATTTGTCTAATTAAATTACAATGAATCTAACCTAACCTAACAATTACCAATTATAATTGTTATAAATATAATTATACTTCATATGAATGTACTTTGAAATCGAAACAACTGATACTGCATCTAATTGCATTATAATGTTTCAAATTTGGACAAGTTCCAGCTATGACGTCATGTTTCATTTTGTTCGAGATGTAGCCGTTAATCCAGATCTGGCTTTTAAAAGACAGTTGGCATCACTACCCAGGGTTGACCGATGTTTTATACGAAAATTACTAGGATATTTTGAGATGGTGCCATTCTACTAGCAACCAGTGGTGCCACTGTCGAAGTTGACCAGTAGGTTAAGGCATCCGACTCGTAATCCGAGGGTCGCGGGTTCGAATACTCGTCACACCAAACATGCTCGCCCTTTCAGTCGTAATGACGTTATAATGTTACGGTCAATCCCACTATTCGTTACTAAAAGAGCAGCTCAAAAGTTGGCGGTGGGTAATGATGACTAGCTGCCTTCCCTCACGTCTTACACTGCTAAATTAGGTACGGCTAGCGCAGATAGCCCTCGTGTAGCTTTGCGTGAAATTCAAAACAAACTGTCGAAGTAAATTGAGATCGTATTAACACTTTCACCGCAAGAACTTCCCTTAACCTAAATAAAATCGTTTGGTGTTAGGTAGAATAAAATATTTAAAAAACCCAATAAGTGATAAACGTGTTATATTAAAGATATATCACTTTTAGTTTTTTGTACATCGCATTCTGATTCAATTTTATAGTTTTAGGAAAAAATATTAACATTCTAAAATTTTCTCGCGGAGCCCAAGGGCTCTGCGGAGCATAGTATCTACAGTATAGACTGTAATATGTTTGCCTACCAGCATAATTAGTTTCTGAAGAACTTTGTGGGATAGTTATATTGTTTCATTCGGTATAATATAAACAAAAATATTATTCAACTTAACCGCACTATAACTTTATACAAGTGACTCGTACTGAGCTAGTTGCTACGCTGTAATCGCCAACATGTAAGTGTGGGCACTTCAAAATTTATCCACCAATGTGTAAGCTGTTTTTACTGTTTATTTTTGGCATTGACGAAAATAACACGGAATAATTTTTGAAGTTGTTATTTATGGAATTTTTTCAATAAAAATGTTATTTATGTCGCTCCACACAGTATCTCAAATTTCCTGTTTTATAACGTCACATATGTCCATATTTTGTATGCACTGATTCATTTTTAGAATACAGTCTTAAATCTTTGTGTGTTTTCTTATAGCAAAGCCACATTAGGCTATCTGCTGAGTCCAGCGAGGGCAATCGAACTCCTGATTTTAGCGTTGTAAATCCATAGACATACCGCTGTACTAGCGGGGTACGCTTAAACCTTTGTTATGGTATCTATAAATGATGTTAATATATACCTACTTCTGAACCTGTTTAAAAGCAATATATTCCAGCCGACTATGCACAATGTCAATACAATACAACGGCTTTAAAAAATGTGATAGTGTTCTGTGTTAAAGTCTGAAAAGGAAAAAAAAAATGCCACTTATACATTTATTATAGACTATTCGTATGCCACACGCTTGTACATAAGTGTAATTATTTATCTATTTGCATACTTACATTGTATATCCAAAAAAGTAACTTGGTGTTATAATTAAAAGTACAAAATGATATATAATATCTAATATATATGATATAATTCTTCATGTCGAGAGGGAAAGTGGCACAATAGCGACACCTCACCCCGAAATTTTGCACTTCATCACTGCTAGGTATTTTAAGAACTACTGCATAAAGTACCGAGATGTTATACAATTGGACTTATAAATAATCATGTTTTAAAATTCGCTGAACATGCAATTAACAATGTTCAATTCTGATTTCGAGTCATACGTTACCAGTCCACTTTTGAGATTTGTTCACCAAGGTCACAACTGTTTAAAGCAAAACAACACATTACATACGTTGCACTCGGTATAAAAAGCAGGCAGTGACGGGAATTTGTATACCAGTAGTTCCATTTCTTACACAGAATTGTTAAATTTTAATATTGTTTCTAACTATAGAACTACACATCAAAGGACAAAACGAAGTATTTATTACTATAGTTATAAAAATAAAACGTGTTTAGTTGCAACTTGAAAACCTGTTTACCTGCTCACGTCGTAACAAGGTCTTGTTACCCATACTAATACAAACGCGTTTGGTCAGTTTAACTAACTTATATTTATCTCAAAAACAACTATATTCTTTCAGCCCAAACTATGCAACCAAACTTATCAACTCTCACCTCTTAAATCTGTAGGAATTTCATCATCAAAAACACATTCTCCAACTGGTAATGAAGGGTTAAAAATACTATTAAGAACAGCTCTGTCATGTCTTGATCCCATGACAACTTGTTTACCCTTGTCCCAAAAACGCTTTAGTTAGAATTTCTTGTCTAGGGCTCGTGATCACTTCGATATAGTCTAGTTCATTCGCGCAAAGAGGGGTGATCAAAGAAATATATTTAAATTGTGTTTATAGATCAAAGTTATAAAAAATAACGATTCATTAAAATGGGTTGAATCTGAAAAAAAAAAAAAAACTTAGACAAGTATATTGGCCAGATGAAGTTTAGCAACAGTCCCAGTTTCGAATATTTTACTATTTTCTAACTCATTGTAACATTTCTGTTACCAGAATATATAACAGTTACGGTAGAATATATAATCCTATTCGTCGTGTGACATTTATTGCAAGTAACCTTCGTGACGTTCTAGATTTAAAGTGTCATAAACTAAATTTTAATAAAATTTAAATGTTGGCTAGAGGGAGCTGCAAGCGATTATAGTTCTCAATGATTACATTAAGACCAGAAAGTTTAATAAGACAGATCTAGGCCAGTTAAAAACTAAGGCATGAAGTGTTCTAGTACATTCAAAATTAGACTACAATATAAATATCGAATAGTTATAGAATGAAGAGTTCTTCTCAAAAAAAGCAGTGCACAAGTCAGGATGTTATTCATCGCAAAAATATAAAGTATTTTTAAAAGGCTGAAAATTCATGGTACTTGTGTAAATAACTAACAGTGGCAGCACAGTATTCTGAAGGCCCAATAGTCACAGATTTTTAGTTTTTGTATTAAAGTCAAAATTGAATGAATACAAAAAAATCGTAAGTTCTTAAGAGATAAATGCAATCTCAAATGAAAAGTTTAAAGGGTTTATCTTGGTAGAAGTTTGAGAGACTATCTGCCCCTGACAGCTTGCTTTCGTTTTAAACAGAAAAAAAAAATCAACAAAAAGACAAAAATATATGAAATCAACGTTGTAATGCACAGCTCATTTCATTGGAACAGTGTCAAGATAATTCTACTGACTGGATGCTATCAACATGATTAAATGAGTCTAAGATAAAATATTTATCGTCACAGGACCGTGGAATAAGAATATAGAAGAGCTAGATTTCCGAATCCATTCCGAATGTGTAAATACGTAGGCTCTGCAGCTGACCCTATACATGCATACATGAAAACAACATGGAGGAAATGATGATAAACATTATCGATCCATCCATGAGAAACTGAGACGTTTTACTTCATACCCTGAGGTGTTTTTTTGTCATAAAGTTTCACAAATTCAACCAATCAATCAATTTAGCATTTTAATTGTTGAAAAAAAACAACAACACATTATCAGATTAAAGGCCGTCATCATAAATAACTGAAACACTCAAACAGACAATATTTTTTCGTACATGACAAGCCATCGAGGCCATAACGTGTTGGTTCAAGGCAAACCGACCTACTGACAACGTGTTGGATTAAGCACATACATATCTCTAAATATATGTGCTTAAAAGTAAAATGCCAAGAAACAACTCCAACAGTCTCTTTGGCAACTTCCACTACGCATGAAGACGATTTGTTACGACCTTGTTGGTTACCGAGTCATATTGTAGAGACGTTAAGTGATTGAAAACTATGTTATCACTAGCTTGTTCGGCAATGCATTGATCCAGTATTAGGGCCCGTTAACTTGTATGTAATTAGGCAATACGAAAAATTCGTTGTTGTTGTACCGGTAGAACCCGCCATTTCCTGGTGGTTAAGGTGTTCGACTGGATCTCTTCCTCCTTCTTTAGCGAAATTTAGAGACGTTTAAGAACTTATTATCTTTTTAACGGATTTACTAATGTATATTTATTTTAATATCAATGTTCTTTTTTTCCAGTTTAATATACATTTGGGAATGTATGTAGCTTATATTGTTAAATATGTATTTCGCAAGTGTATTTCATCGTGTTTGCTAAATTTGTAGAAGATTTTCGAGAGTAAGAATCAACAATCTATGTTTTATGAGAGCAATAGCGTGTCTTTGAATATTACTGCCAAGTGCACTTTCGAGAACCTCACTCTAAAAGTTTATAAATCGACACAGCGAAAGACAGTCTAGAATATTGTTGAGTCGTTAGTCAGAAGTGGAACCTATAATTGTAACAAATGCCTATTAACCGGAAATCTATAGATATTTGAACAGGGACGTTTATAGATTTCGAGCATTACAAACGCCAGTTAAATAGCTTCGGAACGTCAGTATTTCTTCGATGACATTAGATATTTTCGTTAGGAAAAAATCACATTTGAAGACTAAAGCTAACTAGCATTCCCGTCAAGTGAAGTGTATCTGTGTATCAACATAAAAGCAATGCCGCCTCGTGAGCCCTTGACAAAGTATTTAGTTCCAGACCGGGTAGAGGATTTAATATTGTTTGAAAAACGTTTGTATATAAATTATTATCTGTAAGAATCAGTGATGTCGATAAAACCCACTTGTAGAGAAATATATATGTAAAAACGGCTCGTTTGGGTTGAGAAAATATTTTACGTAGAAGAGCGAACAACGTTTCGACCTTCTTCGGTCATCGTCAGAAGGTCAAACGTTGTTCACTCCTCCACGTAAAATATTTTCTCAATCCAAACGAGCCGTTTCTACATATATATATTATCTGTAATAACCGTTATTATAACTCGTATTGTTATTTCTATATATATATTAAAATATATTTGTGTTAAAAAGAAAATTGCGCGTATGAATGTTGTTGGCAAATACCATAAGTTTGATATATGTTGATATTCAATTAACTTCTAAATTAAAATTTCAGGCTATTTGAAATCGTAATGCGTAACATTATAAATTGGAAACTCGTCTGAGATAAATCTTAGTACGTAACTCCACTTATTACTAAAATGTTGATATGCAACATCACTAATTACTAAAAGTTTATTTAAGATGCACGTGCGATGCTAGTGTCTGTGGCTTTCTGCATGCACACATGATTGGCTCTTCTCTGATCACATCCACGAATGAAAGAAAACAACAGTTTTTTTCCTCCATTTTTAGCACTTTATCGATTTACTTGCTCGAATACAAAGTCTTTTTCTCACATCAATTTTATAACTTTCTTCGGACGTATAATAACCATTTTAAAATAAAACTAATAGTGTATGTATATTATTACGTGGCTGAAATACCTACATTGAGTAAATTAGTTTCAATGGTAAGAGATACTTTGGTCTATGCTCATTATGTAGGATAAACTTCTCTAGTGTTCTTAATAAAGCATGGGCATGGCCAAGCGTGTTAAGGCGTTCGACTCGTAATCCGAGGGTCGCGGGTTCGAATTCCAGTCGCACCAAACATGCTCGCCCTCCCAACTGTGGGGGCGTTATAATGTGACGGTCAATCCCACTATTCGTTGGTAAAAGAGTAGCCCAAGAGTTGGCGGTGGGTAGTGATGACTAGCTGCCTTCCCTCTAGTCTTACACTGCTAAATTAGGGACGGCTAGTGCAAATAGCCCTCGAGTAGCTTTGCGCGAAATTAAAAATAAAACAAAACAAACAAACGTTTCGGCTCTTCTTTGATAGTAATTGTTATTTGAACGTTCAAAACTGAGACAAATGTTTAAAGTTTAACGCAACCGGAAGCATTCGATAAACTTTTTTTTTCTATTCGCCCCCCACCGGTGGAGAGGTTTTAGTTAGTCTTGTATTGAGAAAAATAAAAATAAGATAAAATAGGTAGCCACGATGTTTTGTTTGTTTTCGAATTTCGCACAAAGCTACTCGAGGGCTATCTGTGCTAGCCGTCCCTAATTTAGCAGTGTAAGACTAGAAGGAAGGCAGCTAGTCATCACCACCCACCGCCAACTCTTGGGCTACTCTTTTACCAACGAAAAGTGGGATTGACCGTAACATTATAACGCCCCCACGGCTGGGAGGGCGAGCATGTTTGGCGCGATTCGGGCGCGAACTTGCGACCCTCCGATTACGAAGCGCACGCCTTAACGCGCTAGGCCATGACAGGCCTAACCACGATGTGTGGCTTGTAATCTAAATCACAACGTAAAACAATGTCTAAGATAACTCAAACAACTCAAGTGTTATCACTACAGTGAAAATCACCGTACGAATTACAGTGGATGCACATATTGCAAATTAAACAAAACAAACACGTTAGATAAAAGAAAAAAAAAAACATACAATAAGAACAACGCGCATATCATAGTCACAAACCAGCACCAGTACAAAACAAGATTCCTATCGTGTTCACACCCTCAAACACAGAATACACAAATACACTTGCCTTCGTCGCTTCGATTTTACAAACATCAAGAGAAAATGAAATATATGAATATTGAAAACAAACAACACTAGAAGACAGCTATGAACAAAAAACTAGCAGCTTAATACACAGAAACGTTACACCTTAATTTGTCGCTGACATCAGTAATACCGAACAAAAAATTTCACCCTAGTACTGATAAAAATTGCTACAAAAACATCACCTTTAATGTTCTCAAAAACAACTTGTCTGTCTATGCAATCACATTAAATAAACGCACATCTTTCCATATTAACATCGAGGGTGGCCTATCTCCCTAGCGGCGTGAGATCGTGTAAGTCACACCAAAGTTGGTGTCATCGTTCGTAACTACACAACGTTAAATAAATGTACAAGATTTAATATAAACAGTTATGTTACTGCAAGACGTGATAGACAAGGAAGGTTCCCTGAAGATAGGCAGTTTAGTTCTATATGAAAACACACTCTCCGTTAACGAGATAACATCCACTTCTGAAAACGAGTGTATATCCCAAGATACCAACCTAGAAATAACAGCAATTTTACTATCACTGGTCTATACTGCTCTCCATACAATAATCTAGATACTACTGTACTGCACACAATTGTAGCACACAAGCAAACCTACGCTGTAATAGACAAAAATGAAGTATTTCAATGTGCTAATTCAACAATAAAAGGCAGAAAAAAAATTGTTAGACTTCATCGAAGAACCCAACAGTAACCCACTGAATGATAGCACCCCGACGCATACTGGACATGCGTACAATAACGAGGATGTCTTAGATATCTGTATATGCTCTTTCTCAATAGCAAATTCCTTTATTTCTTTTAATGTGGGAAAAGATATAGAAAGTTATTGGGCCCGCATGACCAGGTGGTTCGGGCGCTCGACTCGCAACTTGTAGGTCGCAGGATCGAATACCCGTCGCACCAAACAGCTGTGGGGGCGTTATAGGGTTACGGTCAGACCCACTATTCGGTTGCGTTAAACTTTAAACATTTGTCTCAGTTTTGAACGTTCAAATAACAATTACTATCAAAGAAGAGCCGAAACGTTTGTTTGTTTTGTTTTATTTTTAATTTCGCGCAAAGCTACTCGAGGGCTATTTGCACTAGCCGTCCCTAATTTAGCAGTGTAAGACTAGAGGGAAGGCAGCTAGTCATCACTACCCACCGCCAACTCTTGGGCTACTCTTTTACCAACGAATAGTGGGATTGACCGTCACATTATAACGCCCCCACAGTTGGGAGGGCGAGCATGTTTGGTGCGACTGGAATTCGAACCCGCGACCCTCGGATTACGAGTCGAACGCCTTAACACGCTTGGCCATGCCGGGCCGAGCCGAAAGGTAGCGTTGACCTTTGTAATATTGAGTTACAATGGTCGCTGACAGTTTAGCCTCCTTTACTTATGTCTTTGGTACCATGAGATAGTGCTGTTGTTCCTGTTGTTGTTATGTATATATTAGTTTTGTAATTGTTTATTTCGTTGTTATATGATTCTTTTCACGATAGTTTATAGTATATCGATGTTGGTCAATGCCTCATTGATCTATTCTATGCCTATTGTGAAGTGGGTGCTTCTGATAATAAAGGCTAACCTGTGGGCTACTTCCGGATATGTGTATCTTGATATCTCCTGATTGAAAGGCATTTTGGGGCTATTCTTGAAGTAAGGTGTTAAAATTCTTTGGTTCGGCGCCCTCTACTGAGACACTGCCTTCTGCTAATCCTTTGCATCTTTTTGTTTGCTTTGCCAGTTGTGGCTCTCTATGCATAGTTGGAGTGCCCTCAATTATAATAACATATCTGGGCGGTATTGGAGGTCTCTAGACTGTGTTGTTTTAGGATTCATGCTGCTTCCGTGTCTGCGTTGTTTTAGGATTCATGCTGCTTCCGTATCTGTGTTGTTTTAGGATTCATGCTGCTTCCGTGTCTGCGTTGTTTTAGGATTCATGCTGCTTCCGTGTCTGTGTTGTTTTAGGATTCATGCTGCTTCCGTGTCTGCGTTGTTTTAGGATTCATGCTGCTTCCGTGTCTGCGTTGTTTTAGGATTCATGCTGCTTCCGTGTCTGCGTTGTTTTAGGATTCATGCTGCTTCCGTGTCTGCGTTGTTTTAGGATTCATACTGCTTCCGTGTCTGCGTTGTTTTAGGATTGATGCTGCTTCCGTGTCTGTGTTGTTTTAGGATTCATGCTGCTTCCGTGTCTGTGTTGTTTCTGATTAGTGCTTATTTTTTCCGTGTCTGTGTTGTTTCTGATTGGTGCTTATTTTTCTCTGGTTAGTGTTATAAGTCACGCGTCATCTTCTTTGTGTTATGTGTATGTGTGAGCATGTGTTTGTGAGAACTAAGCCATTTTGTGACAAATGTTCGTTATAATTAGTTTTTAAGTTATTATCTAATCTTATACCCGACGTTTCTTTGGAGTGACTGTAGATACTTATTAAAACATTGTTATTACATCCTTCTGGGCTTTTGAGGTTTCAATATTTTTTGTTAGGGAGCTTGGCTTTTCCTGTTCGGAATTGAATTGTGGGCTAAATCGAGACAATCATTTTCTGCTACAACTTATCAGTGACGTTGTCTCAAGCGATATCTGTGTGTTCCTACCACAAAAAGATCACTTATACTAGGCTAACAATTTGATGATACTGAGAACGTTAAAGGCTTCATAATGGGTTTTCTCGTGAGTGGTTTATTCACAATGTCGTTATATTTTCAATTACCAGTAAGACTTGTGTCGGTGTGGCGTAGAATAAGAACAATAGAAATGATCATTGCTGTGTTCGATACCTCCTGTAACTGTTCATTTGGAACCATATGGAAACTGTCCATGAACCACTAGAAATTGGATGAGCGTGGGCGAGAAGAAGTATTGATTTAGCACTGTCGAGGTACGTCTGGATAGTTGTTCATCAGAACAGGAACCTGGTGGCCAACAAGAAAATGTGAACGACCATAAAAACAACAAAACACAAAATGTGAAACAGTAAGTTTGCATGTATCTCCTCATGGACCAAACAAACCTTTATGCCAACTTTGGAGAAGATCCTTTAATAAGGGCGAAGTAGTGGTAAAATAAACCCACAAAACACCCATAAAAACAGCAAAATGCAAAATTGAAAATTTGTATGTATTTCACCATGGACCTAATGAGCTTCCGTACCAATTTTCGTGAAGATCCAACTACACCCTGCAAAATATTTGCATGGACATACGACAGGCAGTACTATTGTATTTATATAGATGGTGTCAGTGCAAATGATCTGCATATGACGTCATATATACACTCTTAGAATGGAGAAAAATAAAGTTCTCCATGACGGGATAGGGAGGCGAAACAAGTAGATTGTGACCCCATTGCAACTCTATATGCACACAGGATAAAAATTTCGTGAAGTGGGGGTCGCACATCGTGTAATAAAAAAGTTTTTCCAGTATCATATAAGCAAGAGTTCCATTATAGTATGACAAGTAGGGTATTTCAGAACTCAGTCTTAAACCCTTACACTATTTGATTTACATCAATGATAAAGATGAAGAAATAGTCAATAAATTGCTTAAATTTGTAGATGGTATTATGGTCTTGGGTGTTACTAACTATAAAGAGGATATTGATGATTTACAAAGAGATTTAGATCATTTAGTGAGTTAGGCAAATAAATGGCAAATAGGTTTTAAGTAAAATAAGTGCAAGATAATGCATGTGAGTTATCATAATTTGAATTATAAGTATAATTTGGATGAGAATAGCCTTAAAGTGCCACGAAAGAAAGGGATCATGGTGTAAGGGTTGATAGGTCTCTAAAACCATCCAGACAGGGTGCTGTTACTAGTGATAGGTTTGGTTTGGTTTTTAAAATTTCGTACAAAGCTACTCGAGGGCTATCTGTGCTAGCCGTCCCTAATTTAGCAGTGTAAGACTAGAGGGAAGGCAGCTAGTCATCACCACCCACCGCCAACTCTTGGGCTACTCTTTTACCAACAAATAGTGGGATTGACCGTCACATTTTAACGCCCCCACGGCTGGGAGGGCGAGCATGTTTGGCGCGACTCGGGCGCGAACCCGCGATCCTCAGATTACGAAGCGCACACCTTAACGCGCTAGGCCATGCCAGGCACTAGTAATAGGACAAATAGGATTTTATATTATATTTACAGAAATATTGAATGCAAGTCTATAGAGGCTATAATTTCATTGTATAGGTCACTTGTTTGGCTACATTTGGAATATTGTGATTATTCTTTGTCCCCTTACCTAAGGTAAAACATTGAATTCTTGGAAAGGGTTCAGAAAAGGGTTACTAGAATGGTGTCTTCAAACTGTTTTCCCTTGAAAAATAGAAGCGTTAGGCAGGATTTGATTGAGGTGATTAAGATTGTAAAGGAAATTGGTAGTGGTGAAACATCATCTTTTTTTCATATTTAACAATGAGAATAGTAGGACTAAGGAACACAAATATACATTTTGGCAAGGTAGAATTCATCTTCAGCTAAGACAGTTTCATTTTTTTAATAGTATGGTTGGCCTTTGGAATGGTTGTCTTCGGATGATGTGGAGGCAGTAAATTTAAGTGAGTTTGGGGAAAGCTTGATAAATATACTCTTCAAAAAAAGAAACGCAAAAGGCAAAATATAAGACAAATTGTTAACAAGTTTATTCCGGGTAGTTCTGTATGACATGTGTGAAACTTTGCACATTCACTGCTGAACATCCAAAGTCTGCAAAGGCGAAGTCCACGTTCACTAGTTGAAGTTTAACGTCACTCAACGTCAATAACGAGTATACCCCCCGTGAGCATCAATAACTGCTTGGCATCTCCTGCCCATGGAAGCAATGAGATGACGAATCACATCCTGTGGAATGGTTGTCCACTCAGCCTGCAAAGCTGCTGCAAGCTGAAGTAGAGTCTGCGGTTGAGGTTGTCGCCGTCGCAGACGTCGGTCCAACTCGTCCCAAAGATGTTCGATAGGGTTTAAATCTGGTGATCTGGAGGGCCAGGAAAGAACGTTGATGTTGTGGTGTCTCAAGAAGACAGTGGTGAGTCGGGCTGTGTGAGGACGGGCGTTGTCATGTTGAAAAACGTGGTTGACGTTCACCATGATGGGTTGCACATGGGGCCTAAGAATCTCGTCGACGTATCGTTGAGCCGTAAGATTCCCTCGAATGTGCAAAAGGTCTGTTCTGGCATTGTAGGCGATGAAAGCCCACATCATGACGCTGCCACCACTAAATCTGTCAACATCCTGCACACGAGGTCTGCCAGATCGTGGACGGTCACGAGTTGATCCATGTTGTTGGTGACGATTCCATAGCCTTGTGATGGTGCTTGGGTGGACATTCACAGCTCTGGCAACATCTGATTGAGATTCGCCTGCTTCCAAGCGACCAATGGCGTTGTTGCGTTGTGCTTCAGTCAGTCTTGGAGTAACTGTATTGGGTGTCGGTGGCTTAACACTGAGCTATGGAAACCGAGAACCCGTCACTTGTATAGGGATTTTGCACATGTTGCACTTGCAGAATATGCAGATCTCTCAAACAAATTTATTGGACACGCATGCGTTTTGGCGAAAAATCCAATGTTTTCCTCCGTTTTCAAAGTGCACAACTTTTATTGTCATTTTGGTCTGACAATCAGTGCCTTAACACGTGTAACATCACATACTCTGAGCTTGTAACGTTATTACATATATTTCTCTTTAAAATAAAAAAATATCCCTTTCGTGTTTCTTGTTTTGAAGAGTATATATGAATGACAATGACTAGCTTTAAGAGATATTATTATTATGTATTTATTAACAGTTTAGTCTAGAAGACGGAACAGTCGATATGGACCAGTAATTCACATGTTAATGTTGAGTTCCCTCTATCAGTTAAAATTATAGCTTACGATACTGCTCCCTTCTTTGATTATGAAGTTCCTTGAATAATCCTAATACGCAAATAAACCAGTGCACTAAATTAACTGTCTATTCAACAATTTTTGATGGTTTTATTTTCTGAGGATTATGGTATGCAAATGGGATGGTCTCTTGTTCTTTGTTGTCATTTGGTGTCCTGTTACTTGGTTCCCTCTGGCTAGGTGATCGATGAAATCCACAGATAGTTTTATTCTTGATGATCCTCTGGTACTTTCCTCAACAGGAATCCTGGGCTGTTCTGGAGGTAAAATTTCTGCTGACAAATTTTTCAACAGAGTTGACCAGTTGACCATACTCCCACTGACTTACTTTCAGAAATAATCAGTTGGATAACCTTTGATATATACTGTCTGTCAATATTCTATAAACTAATATACAGTTATTCCGAACATCTGCTTAGCTTTAGAGTTTGTCCTTTCTTGCAGCAGGGATTGTACAACTATACCATGTCAACTCAAAGAAATTCCGTCTTACCAGTACTAACATTACAGTGATGTTTCATTTTAGCACAAACTAATTTACTTATTTCTCAGTTAAAATCATGTATGACAGTTATTTCTTCTTCAGATCTACGAGACCGCTTCCAACCATCAATTTTCCAATATGCACCATAATACTTGGTTCCACTATGCCCCAATGACTAGATATAGAATCATTTCCAATAACTTCTTATATGATTATTTCACTTTTTAGTTGTAGTATTACCATATTCACTGTTATCAGTGTAAGTTCAACCTTTAGTTTCGTAATTGTTATACATTGTATAAAGATTTTCTGGTCATCAACTGTTAATCTATTTAAATCTGGTTTTATCTCACATTGATATTTCTGCATGAAGTCAGTCCCCAACATTCACTTCTTCTTTATATCAATTACCTATACATCTTGGTATAAAGTAGCTTCATGTAGCAAAGCAGCTTCAGCTTTCCTCTTGCCGGAATTTTGACCATTTGCTATTCCCATCTTTCCATCCTCTTTTGTTTTCATTGTTATGGCCAAGGAACAAGTTTTAAATCAATTGTTTTATTATAATCAACATTATTATAATCTTCACCATAATGACCAAACAGAAGAAGTGGAATAACTGGAGTTTAAGGCTCGCGACTCTCAATCTGTGAGTTATGGTTTTGATCCCATCGCTGAACACACTGTCTCTTTCAGTCGTGTCAATCTGTGAGTCATGATTTTGATCCCATCGCTGAACACACTGTCTCTTTCAGTCGTGTCAATCTGTGAGTTATGGTTTTGATCCCATCGCTAAACACACTGTCTCTTTCAGTCGTGTCAATCTGTGAGTCATGGTTTTGATCCCATCGCTGAACACACTGTCTCTTTCAGTCGTGTCAATCTGTGAGTTATGGTTTTGATCCCATCGCTAAACACACTGTCTCTTTCAGTCGTGTCAATCTGTGAGTCATGGTTTTGATCCATCGCTGAACACACTGTCTCTTTCAGTCGTGTCAATCTGTGAGTTATGGTTTTGATCCCATCGCTGAACACACTGTCTCTTTCAGTCGTGTCAATCTGTGAGTTATGGTTTCGATCCCATCGCTGAACACACTGTCTCTTTCAGTCGTGTCAATCTGTGAGTTATGGTTTTGATCCCATCGCTGAACACACTGTCTCTTTCAGTCGTGTCAATCTGTGAGTTATGGTTTTGATCCCATCGCTGAACACACTGTCTCTTTCAGTCGTGTTAATCTGTGAGTTATGGTTTTGATCCCATCGCTGAACACACTGTCTATTTCAGTCGTGTCAATCTGTGAGTTATGGTTTTGATCCCATCGCTGTACACACTGTCTCTTTCAGTCGTGTCAATCTGTGAGTTATGGTTTCGATCCCATCGCTGAACACACTGTCTGTTTCAGTCGTGTCAATCTGTGAGTTATGGTTTCGATCCCATCGCTGAACACACTGTCTCTTTCAGTCGTGTCAATCTGTGAGTCATGGTTTCGATCCCATCGCTGAACACACTGTCTCTTTCAGTCGTGTCAATCTGTGAGTTATGGTTTCGATCCCATCGCTGAACACACTGTCTCTTTCAGTCGTGTCAATCTATGAGTCATGATTTTGATCCCATCGCTGAACACACTGTCTCTTTCAGTCGTGTCAATCTGTGAGTCATGGTTTTGATCCCATAGCTGAACACACTGTCTCTTTCAGTCGTGTCAATCTGTGAGTTATGGTTTTGATCCCATCGCTGAACACACTGTCTCTTTCAGTCGTGTCAATCTGTGAGTTATGGTTTTGATCCCATCGCTGAACACACTGTCTCTTTCAGTCGTGTCAATCTGTGAGTTATGGTTTTGATCCCATCGCTGAACACACTGTCTCTTTCAGTCGTGTCAATCTGTGAGTCATGGTTTTGATCCCATCGCTGAACACATTGTCTCTTTCAGTCGTGTCAATCTGTGAGTTATGGTTTTGATCCCGCTGATCGCTGAACACACTGTCTCTTTCAGTCGTGTCAATCTGTGAGTTATGATTTTGATCCCATCGCTGAACACACTGTCTCTTTCAGTCGTGTCAATCTGTGAGTTATGGTTTTGATCCCATCGCTGAACACACTGTCTCTTTCAGTCGTGTCAATCTGTGAGTTATGGTTTCGATCCCATCGCTGAACACACTGTCTCTTTCAGTCGTGTCAATCTGTGAGTTATGGTTTCGATCCCATCGCTGAACACACTGTCTCTTTCAGTCGTGTGAGCATTTTAATGTTATGGTCTATCAAATTTTCGAGAACAAAAGAATAGAGTAAGGTTTGGAAGTGGATGGTGCGGATTAGTTACCTTGCATTTAGTGTATCACTGCAAAATTAGAAGTGGCTAGTGCAGATAGCCTTCAAGTAACTTCGCATGCAATTCAAATCAAAACAAACCAATGATTAAAGAACAAACTTTAAGTCAACTACTTGACAATAAAAACATATATAGTTACAATATCTTTGATTCATATGTAAGTAATCCCAGCCTACAAATATGGATATATGTAGGTAAAAACCTAGAATACAAACTTATATGCTGCCTACGAAATAACCTCACCACATTTGAAAGAAATTGTATAGTTGGATGATGTGATGGCAGTCTAAGCCACCGTAAAAGAGTCAAATAATTTGCAATACAACTATTTGCAGTGAATAAGATGACAGTACAGTTCCAACCACTTCGGAAAACAATAGTTTTTACCCTGCCTATGCACCCAGGAATTCATAATTTAAGAAAATTGTTGCCACTGCTGTAAAAGAGATATAAGTTCTCCTCAGTAACTTAAAAGCTATTTTAATAGCATAGACTACCATAGTTAGATTATAAAAGCTGGCATTGTGTAAAAGGATGTTCACTACTTATTGATACATCACAAATCTTGAGCAAGGTGCTCCACTTGTCCACATCAAAGACCATTTTACCAGAAGTGGCAGTAATTACTAGAAGAGCTGCTAAAATTCTACACTATAACTAAGATTAATAATAAGTGCTTTTAATTATGTGTAATATGAAAACTAGAAAATGATTTTATGACCACTCTGCTCTAGGTTTTCAGTTGTTTTGTCAGTTTGTTGAATATATATTTAAAAATGGCTGGTATGGATTGAGAAAATTTTATGTAGAGGAGCAAACAACGTTTCGACCTTCTTCGGTCGTCGTCAGAAGGTCGAAACGTTGTTTGCTCCTCTATATAAAATTTTCTCAATCCATACCAGCCGTTTTTAAATATATATTTTTCTCTACAAGTGGGTTTTCTTGTCATCATAGTTTGTTGAATTTTGGTGCAAAACCGCTAGAGGGCTATCTGCACTACCCATTTTTTTATTTAGAAGCGTTAAAATTAGCACGTCTCCTGCTAATGCTCTAGGTTTTCTGTTACATTTACCAATTGTTGAAAAACATGAAAAATCTTAAGTGTTCTCTACTTTAAAAATGCCCCATTAGCTTATCAGGCCGTTGATATTGTAATGGCCATAGTTCCCTTTTCATTTGAAAAGTCATTGTAACTGCTAACGCCCCCCGCTAGCAGAGCGGTATGTCTACGGATTTACAACACTCAAATCAGGGGTTCGATTCTCCTTGATGGGCTCAGCAGATAGCTCAATGTGGCTTTGCTATAAGAAAACACAAACAAAAACACACGTAACTGCTAAAATCTATTGTTTTCAGTCATAGTGACCTAGGAAGTAAGTTAAAGTCAACAGTGAGGTTATGTTTAAAGGTTTATCAGTCTCTCACGGATCTCCTTTTCTTCCTCATCTGTCAGATCTAAGCAGCACTTAACAACACTGACATCATTTCTAACTTCAACTTGTTAACACTGTTTTCTGGTAAAGCCAGTGCGTTGAAGACTATCATTGTCTTAACTCTTTCTCTATCAAATTATTATTTTTAACTAATGCTGATTACTACATTCTTTTTAGTCTTTTAGTACCGAATAGGGGTGAATTACATAAAAGGTTCATAACTTCACTGCAAACGAGGATATAAACATGAATTTTTCAGAGTTTGTTTGGAATGTACATAGTCGGGTAGCCAGTCCTGTTCAAACATCTCCATTTCTTCCAGAGTTTCCTACTGCCACTGGGCATCCTGTTCTGAACTGGTCGATGATTTGGATTCAGGTGGATATGGGGACTGTACCTGGAATTCCTGAACCAGGGCCTTTCCTCGAACCACGGTCGCTCTTCTCGTGATTTCGCTGACCTTCCCCTGGCAGTGGAACAACGCCCCTTCGTGGTCTTAACTATCCCTACTCCATTGGTTGCTTCTACGTTCCTTTGTGTGCTTGGTCTACTTTCTTCACCACTGTCTTCCAAGTCTTCTTCAGAGTTTTCATACTCAAAACAGTCACTCCCCGAGTCCGAATCTTGCTGAATTATTTCCAAAACTTGAGTTGTAGTGAATGAAGAACACCTGCTCGAAGTCATCTTTAAAACTTTGTTTACAAAATTCTTCCCTTTTTCGCATCCCGGAAACAATACTAATCGTGTGACCAGGTTTATGAAGATATAAATAGACTAAGATAAACATCCAAAACTCATAAACACGTCAAGTGTGAGCTTTGCATTTGCTTGTAAAGTGCTGCTATCTAGTGAATAAAGAAGACACTATACAAATTATACAATAGTCGCAAATAACGCAAAGCCGTAGGATTGACTGGCGTCAAATTTGGCAGCGAAAGAGTTAAGATCTTATTTTAATGATGTGTTCTACTTGCTGTCACGCAACATGAGACTACTGAATTTTATAATTTGATGGACTGAGTCATAACGTCCAGTTAAATTGAACATGTGAGTTTACGTGACATGTGAAACATTAGTTACACCCATTGTTCTCTTTAAAACTGATGTTTTTCACCTTTAATACTCTCTATCCTGCTTTTTGGCCACATTTTCCATTTTTAGCAACAAACCCATGCACGTGAAGTAATGTATATATTCAGCGAATCCACATATTTTCACAGTTACTCCAGTAAATCTGTTTCTGATAATGATCCATATATGAGATCTACTGACAATATAACTATTCTTTCCAGAATTAACATTTGTGGAGAATAGCCAACTTACTGTTGTATTATACCTCAGATTTTGGCACTCTAAAGATAAACAAGCTCTTATCTATCTACTCCTATGCATCTAAACTAGTTGGTGTTACATAATGAAATTGTATTTTCCAATGTTATGGTTCAATATGCGATCTTGCCTTATAGTATTTACCGTTTATGAGCCATTCCAGTGATGTACAATCTACCTTGGTGATATTTCTTTTTTACAATATAGTGATGAATGTGTTTTACAAATATTAAAATTGTAAAGTTCTTGAAGTAATGGCATTCAGAAGACATTAACATTTGATGTGCATATTTCTATACACCATCCAATATTTGTGGCAGCATCGCTCCAATCATAATGTCACTGATATCCATGTCCATGGAAAAGGATTCTATCTCGTCTCAGGAAGAGTTACATCAGAGCATTAAACAAGGTAAATTTTAATGACTGGGGAGAGTTTGTACAGTTCTAACTTCATCTAAAATGAGATTCAGTCTTAGTTAACACAAAAAAGTGGTGCCAACATTTTAGAGAAGTTTACCACAAGCATTTCTAAAACTGTGCAAAGCTAAGAAAGCTTCGTATTTCTTCCTTCTATGTGTCCAGTCTACCAGTGCTTATATTTCCACGAGGTCTTCAGATATATCTATGCATATCCCACAAAAAACCTCCAGACACATTTGAATGAGAGAATATTTCTTTTACTTCGGTTTTATATATACTTATCATAACGAAATATACATGTTAAATTCTTCAAACACAACTTGAAGCACCAAATCTAAAACTGGGATGCTATTAACATATAAAAATCACCACTCCTACAATAAAACACATAATACAAATTCTATTACTGAAACATATTTTGTGGGGTTCCTTTCTTCTGGCAACTAAGCTGTGGCTGCTGATTGATATCTTATAATTATACTGTTGGCTTCTTGTGGAAACATAGTATATATAACGTCCAAATGATGTCCATTGTTTTCACTGGAATCTTTCTCCACACACTTGCAGGTAAGAATGTCTTCTCGGTTGGTTGTTGCCACGCTGAGATCTACTTCGCTATTTAAAGATCATAACTCATTGGAATAAGCAGCTAACTTTTCTTGAGTATCCTCGGTTGGTTGTTGCCACGCTGAGATCTACTTCGCTATTTAAAGATCATAACTCATTGGAATAAGCAGCTAAATTTTCTTGAGTATCGCATTTACTACTTGGCTCTATTTTCCATTGAGTTAGAGCAATAGTACAACGCAGGTATTATGGAATCACTTGTTCCTATGTTCAATGGTTCCAACCAGCAACTCGTAAAAATACTTGACGAAGAGTTCTAGATTTTTAATTTTTTTTTTTTTGGTCAGCCTTTAAAGGAAGCAGGCGTAATCTGTTTGATTCTGCTATTTCTTATGGGAGGTAACAAGAGTAGTTGTCCAACACTTGCACCACTCATTACCAATTATTATGAATTGCTGTAATCGTAGATATGAAGTCCAGCTCTTAATAAGCTGGAATCTAGGTATACTTCCAAAAGTTAAGTTACCTATCATACTTGGCTGAACAACATACTTCTATATTTTGTATTGATGCGTGATCTAATCATTTCACTTTTCTTCGTATAAGGTCTCCTGATTGATCCAAGATGTATCATGTAAATGACGTATTAGTAGCCACATTGTACAGTGACAGGTAAAAGTGAGTCAGCATGAATCGCAGCTTGTTTCTCAACGCCTCTAGAAGATCCACCTAGCATAGAGCTCTTAGGAATGATGGATACTGATCATGTGTCTCACCTACTTACAGTCCTCCTAAATGGATCTCAGTGTATCCATAATTAACTACCTTTTAATGTAATTCAATTATCTCTGTAAATGTCTAAATATTAAAGTTCCAGAGCATTTGCGAAAGTAATGAAGAGTATTGCGTATTCAACAAAAGATTTTCCCAAATCAGTCAAGGACCGTATAGTATCTCCCTCAAATTAGTATATCTCTTCGCTTTTTTTCACATATTTTACCATTTTAAAAAGACACTTCTTGAATTATAACATACTAAAATAATGTGGTAAAAATAACACTCTGAAGGAATGGAAGATATAAATAAACTACCACTTATTTTAATCTAAATCCTGATCACTGGCACTAAATTTTATCTTGATCAAACTTATTTGTGATGTTCCAAGACCCAAAAACAAATGAAGTACTCAATGACCTGATCATCACCACAACAAGAGGACTTAACAATAAAAGCAGTATAATATCATAAATAAAGGGTAGTTGCACACACTAACACTGATTGTAAAACTGAACCTGGAGAAATTGTTTGAACTTGGATGATAACGAGAAAATAAAATTAACTTATTTATACAAAACTATAACAGGCTTGATATGAAATTGTTCACATAACTGAATGATAACTAAATTATTGACTTATAAGTTAAAATTCATTATGCACACATGGTTAGCGGCTGGTACATTAATTCTAGCCAATAGGAAGGGCATAGGTAAGATTTCACAGCACTTATTGAATTTAATATTTCAAAATATATTTCCCTCACTTTTGTTACAGCACTAAATTCGGCATTCGATTTCATGAGGTGACCAGTGAGTTGGTAGCTCGTTGCGTTACTTTGCGAAAACAATTCCCAGTTTTGTACCAGCACTTTTAGAACGAAATGTATCAAACAAAAGAGAGCCCTGATTATTAATGTGTCCTAGAATATGGCGTAAAGATAGCAAATAGGTTATAAATGTAGACTTGCTCGCAGGAGAATAAAATAAATACTCTTAGCAAGCAAAGAGAATAACAAACACGTGCTGAGTGTGGCCTAATGGTTAGCTTGTCCTAACTGTAGATACGAGGAATCATCGTTCTTGTCTCATTGAAGCAAAAACGTATTCTACATATTAGAGTCATAAGTGAACTATAAGATTGATGGTCAAATTCCACCCTTCGGCCAGTTAATAGTAGCCAAGAAGTTGAAGTGGAAGGAATGATGTTAAAGCTAACTGAATTTCCTATATTTTGTCAGTTCAAAAGGGATTACTATGTGCAGTTAGGCCTTTGTGGAGATGTACATGCAGAGTCTAAAACAAACAGACGTTCAGAGATGTTTAAACAAGTCATCATGAGTTCGATTTATCAACTACATCTGTCAGTACTTAAAAGTTTCACTGACTGAGTTCTGTGTTAGTACTGAAAACTATTATTTACCGGAGTCAAGAGGAACGCATCTGCACGAGATAAAACTAGAAGGATTGCACCAGTACAGTATTTTTAATCAAACGAGGACAGAATTCGATAATTCTAAACAACCCAACTCAGTAGTAATTTTCATTGCATGTTTTCAGGAAGATTATCTTATAGCAAATACTATTTATCATTTACAACCAAGGAAAGAGATACCAAAGAATGTTGGCCAGGATAATATAAGCTCTGTTGAATAATCATCTGAGACGATGATTTAAAAACGTCCAAGAATATCTACGTTCTGTAGATGAAAACGTATCTAATTTAGAAGTGACAGACGAGAGGGAAGACAACTAATCAACATCAACTCTTGGGTTATTGTTTTTCCAAAGAAAAAGTGGGATTGATAGTAGCATTATAACGTCCCCACAACTCAAGAGCATATTCGGTGATGGGATACGAACTCGCAACCCGCAAAATGCAAGTCGAGTAAAATAATCATCAGTCCATCATCATATGATGATCAATAATCATCATCATACGAGAAAAATATTACAAAATTATCAGGAATAGTGATCGCAAATTAATCATTGGATGTATTATTTTGACGTGACTACAAAATAAACTTACAGTGTAATATTGGCAGATTGTGGATCACAGTTTTCATCTGAGCAGTTTTGTTTGTTGTTTTTAATGATACCTTAAACCTGGCCAAATCAGAGACCCCCTATGGTTCAGGCATAATCATCTTTAATTTTGAAATGCGGACTAGAGAGAAGGTAACCAGATGACAGCACTTGCCACACAAAGTAGTTACAATTAACGACATTGTAGGATCGCTTGCCACTCTTATGACGCAACTACAGCTGAAAGTGCAAGAATGTTTGATAATACCTTATCCTGAACCCGAGACCTTCACATTCCTAGTCTAATACACTAGTCAATAGTCTACTTTCAAGTCATATTCTGAGTCATCCAATTTGATACTCTACCTGTTATCATCAATGAGTGCAAGAAGAAGTTTGTGATGGAAAGTTCTGTTCATAAACCTGAATTTATGAAACCCAATCTAAAAGAACGTTAGAAATAAATTGGCAAGACCTTCCTGAAATTTGGTATCAAATATACTCTCACTTTTTTAATGCACTGATATAAAACAAAGTATGTCTTTACAGTTGGAAAACAACAACAAAAACATGACAAAAAATTACTGAAGTAAACTGAATTTAAGCCTTTTTTCACCATTTTGTCTCCTTTCGACAGAGAGTGAATTCTACACATGGTTATTCATCACTCTATATTGGTTAATTGTTACGAAAACAGAAAAAAGCACAAAACGTCTAAATTATGAAAAATTAATATTTATAAACATCACTTCCAAACTAGTTCTAATTGTACAAAAAAACACCACACATCATACATTAATTTTCTACAAAGCTTCACAACATAAGCAAATCAATGTCACACGCTAAGAGGTTTCAAGCTATAATGTTTTGATTAGTAAATACTGTCGCACAAGACAGAAATATTTCAATAGCAATCATTAACGTGATATTTGTAGTACACACTGTACCATTTGTTTGTTCTTTTTAATTCATATGGACATTATTATTTAAATTTCTGGATTGTCTTTAAGTATAATATCACTCCTCTGGAGAATCAGCGATAAGTCCGAATGCTTATAACGCTAAAAATTTGATTTTAATATTAAGCTCATGGTGGACACAGCACATGTACAGCTTTAGTCTCAATAACAAACGAACAGTTCAATTTCAATGTAGATAATTTCTCATGGAAGCCACTTACCTCTCCCTTTCTTCAGCATGCATAATCCACTAATTGGCAGTTAGCTACATTTTCTTACAGGTAAGATAACTTGTAACACTGTAAGATTGATGATCGTCATTTTTGTCAATGAAGTATATTCTGGCAAAGCACGAAGATAGTGTCTATGTAAAATAGAGTCATCCCGCTTTGTATATCTGTATACAAAACTAGGCTAGTCCCATTAAATTGACTTTTTGTGGCTGATTTAACTTTGAGTAGTTTAAGGAATTTCAACCTAATGTTTTGTAGGTTTTTTTTTTCCTTTTAGTAAACTCGTTTTACTTGAACCTTGGATTACTATAGACTCTGACTTTTGAGGTCGTTGTAGTTTATTTTGCTTAGCGTATAACACATGGATTCATTTGATTTAAACTTGACTTTGAGATTTATCATAAAGTTTTTTTTTACTTTATTTAATTTAGCTTGTAAAGAAAAGCTGAACTGATAAACATTCCTTTACTTTTCTCTTGTCATATCAATACATCCACAGTAATCACTTACTTTTATAAGTTGATACCATAATATCCACTTATTTTAATTTGTTGCTAATTTAAATTTGTTTGAAAATTCAAAGCATTGCTCAATTTCGTGAATATAAGCATTCATAAAGACTAACCATACATCAAAAACAATAAGGCAAAGCTTTGATAAAAAAAAAATGAAGCACTGAGTTTCCAAAAACCAAATATTTTCAATATAGAAATAAGAATTGTTGGGTTTTTTTCAGCAGAGAATTTGAATTTTCAATATCTTCTGGAAGTTAAAATAATTTCACTTTAAATGCCAGGTTAATAAATTTACATTGATTGAAACAAGTTATGTTTACCAACAATCTGCTTTGTGCTTTCAGTGTTTTGAGAGACAAGTTAAAACAAAGGCATCATATTCTGCAGGTTGGTTTAACTTTATTGTAATAACAGTTTGGTTTAAAAACAACCATGTTGTGTGAAAATGTTGCATGTTCTGGCTACTCAAAATGTTTCAACTGTCACAAGTAAGTGAAATTTAACAGTGTCAGTAGAGTTTTACTTGAACAGCCATTGCTACTAAGATAAATAATTACTTTATCATAAACAACTCCCATCACATTTTGAGACATGCATCAATCATGATGACTTAAAATGTTATCTCTTATGTAGTATTGCTTCAAAGAAATATCCAGTTTTGATTCCCCAGGGGAATACTTCCATGATTTATATAGTTGTATTTACTTAATTTACACAGAAAATATCTTCAGCCAGGGGTTTTATTCAAACCTATAGATGTAAATTTACTATTTCAATTGGAGCTTTTGTTTTCAATTGTTGAAATAAATTCATATTTCCATCACTGTTGTGTCTTGAAGGACATTTTGTTGCATTTGAATGAAGACTAAACTTTCAAATCAGCTCAGTGTTTTGGCTTCCATGATAAGATTACATGAGACAAAATCTTTAACTCTACACACACTATAATATTTTGGTCCAGTATTTACAGAAGCTTGCAAGATTCAATTGCAAGAAAACTATGATTCTGCCTAAAACTATCTTTTATACCACCAAGATAAAGTGTCATTTAATAAGTGCAGCTGAACAGCCAGTCATTTTATGACAAAAAAAAAAGGTGTTTTACTTTGTAGTTTATTAAATTAACCAGAAACTCCTTACTATGTGAATGCTTTTATTATTTTATAAAAATTAAAAAGAACGTTCTCAAAAAAGAAAAGATTTTTTTTTCTCTGAATATCTGTGCTTATCTATTAAAACTGACAATTTTTCATTCAGTTTACTCCCACATATAAACCAAAATGAATTAATATAAGAATTTTTTTTAAATTTCATCAACTATTTCTTTATATGAATTAGACTTTAAAACAAAAACAACCAATTCTCAATTAAATGCAACAGTATAATATAAGATACAGTACATGTTGAGTAACTGAAATTCAATAAAAACAATATATTCAAATTGCTAAAAAAGCACAATTTGTGGGAAATTTAATATTCTTGTAAAGATATGGGTATATATTAAATACTGACCAAACTACTCATAATGCTTAGTCCATAAGAAAAAAAAATTCTACCAAATCCTGCAATAATAGAAACTGCTTTTAATAAAATAGTGAATAGTGTTCTCGTATATTCTTCCTTGTTATATCCACATATTGTTATGTAGACACTAAAACAACTTATTTATTTGGTAAATATTTTCACAGTGTAAATGTAAGTCAATCAACTGGCACAATTAATTGTTGATTGAGGGAACTTGACCTATTGATACATTTTCATATTGACAAATTTATCTTTATACCTGTTCTAAAGTGCCAACACTTTCTTTTAATTGAATTAATTACTAGTTTAATTATTACTTTATGTTAAAAGGTTTTAAAATTACCAAATGTGTGCCAAAATAAATAAGTTAAACATTTAGAAAGGGATACGAGTTATCACATAACATTATGAAAGGAAAGCTCAAATGTATATTGTTGAAACATTAGTGTTTCAATGAGTACATTACAACCGTTTGCTGCAATTAGAAACATTCAAGAAGACAATGTTATTCAGAAGGTTTAAAAATGAGATTTATTCATAATGTCCCTAAATGTGTTTGTAAGCAACTGTTCTACAGGTGAAAGTTACACATAAAATGCCTAATATTTATTTTACACATGGAGTTGGTAAACTGTTTGATGATTTCAAAATATCACAAAAATTATAATAACACACACGACAACATCCTATGGATTTTAAAAACAAAGCCTGAAATTTTTTTATTCTAAGAGTTTCAGAAGTGTAACAATGAGAAGTTTCGGTAAGTGTGTACAAACAAACAACAGTGAAATGTGGTGGGAATACGACAGCAGGATCGGTAAGTGTGTACAAACAAACAACAGTGAAATGTGGTGGGAATACGACAGCAGGATCGGTAAGTGTGTACAAACAAACAACAGTGAAATGTGGTGGGAATATGACAGCAGGATCGGTAAGTGTGTACAAACAAACAACAGTGAAATGTGGTGGGAATATGACAGCAGGATCGGTAAGTGTGTACAAACAAACAACAGTGAAATGTGGTGGGAATATGACAGCAGGATCGGTAAGTGTGTACAAACAAACAACAGTGAAATGTGGTGGGAATACGACAGCAGGATCGGTAAGTGTGTACAAACAAACAACAGTGAAATGTGGTGGGAATACGACAGCAGGATCGGTAATTGTGTATAAACAAACAACAGTGAAATGTGGTGGGAATACGACAGCAGGAGTATGTTTTGTTTTGTTTTGTTTTTTTTCTGGAGGAAAAGAAAATACTGTAAATATTATTGTCATTACACAAAAAAGAGCCATTTATCCCAAGATCTTAATTTGTTATACAGTATATGTAAGTGATGATGTTCAATTGGCACTGGCTTCAGTAAGAGGCATTTTGGTGAAAAGAAATTGGTGATATGAATGTTATAAAATGACTAGCACAAAGTCTCATTTTTAATTTAACTGACACTCTGTGACATCAGACAAAATTTAAGATTGTAAAAGAAGGAAGTTAAGTAATCTAAAAACAACTTTGCAAGAGTGTCATTAAAAAATGAAGGAAATAACAGTTTAAAGAATAAAAACAAAACTGGTTTCACCCATGCGTGATATACATCACACTTAACGTATTATTATTTATTTTGTAATAATCTAAAATGAAACTGTTTTCCTGATACTGTAATATGTGGTCAAAATATATGTATTAAAAAAATTTTTTTGTAATCTTTCTTGAAAGCTGAATATTCAATTCTTTGTATTTAAGACTTCACATAATGATTGTATATAGCTGACTTACAAGAAATCTAATTTAAGGATTATAATTTGCCCATCATAAACTTTCTTACCATAAAAGTACACAAACAAAAAACAAAAACTTTAGTAATTGTGGGGTAAATTTGAGGAAATTTAATATGCATCTATAACAGCCACTCTGTGTTTTCTACAAAATTTACTTTACGCATATTAAAAAGCAATCAATTAATATATATCATATATATTAATATTGATTAAAATTTCTGTTTGTAAAAACCAACAAAATAATGTGACTTTTAAATGAGTAACTAACATTTTTGGTCAAATTTTGTACAGAATTTTCTCAGCAGTGAAGTGTTTTGCCCTATTAAATTTTCTTAGCTTCTTTCAACAGAAAATAAGACAGTTGAACTACCTCTAGGTCGACTTTACATACTGTTTAAAACCTTATTTATTTATGGCATTAAACACAACACACACAGGAAATGTGTAATAATATTAACGATATGAAACATGAAAAAATATATTTTCTGAAGTTATAATGATAATTGTCCTCTGCAAACTACTAACAAAGTAAGTATAAGATCAGACTATACAGTTATTGAATAATTCTAGTAGAATGTTAATTATATATGTACAAAGTTACAATATTTATATATTTCCAATGCACTGTTTATAAAAATAAAAAAAAGACTTCACACATAAAAAAGAGAAAGGATGAAATGCCTTACCAAACAACGAACATTTGATTTTTACATAAACATTAGCCTTACTTGGAATAATACCTTAACCATGCCATAAGAATAGTAAAAAATATTACATAGCAAGTTTTTAAATAAAAGAATTAAATATGTATATATATATTCATGGTTGTTTTTTTGAAATACTGAATGATAACTGTCCCATTCAAGAAGTACATATATACACTTTTACAGCTAATTATAAAGTGATAAATATAAATAATGATAATACAATTACTTAAGAAAGTTATTTAGTCAGAAATATTAATTTTCTGTCATATGATATCATCAAACATTAATAATAATGCCCACTATAACAATAAAATATTTTCCAAAAACAAAAAAATACTCTCCCGAATACAAATATCAGTATTGTATGTTTTGAAATAAGACAAGTTTTATAACTACTTGATGTATGTTTTCACATACTTTAAATAGTTTTAGAAAATATGTGCTTTGCTTCTAAATTTTCATTTTTACACAATAAACAAATGAGGAAAAGGTCTTTAAATACTTGAAATTATAACTTTAATAAATACAAGATTTAATTTTAAAGTTATAAACTGAAGTACAATTTAAGTAAAATATCTATATACACTATAGTGTTTAGGAGTTAATCAACATATGAATGTGCTAACTACTGAAAATTCAGTTGTAAGAAAGCTTCATTCTTCATTTTACAAAATGTTCCCCTTATAGCAGGTTTTTTGTGACATTATCAGAAAGTTATCAGTTTCCTGAAACATCTACAATTGAAAACATTAAAATGTTTAATTAATTTAATTGATTTTCTAATTTTTAGCCATCAACAACTAATATTTATTGCTCAAAGCTATAGTTACAGCATTATATGCTCTAAAATAAAGATCCAACTGCACATTACAAGTAGCCAGGTATAAACAGATAATCTCCCAACAACCTCTTATACCACTATATAATTTGTTGAACCAAACCAAGATAAACGTCCTGTTGATGACTGACCCTTTCACTAAATCATCAGATATTTGGCAAATGGTAAAACCTGTGACTGTTTGAATAGCTGTTACCTCCTTTATATTCTGGAGTGCTGGCTCCAGGAAGCTGTGGTAACAGTGTTTGATGCTGGGAATTCTGCAAAAGAAACATGTTAAACTTTTAAAGTAATCCTGTTATATTTCATTAGTACTTAAATATGTTGATATTCTGTACTTTTATGGCGATAGAAATTTATATTGAATTTCTGATTTATTGCTCTTGAGGATTAACAATACAAAAACCAAGACCTTTTCAAAAATATGCTCACTTGAAACTTCAGATGAATTCTACCCAAACTAGTAAAACCCTCCAACTACTTATTTAAATAAAACTAACATGACTGGTTACTAAAAATATAATAAACCCACTAAATGAAACTTTAAATTAACTTGTATGAATTCCTTTAAAACTATATATGCATTTCCCATGGAAAGTTATAAAATGTACGTACAAAAATATAGAATTTAAACATTTATTTCTCATATCTTTAAATTAGAAAAGATGTTTTAGTTCAACAATACATAAAAACACTAGTACTTTGGACTTTTCTCTCTTCAGTCTTATATGACTGCCTTCTGTCTCAAAATCTGAGATCTTAACCTCGCTCAAGTAAGGATGTTTCAGTAGTCCTTCACAGGTATACCTCTTTTGGGGGTCTTTGTCAAGACATTTCTACATAAAGACAAATATGGAACTTCAGTAGTGATTAGAAATACCTAACATGCATTAAACACTTGTAACTGCAAACCAAACTTTATTTTACAGCTTCAATAAAATACTATATCAGAAAGATCTAACTTTGATACCTACATTAGTTGGAAAACCTTAAACCATGGCCAGCTGAGAACTGCAGTTTCGAGCAATGTCAGTTCTCATTAGCCCACCTACATAAATAATAGAAACTGTCATCCAGTGGAAGCCGATACAGCTTTAGGCATGGAAGAGAGGTTGGTGGTGTGGTATTTGCTATCTATTGTGAGTTTATATGTTTTTGTACTATATTGAATAGGTTTTTCCTATGAATTAAGAGTAACAGTAAAGTGATCAGGTTAAACGTACACTTGAAGTATACGAGCATCATATGGAAAATTAATTCTTAAAATAAAATTAATTCATTGATGCACAGAAAAACGGGTCATACTTTAAGAAATTATTTAACCTCAATGTTTGTCACATAAAGAGCAACATGTTTATAAATAATATATGCACATATAGTAAAGGTAGAAGTAACTGCTTCGAGGGTAGGGAATACACTTCTTTCCGATGTGATTTTCTCTAAGTTATTGTTTATTCAGAAGAAATCAAAGTTGATGTTGTAGATGAAGAAACATACAACAAATTATCCATCATGTGATACAGTTTAATACGACTGACGTTACCTTCTTTATTTTTTATAACTTCATGTATAATAGCTCATCAGAAGTCTAACATGTGGCTGGCTAACGTTACAATTATACTTTCATGGTAAGAGTATACTAAGATTATAAAATTTAAAATGTATTTTAATCTATTGAAACAACAAACATGTAACTTTTAAATGGCATAAAATTGAGTAACTTGTAGGCAATGTAAAAAAGAAATCCTTTGAGGTATAATGGCAATGACTTACAGGTAAAAAAAAAGTAATTTTAAATTAAGTTCTCAAAGGAGAAATAAAATAAGTACAAAGATCATCATGCTGGTTGCTAATACAACTTAAGTCAGAAAAAACTTTTCATGAATCTTTCCTGGGGACAAAATATAAGTATGAAAAAAATATGAAAATTAGAAATGTATGTATAATTGAAAAAGCAAATTAACACTAAAATTATTCGTGTAATTTTGTCTTAAAGATACCAATTAGAATCACTGGTCAGAGAAATTAGTATGATGAAGCAAAATATTTAATAGTCAGTGATCTCACACTTGGTCACTATTGCTTAATTAATAAACTATGAAAATACTTCAGACTAAGAGACTGATAGCAAAGTGGAGTTTAAAGCACTTAAAGAGTCCTTAAAACAAGGAGAATCTGTCTTAAAAAAACAGTTTTAGTTGTGTGTTTAATGACTAGCAATGTACGACTGTGACACAATTCTTTATGTTGATTTCTAGAATGAAAAATTAATTTAGTTTCAAAGATTAACGATCAAGACACAGGATAAAATGAAAAAGACAGTAAGAATTGTCAAAAATGCACCTTGCTGGATGAAATAATATAACATTTTGGAGCAACATGGGACCTATTGGTTCATCTCAGCTCTTCCATCTTCTAAACTAGAAAAAAAAATTTAAAGCCAGCTCCTATAATTCATATACTTGTTTTTCTTAAACTTACTGCCTCTACAACATCTGAAGGAAACTCATTCCAAAGACCAACCACCCTGTTAGAAAAATGAAACTGTCTTAGCTGAAGATGACTCTTACACTGCCAAATTTTGTGTCCACTAGTCTCACAGTTAAATATGAAGAAAGATGACATATCAACAATATCAATTCCCTTTACAATCTTAAACACTTCAATCAGATCTTGCCTAACTCTTCTTTTTTCAAAGAAAACAATTTGAGAGATTTCAACTCAAAACCAATGAGAAATATATACGAATAATGGCCAAAACTTTTAATTTTATATAATTGGGTTGAGGATTGCTAAGGGAATCTTATCTGAGCTTTTGAAAAGTTCCTTCCCTTAATTTTTTCATTCAATTCAGTTAGTTCTAAATCAGTTCTTAATTTGTTTTCTCTCTTGTGAGGAGATCTCTAAACTACAACTCCTATATCAGAATTCTAAATTTTATTGTCTTTTCACGCTTCTTTGCTAGGCTACTGAGAAATTTGGTTGTAGTTTTAAGTCTAAACAAGTTAATTTTAAAAATAAGAGAAACACAATGTCTGTGCTTAGTCCAGAGTCATATTTCGTATGCTGTTAAGTGACAACATTTAAGGATTTCAAATACCAATTGCCTCAGCCAAATATAATTTATCTTCCATGGCTGTAAGTGGAAGAAGGTGAAAAGGAAAGAATGAAAACACAGGATTAACAAGAAAAACCTTAAACATATTTTAATATTTTCGTGATCAAACTGTATATGTACTTAGAAATAAAGGAGTGAAAAATGTGACAAAATAACTAAAATGCTATAATTGCTTCATTTATTGTATATTCCACTGAAGATAGATTTGACCCTATAAGTCATATATCAGTGAATTCATTCTAAAAAACTCTATCAATGTACACTGATATGGACCCTGGGAATAAAAATAATGAAATAACAAGTACATCACTGTGGAAACAATAGGTTACAACAATCAATATCTACTTCCAAATTGTTGTTAAGTAAAAAATTGAGATAAAAAATTTAACTGAATGAAAAGAAACTAGTATGATGCCAACACAGGTATGCCATTATTTAACTGTAAAATAATGCTTACAATTCTGTAATGAAATAAATTAGGCTTCATTGGGGAATAGTTTGGGGCTCATGTGCCATTCTTCATGTGCATTTTAACAGATCTTCCATGATCACTTCTAAAATTGTGATAAAAAACGAGTTCTCATAAAGCAGCTAGAGAGTGACTTTGGGATCCTATAGAGGATTTATATATTTATATGAGCAAAGGGCAGTAACTACTATCATCATCGGTATCAGATTCAAAAGTTCAAATGAAGAAGTTTTCATCTCACATAAAATAAAATCCATGGGTTATTTTGTCAGCTTCTGTTGGATTGTTTGACAATTACTTTCATTTTACAGGAACTATAAATAACTGCATCACAAAAGAACTTGAAACTGATATATATGTGAAATGAATCCTTTGTTTGTTACAAGGCTTAATAAACATTTGTGAAATATAGTTTGTTAGTCAATATGGAATCCAGCAAATATGCACCTAGCAGTTTATGAGTTAAGTTCAAAAAAGAACTGTGCATAAAGTACAGTTGATGTGATACACTTTGAGGATGTTAATATAAAGCAACATTTGTATTTTAACTAAATCTTCAAAGTAAAATGAGTGTAGATTAAGTGCAGTTTGCTTTGTACAACTTATGGATATGAATATAAACAACTCTTTATGGTAAATAAACATTGAAACTTAGATGTAAATAAAGTGTAGTTTTTGTAGTAATATCAGAATGCCAACTGGTACAGAATTCATAATTTGTACAGAATATCTGAAAACCAAAATGTGCTGTATGAAATGTAGTTTAGGAGTTGATTCCCAAATGCTGTTGGTGAGATCAGTCTTGGGAACCAACATGTTAAAAAACACACACACACACACAGGCTATAGGTTAAGGATTATTTGAGCTAAAGCACAAATTGGTCTGTTTGAGTTAAACTGGTAAAGTCATTCTAGGGAAACAACGTTTCTGCAGAGTTTACTTTGTAATGTTGGTCCACATATTACTAATATACACAAATGTAGGATTATCCTTGAAGGATAGACCCATCTAGATTCTTCATATTTACCACTACAGAAGTAGGTGGCATATAAGTTACCTCAAATTAAATGAATTAAGCTTTATTTTAATTTAATATCTACTGTATATTAAATAACTATATATGGCAGTTAAATGAAGTGGTGCCTTCACTTAGGATTATAATTTGATTATAAACAAACCTGTACAAATTCATACATCAAAAGTTAGCATGTTGGTAATTAACACTACCTTCAATACCAACTACAATGAAACTATGTTGCCCTGCAGTTGTAAATTCAGTGCAATACAAAAGCATCTATAAAGACACGTATTAATAAATAAAACAGTCAGTTTTATAAAGATCCTCGATATATCAAGCCCCATACGAGTGTTAGGGTTACATGAATCTAGCTCTGTTTAACCCAGTACCTCTTCAGGGAAACCGTAATAGTACTAATAAAGATAAATATGCCTCTTTAATACCATATTGATACTATAGCATTAATGAAGCAAAAATTGTATGAACAATAATGTTAGGTAATATTCCCTTTCCTTTGTTCTTTTGTTATAAATCCCTAATCATCTTATTAAACACTAATTGCATACTCTGCTTTGTGAAAGGTATAACTGACTCACTTAAGTGATTAAATTGAAAGCTAAAAATGTATAAAAATGTAAAAAGGTGGCCTTTTTCAGGGCACTTTTATTTTCCGTTTTAGAAAAAGTCCAAGTATACTGTTAAACAGGTTCCAGTTATCATACAATAGTAATCAGGCCAGTCAACTCTGGACGATGGATGCTAAACACACGCATACACATACACACACACATATATATGTAAAGGATCATCTTTATGGTAAGACATACTATTATACCATATTATATATTATTACAACCAAAAATACTTATAACACTGGATGAATCACAGTATTCTACTCATTGTAATTTTTGTTTCATGATAATGAGATTCAGTAGTTCTACCCCAGTCACTATATAAATAAAATTAGCTTTGTCATTTGCTAATTAGTTTTGACCTATGTAGTTGAGTACATATGTATCATACTTTGATAAGGAAGTACCAATAACATAAAATTGTGTTTTGCATTTGCACAAATTACTTGAAGTCCATCTGTGCTTACTACCTCTAATATAGCTACTTTCTAGCTACTCTTTTGCTAAAGAATTATGGTTTGACCATTACATAATAATATCTCAACAGCTGGAAGGGCAAGCACGTTTAGCAATGTGAATACAGATGCTCAACCCCCAGACTGCAAGTCGGCAACCTTAACCTCTGGGCTCATAATATTAAGTAATATAAATTTCCACTTGGCTTTAGTTCTACTTTTTCTACAAAAAACAAGCTAGAAAGATAAAATTTAGGAAATCTCCTTTTTCCTTTCAAAATATTAAAATGATAATTATGGTTTATGTAAATTGAAAGATAGTTATCTCTGCCTTTAGTATGTATTACTTCTTGGCAGGGTCTGCCATTTATTAAAAACTGAAATTCTCTTTGGTATCATTTAATTTTTGAGAGTCAAATCTGGCATTGTCCATCAGACAAAAGTTCTTATGTAGCACAAAGTGCATGAAACTTTCTAACAACCATGCCAAAATGTTTATAAAGTTTAATAAGCAAGGTAAGTTTAGAAACTCACTTACTTAATAAAGTTCTCCAGTGGATCAGTGGTAACTTTACAGACTTGCAATGCTAAAACCCAGATTTAGTTTCCCATGATGGATACAGGAAAAAACCCAATGTGACTTTGCTCTCAGACAAATTTAAGAAATGTTTGTGAAATTACTATGGGAAAATATCCAATACATAGTGAGAAATCTATCAAAAGAATCATCTTTGTTCTATAGAGATAAGTATGGAACCTCAGGCATGTATGAAGTTTACTGTTGTGTGTGATGACTTATCTACAATAACTGGAGTCAGACCTGGGATTAGACACAATTCATAAATGAGCATTGCAATTTGATTAACCAGACCAAAAACAATGAACTGAAGTACAATGTTTTATAACACAGAGTTTGAAGAGTTGAGTAGTTTAGAAATATAATAATTGTGCCATAAATAAAATAAACTTTGAGAGTTGAACATCATTTTGGATGTTCTATAATGTTTTTTTTTCCTATATCATATCTATGGAATATGAACATACTAGGAATTTCTATATTCTTGTAACATTATAGTATTTATTCTTCACCTGTGGTAGATAAAGCCATTAAGCTGATTTTGTTTCTTTATTATTCTTAGAGAAATGATATCTGTTCTGCACATGGAAATAACTGTGGCAATACTGCATACTGTGAAAGGATGTCAACAGCAATTACCATCAATGGTAGTTCATGTGGTATCTTAAGATTACAGCTAGATGAAATGTCATTTTCCATAAATAGAAGGGCTTGTGATAAAATTGAAGAGTTAGTAACTGAAGGGAGACAGTTATTTGAAATAATTAGTGGATCAAGGAAAGTCCTCTCCTGGGTGTTAAGACTTTTGTTGATTCTATGGAAATTCATGACTTCAAACCTGTTACAGCTAATGACTCAGGAAGAAGAGCCATTGATAGCTTGGGTACCCAGGATAGATGTCTGCTTTTTCCATGAGGATCAGCCTTTGTGCAGAGAAACATGAACAACTGAAAATCATTACAATGATGTAGTGTTTGTCCAGTCTTAGACTAAGTGGGGCAGTCTGTATATATTATTTCCAGATTTATGCCAGTCATAGTAACCAAATAACAGTACTGAGGATGAAATGACAAGTTCCAAATGTAGCAGTGGTGAACCTTTCTGAGTTGGAAAGTATGTTGTTAAGAGAGCATGGGCCATAAAAGAGCCTGATGTTGTGTACAGCTAATTGTAGGCCCTTAGAGGTGGGGGCTACCACTCATTATAGTGCCATAGTCCCTAAGAATATGTTAATGCTGTGCCCATGATGTTGAAGACACTTCAGTCAGATGATAACCAGAAAGTTGTGAAAGGTCTTGCTATGATCATATTTCTCAGAAATGTAGCAAGGCAAATCACTCCACAGATTCTTAATGGTGCAACAATGGAGGATTTTCTAAAAACCAAAATGGACGTACTCCAAGCCAGACTGCACCATAACTACTTCTGAGTTTAGCTGATCCAGCACTTGAATACTTTCAGCATTTGAGGGAGCAACTGCATGATTGTCAAATAATCATTACTGATTTGCACTGGAAGTTTTAAACAGTGGAAACAGAGCAATCTGTTAGGCTAGGTTCAAGGCTTGAAAAAGAGGTACCACATAATATTTGACCACTTACACAATTTATATACACCATTTATGTGGCAATGTTTACCATACAATGGCTCTGCTAATTATGAGGAATCCTCATTGACAAGCTTTTAGAAGAGCTACCCAATGAAATAATGCAGCATCACCTGAATGTGAAAGATCTTCTCATCCTTACTGAAGCAGTTGCTGTTGCAAAGTGCTACATAATGTTAACTTCAAACTGGTTGCAAGACACAAAGAAGTTTTTAGCACAGTTGTAGTTACTTCTACTCAAATACACTGACCTATTTGTGTCGTGCAACAAGCTACCTGCACATCCTGGCATTGTGATGCAATCACATTTGTATCCAGTCAGTGGGCAGAGCTCTTCCAGTCTTTTGATGGTTAATATGCTACAACCTAAGCTATTAGTGCCTCCACCAGGTTGCTATCACGTGAAAGGAAGAAGTAAAATATCTAGTTAGCATATTGAATATTGGGTTATTTTTTATTGAACTGCTCATATCTTGCTAAGCAGCAAGGCAGACAAAGTTATTGGTTTATACTAATAGTGAAACAAGTTAGAGAAAGCCAATAACAGTCAGTGAATGGTGGTGCTGCTACAGCTCTAGGAAACTATAGGACCCAAGTTTGGCCTGGCTACCAATTTAGGAGAATACAGTGAACAACTTGTACTAAAAAATGTGGGAGTCAGCCTAACTCCTTAGAACTGGGTGGACCTTGTTAAATGTCTGTTGGAGTACAAAAAAAGAAAGATTAAGAGTTCTTGGTTAATAAAAGGGATAATAATAGGTTGCTCACCTAAAATGCTCCTTGTAGATGTAGTGTATGGATATCCAACAAGAGCGGATATCCAACAGTGTTCAAAAAAACATAAAGAGTGTTAAGGTTTATCTTAGGTGATGCACATCTGCACATCAAAAGATAAAAATGGCCAACATGTGACCAAAGAACTGCTATGATAAAAATTCGAGGAATTAAATTTAACAAAGTGAAAACATGATGCAACTTTGACATGTGCCAGTAGTACAAAAGCCACTCAGCTCTGGTAAAAATGGGTCTCATTTTGTCCTCCAACAAAGTGACCCACTATTGTATGAATTACAGCAGTTTAGGCAATGTACAAAAGTGTGTAGTATTCGTCAAACATAACCAACAATAAAACTCTGGTGAGCTGACTTGACCAAGAGTCAATAAAAATTGGTAATAAAGTCAGACAAACACAAAAAATGTTTTATCCCATTCCAGCCATGAAGATAAAAGGATGTACCTGGTTCTTCAAAATGAGTAAAAGTGAAGAAGCACTGAAATCTATAGGCAAGACACAGCTCCAACAGTCTACATAACTGCTGCCACCAATCTTCCAATTGAAATGGCTTAATAAATCACTAGGACAGTCACTGGCTGAAGGATCACTAACTGAAAAAAAGAGGCAGTCCTTGCTTTCTAAATTACCAAGTAATTTTCACAGTATAATGTAACCAGCACAATGCATTATTTCAACTTCAATACCATTAAGGCTAGGATAGCTGAAGCTAACAATGCTACAGTTATTACATCAACTGTTTGAACAACTAGATAATACAGCTAAGAATATGAAAATCAATTGAACGGATGTTGCAACCCTTGCTTTCTGATCTATAAGGTAATATTGTAAGATGAAATGTGTACACTATACTGAACAATTATCACTTAGTAACCTGAAGTTGGGATAATTTGTTGATTGTAAGATCAACAAGACCAAAAGCCTTTAACAAAACAATGTTTTGGGGAAAACAAGAGACAATAGTGTCCCTAGACTATCTCATCTACTAAATGATAAACTAAACCAAAACTATTAAAAAACAACACACACATCAAATCCAGCCCTTACCCTTCATATATTTCTCAAATCTTTCAATAAACTAACTTAAATTTAATCCACTACATCTGGAGGTAACCCATTTCAATGACCATTCGTGATGACAAGAAACCCACTTGAAGTCAAAATGTATCTCAAAACAGCTGATATGGGTATTAAAACTTTTATTTAAATAAAGTAGAGAACCTAAGAAATTAAAAATTTTGTTCTCTACTTTATTTTAATAAACGTTTTAATACCCATACCAGCTGTCTTGAAATACATTTCAATGACCAATTACCATGTTATTTTGTTTGTTTTTGAATTTCGCACAAAGTTACACGAGGGCTATCTGTGCTATTCATCCCTAATTTAGCAGTGTAAGACTAGAGGGAAAGCAGTTAGTCATCACCACCCATTGCCAACTCTTGTGCTACTCTTTTACCAATGAATAGTGGGATTGACCATCACATTATAATGCCCCCATGGCTGAAATGGCAAGTGTGTTTGGTGTGATGAGGATTTAAACCTGCAACCCTCGCACTCTATTAGAAAAATGAAGTTTTCAAAGGTGAAAATAATTCCTACCCTCCAAAATTTAAATTTTCACTCTCTAAGCCTACAATACTCACCATTAAGTATGAAAAACGATAATGTACCAATGCTATTAATTCCCTTTACAATGTTAAACCCTTCAATCAGATATGCTTTAACTATTCTTTTTTCAAGCGAAAACAATTTCAGTGGTATTAATGTCTCCTCAAACAACCTTTTCACCCCAGGTACCATTCTAGTAGTAATCTTCTGAACCCTTTTCAGCAATTCAATATCCTTCCTAAGGTAAGGAGCCCAAGACTGAACATAGTACTCCAAATGTGGCCTAACCAGAAACCTGTAGAGTGAAATTATGACCCTTTTAGTCTCGTATTCAATATTTCTCTAGATACGACCTAAAATCATATTTGTCCTACCAATGCTAACAGCACACTGTTTATCCAAACAGAGACTGATCAATCACTATACCAAGATCCTTTTTTTACCCCCATAATACTGTTTAGTGTATTCTAATCTAAATTATACTTATTATCCAAATTATGATAACTATATGCTTTATTTTGTAGTTATTACAATTAAAACCCATCTACCGTTTATTCATTCAACTCACAAAATCCTTTTGTAAAGCAGCAAAATTCTCCTCACAGTCATCCAAACCCAATACCTTGATATCATTAGCACATTTAAGTAATTTATTTATCATTCATCCATCTATGCCATTAATGTAAATCAAAAAGAACAATGGTCCTGAGTGCTGAGGTGCAAAACTTATAACATTAATCCAGTTTGACTGAACTCCATTTACAACAACCCTCTTTCTACAATCAAGTCACTATTATATTTAATTAGTTAACTTCTCCCCGACACCTAGAGATATGTTTCTTTACAAGCCTTTCATGTAGCACCTTGTCAAATACATTCTTAAAATCTACACATACCCCTAACTTCATCTACATAAGCAGTAACCTTTTCTTTGAATGTTAAAAGATTTGTAAGGCAAAAATTTTCCTTAATAAAACCATGATGATGACCATCCAATAGATGTCTAAACATGGTTAAATAACTTTCAAAAACTTTTCCCACAGTTGATGTAAGACTAATAAGCCTATAATTACTTGGAAAATTTTTATCACCTTCCTTGAAAAATGGAGTAACACTAGTTAACTTCCATTACTCTGGAACCTGCCCACTATTCAAGGACTTACAAAAATAGTAGTGATTCACATATCCAATCATTAACCTCCTCGAAAATCCTTTACAAACTATTATCTGTCCCAGGAGCTTTCATTTTTTCAATTTCCCAATTTTTTCTTAATAAGCTCAGAATTAATGTGATCATGTTGTTCAATCTTGTTTTCATTTATAAACCATTCAAGATGAGAAACATTGGTTAAATCTTTGAGTACAAAAACTGCATAAAACAAAATTTAATAACCCAGCCAACTTTTAATAATCAAGCATGGCCTTTTCTTTATCATCTCTCAAAGGTCTGACTCTTTTGTTTACTTTTAATATATTTAAAGAAATCCTTACTGTTAATTTTTATGTTTTTTCCATACATCTTACCTGATGTCTTGATTTCCTGTTTCACCAACTTTTTTGATCTTATGTAATCTTCCAAATCTCTCATCGTATCATAAATCTTAAATTTATTATGCTTTTCTTTATTTCCTAAACTTTTTGCAAGTCAACCTGGATTTCTACTTATAGCTACCATTTCCTTTGTATAAAGAGCATGTTTATCTTGAATATTCAGAGTTATCCTTAAACATTTTCCACATTTCTACAGTCTTCAAATAATTCAGCTGCCCAATTCACAAGAAATAATTATTGTTGAATCCGTTCAAATTTTTTTTGAAATTTGTAACCAAAATGTTATTCCTGATCTTCATATGTAGCAAAACATAAAACCTAATATAGCAATGATTACTTGCACCAAGATGTTCCCCAGTTTCCACTCTCAATCATTTATACATTTGAAGTCAAGAATAAACCTAATTGCTTTGTTTATAATAGGTTCCTCGACAAATTGGTGAAGTAAACCATCTTGCTATTTCCAAAACCTTTCTTCCTTACAGTTTGACTCTAGCAATCCCCAATACATATGCCTGAAATTAAAATCCCCACACAATTATGAACTCATTGACAGATGAAGTCTTAATCTTACTATAACGTTTCTCACTAATTTCATCAAAATCATCTGGTGTTCTGTTACAAATTTCTATTAAAAAGCCTTTTCCCTTTATAATTGTTAATAGAAGCCCAAATGGATTCAATCTCCTTGCTATAATCTTTGATACCCTCAACTTCAACAAGATGTAACTCATACATACAAGGAGATTCAATCTCCTTGCTATAATCTTTGATACCCTCAACTTCAACAAGATGTAACTCATACATGTAAAACCACTCCTCCCCTCTCTTTACTACTCTATCCATATTAAGTAACCTATAACATCCATTATATTTTGTTCCAATACTAAACATTTCTCTCTCAATTTTATTTTTTCTGCATTTAGTTTATCCTGGTACTCTCTACTATCTAGTCCTAGTTGAAAAACTTTCCTTATAGCTGAGTTAATATCCCTTGAAAACAAGCCAGTCCCTATCCTATTTAAATGTAAATCATCCATTCCAAGAAGCTCTCTTAACCCTTTAAACTAGTTTCACAAATCCAACCAGCCAATCCGTTTATCCTTAAATATTAACCTCAGCATAGCATCTAGCACTTGTAAATAACTTATAATTTCATTCTCATAATTAATTAATTAATTCTTGGCAGTATCTCTGACACAATAAAGTTGTGGCCTTTTTCTTTAAATGCCTTTATCAAACCCCTGTACTTATCAATTAGCTCCTCTGATACTTTTTCAATGTCATTAGCCCTGATGTGCACAACAAAGAATCCCTTAAATACATTTCTTGCTTTGTCAATTATATCCTCCACCTGTACTCCTGGGAAGCATAATTTAATTATTTTCTCCATATTTACCTCACAGGCTATCATACACACATGTCTCATCAAAAAATCACCTATAACACTAACCTCTGTCATGATACAAAGATTATTTAGCATATATATTATGAATTACTTTATTTTGTGAATGGATATTTTATGATTGTCTGCTTTTAACTCTCTTATAATAAACAAAATAAAGAATTAGTGGAAGTTGTGTTTGTAACTCATTGTGAATTAAAATAAAGGATTTAAATCTAAATGTTAAGACATAGTAACATTTAGCATTTCTTTGTAGTAAGTATCCTGACAGAATACCCTGTTCTTGAGTGGACTTATACCATTGCTCTTACATAAATCCAGATTTACCAGGATATACTATATTATATAATATATACACTACATAATCAAAAGTATGTGGACACCAAACCATCACACCCATATGTGTTTGTTGAACATCTCATTCCAAAACAGTGGGCATTAATATAGAGTTGGTCCCCCCATTTGCTGCTATAACAGCCTCCATTCTTCTTGGAAGGCTCTTCATTAGATTTTGGAACATGGCTGTGAGGATTCGCTCCTATTTAGCCACAAGAGCATAAGTGAGGTTGGGCAAGAAGGTCTGGCTCACAATCGGTATTCCAATTAATTTCAAAGGTGTTCAATGGGGTTGAGGTCAGGGTTCTGTGCAGGCCAGTCAAGTTCTTCCACACCAACCTTGGCAAACCATAACTTATAGATCTCACTTTGTGCACGGGAGCATTGTCATGCTGAAACAAAAAAAGGACTTTCCCCAAACTGTTGCCACAAAGTTGGAAGCACACAATTCTCTAGAATGCCATTGTATGCTGTACATTAAGATTTTCCTTCACTGGAACTAAAGAGTCTAGCTCAAATCATGAAAAACAGCCCCATACCATAATTCCTCCTCCACAAAACTTTACAGTTTGCACTATGCATTCAGGAAGGTGATGTTCTCCTGGCATCAGCCAAACCCAGACTCATCCATCAGACTGCCAGACAGTGAAGTGTGATTCCTCACTTCAGAGAATGTGTTTCCACTGCTCCAGAGTCCAATGGCAGTGTGCTTTACCCCACTCTAGCTGATGCTTGGCATTGTGCACAGTGATCTTAGGCTTGTATGCAGCTGCTTGGTCATGGAACCCATTTCATGAAGCTCCTGAGGAACAGTTCTTATGCTGACATTGCTTCCAGAGGCAGTTTGGAACTCGGTAGCAAATGTTGCAACTTTAGACAGACAATTTTTACAAGCT
This sequence comes from Tachypleus tridentatus, assembly GCF_004210375.1. NCBI lineage: Eukaryota > Metazoa > Arthropoda > Merostomata > Xiphosura > Limulidae > Tachypleus > Tachypleus tridentatus. The sequence goes on along the minus strand of NC_134834.1, from coordinate 88,130,692 downwards.
ACGTATTTCAGCACTTGGTGGTCCCATTCTACGAGCTTGTGTGGTCTATCACTTTGTGGCTGAGCTGTTGTTGCTCCTAGGTGTTTCCATTTCACAATAACAGCACTAACAGTTGACCGGAGCAGATCTAGCATACTAAAAGTCAATGAGCTCTTCAGTACGACCCATTCTACTTCCAATGTTTGTCTATGGAAATTACATAGCTGCAAGCTTGATTTTATGCACCTGTTAGCAATGGGTGTGGCTGAAATAGTCGAACCTACTAATTAGAAGGGGTGTCCACATACTTTTGGCCATGTAGTGTGTGTGTGTGTGTGTGTGTGTGTGTGTGTATAGTATTTTTGTACTAATTACTTTTATTTTACAGTTCAAATGATTGATGTGTCTAATTAAACTTATTTTTTAAATTAACCATGTATATTAAATTAATCCTCTTGCTATTAAATAATGTCTTTTTGCCCACACCACGTTTTACTTTTTTCAAATAACTATTCATTTTATGTTGGTGGAAATCAAAGACAGAATGGGGGTGTAAGGTAGAGACAGTTAATAAAGTTCGATATTATACCTGACATTTAAATATAAAATGTTGATAATGTACATTTAATTATTATAGGGATGATAAAATAAACCCTGAAGCTTTCTCAAGTACTCTGTAGCTAATTTTCTAAACTAGCACCTTCTTGTCTTTTATATTTCTGAACAGAATCTTGTATCCTCTTCACAATTACTTCTGAAAAGTAAAGGTGTTTACTCACAGTCAAAATGTATTGTAATTCATACCTTTAAAAATTCTAACCCACTGTCATCAATAAATTTTGGGAGTTTGTGGTCCAAGCTATCCTGTAAAAAATAAAGAATATTACATTAATAACAATGTTTATTACTGATCTTATACCAGTAAGTACTATACTGTATTTTAGAAACTCAGCATTATACATAGTGTTGCTATGAACTTTGTTACTATAGCTTATCAGATACATTCATATTTGTTCACAGACATTTTGTACAGCAACAACTTAAATAAAGTACAATAAACAAAAGGTTTATACTTAACACACACCACCTCCAGTTGCACAGCAGTATGTCTTTGGACAACTCTAAAAACTGGGTTTCAATACTTGTGATGAGCAGAGCAGAGATAATCCATTGTGCTTAACCATTTACCAAACACATTAACGATCTCAAATGTGAGAAAAGTAAAATAATTCTTGAAAAATATAAAACCAAATTTTATGTTTGAGAACTGAGAATACCCATGTTATTTGAAAGCATTAATTTCAAATGCCTAGTTTTTGCAATTTTCTCAATACTCTATATGCAACTGTATACAGCTGTACAGTAATACTCCTAAACTGGATTTTTAACATGTTACATATGAGAGGGAGATAGCGATATTGAACAGTTTATTGGCAGGTTGATGTAACATTATATTAACAAGATGTAATTCTTGAATGATACACTAAACACTTTAGTTTTGATGTATGATCCAAAAATTGAGGAAAAATGGTGCCACATCCATGTAACAGATGAGAGGAAAATGTGAATTTTAGAAGATAATAATGGCAGTGTTACTGAAACTATTATTTAGAATTTGATTTTGAAGAATTTATGTAGTCGATTACCCAGATCAAATAACACAAATACAACTGAGGCAGTTGTAAGTGTAAGAATAAAAATCACCCAAAAAGTTTTATATCTCATAATTGGAGTGCTTCAATAGGAATTTAACACTTGTTGTAGCAACAAATATTACTTTATGATGTATGAAAGGTACATGGTAGAAAACAGACTTTTGAGAAAAAAGATATATAAAGTAAAACCTTGAGAACAGAAAGAATCATTTTCTTTCCAAAGAAATAAAATAATCTTTATCTCTTTCAAACATGTTCAATCATCCCCAGTCAGTAACATGTTTTTCAAATGTACACATCTTTTTTTTTTTCCACTCATAATATGAACAAGCTTTGTACTCAGAGGTTTAATTGCAAATTTTGGAAAAATTATTTAACTTTCTTAACCACACTTTCTAGCCTTCCAAATGATTTCAATACACAATCCTAAAAATAATTATCTTTGAACAATCTGATGAACAGTTAGACAAACAGCAAAAATTCAAGTATGTTTTATGAAGTTACACATTCTATGAGCTGTTATAGCTTTTTAAATTTTTGCTGTGCAAGACATGATGTATCTTTATTTTAAAATAAATCATTTTTAATGTAATAGTTAATACTTTAACAAATATGGCAATACAGTGTACAAAGTCCTACACTGAATTATTTCACTGCTACACAGGATTGATGTACTGGTACAAAAATGTACACCTCGAAAATTAATTGAAAAGTTTACAAAAAATACTTTTTTGTTAGAGAAGATAAATTTAATCTCTCAGTGTTATACATACATACATACAAAAAATAAAATATTTTTAATCATTACTAAATCTTTACAAAATATTCATCATATGGTTACTTATTTATGAATAAATTAATAGGTTAGTAGCAATAAGTAATTATAACTCTCTCTTAAACATCAGAAAAGTATACTTATTAACCTACACTCATTATCCAAGTCAAACTTTATTTCTAACTTAAGTAGGTAGCTTGCTGTGATCTAAAGTTAATATTAATTAAAATGATATATGTATATTGATGAATAAAAATAATTATATAAGTAGTTCTAATATTAACTTCTTTTAATCAAACTAAAAAAATATAACTACTTCAGCTCTTTGGATAACAGCATACAGATGAGGCAAGCTTTGATAGGTTGCATTAGCCAAGTGTATTTGATCAAAGTCAACAATAAATAAGACTTGACTTTTCTCTGCATTCTGTAACAAGCAAATAATGTAATCTGCTCTGATCAAAATTTTAATACATTTTGGAACATTAAGGCACCTTTTGGCCTATCAGGGATGTCCTGGATCCCAACTTCCTTCAACAAACAGAAACTGATCACTAAAACCATCTCTAATCCCTCTTATATTCATCAACACTTATCTTGAACTCAAGTGCAGATGTAGTCTTTGCCATTCTAGATGACAATTTGCTACGACAATTTATGAATTAATTGGAGAAATATAATCGGGAAGTGTCTAAGCATTTGTACGTACATATATTAATTTTATTACATTTGCTAAAACTGTCATGAAAATATTTTACTATAGATTTACACTTACCCTGACTTCTGGCTCTGGTATATTGACCCCAGCAAAAAAATTATTAGACCTAAAAATTTGCATGTGTCTTGGAATTAAGTCTCCTGTATAACAAAAAATAAAAGCTTAAATATTAGTCAAACTTATACTCAATATTTGTTCATTACAACCCTACAACAGAGATTATATTTTGATAAACTTTACCTAAAAGCAACAGATCCATGTTATACACTACATTTTGGTTATGAAGCAAAGATACTTAGGGATAAGAAACTTGTCTTTAGATATCAGGATTATCTACAAGAGAGCTTTTGGTAAACTAATCTTATGAATATGTACTGGATATAAATTCAAACAACTGATATTATTTTTATAACTTTGATATTATCTAGAGTTAATGAACTATTATCACTAAAAAACAGCTTTCTTCCAATGATGTATATTGTATGAATGCTTCAAGTTACTATAATGACTTATGAATTATAATGCTGAAATTTTAAAAGAGATATATTTTTGTTGTTTGCAGGGCAAATGTCATGGGTTAGTATTTGATCTACGGGTATCTGTCCAAGGTTGAAAATACCATCAGTTTTGTTAAAAAGTGTTGTACAAATATTTAAGTTTCATGTTTTCTGGATGGTTTTCATTTAGAAAGTTATAATTTTCCTGTAGTGAAAATGTATTTCTAACAGGTACTTACCACCCCATACAAGATTAGCTATTCACACCCAGTGCTGCTCTCTATATGCAAACTTTTTCTTTAAGCATGCCACAAGCTTTCTGTTCCCCCTTATAAGAATCAAATGATTCCAACATGTCTCTCATTCAAATCATCATTTGTCACTTCTCAACTAATAGAAGCACGACATAATCATGTGGTGCAAGTGAATCTCTCTATTTGCCTCCACCAAAGTAACACTTTGAAGTTTGCTACAAGATATAAGCACCAGAGTAAAGTAGAGAGGAAGAGAAGAGTGGGAAATGAAAAGTTATAATTCCAGTATGGCACTTCCTCATTCAGTAAGAGCAAAACTGGTGCAAGGAAATGACAGAAGTAACCCCCAAAACTATTCTAAGAATATCTCTGGAAATGGGGATTCAGATCTGAAGATGTTACAAGGGGAAACACAACACTTCATGAAAAGTGTAGGAGATAAAAGGTGGAAAAACACAGGAGCAGATCCAAGTTGGAGAGAACTTTGGCAGGATAGTGATCACAACTGTGAAATGAACTGTGGAACTCAATACCACAGAGCATAAAAGTGGTTAAATCAATGGGTGTGCTGATAGGTGTAGTGGCTAGGATGCAACAAACCATACTCAGTAAGTCGACTAGATCCAAAAACCCATGCTGTTGGGAACCAACATCCACATTGGGGCAGAATGAGAATCATGCCATCTTAACCTCAAGCCCATGAAACTGGGTTGAATCTATTACCATTCCAACTCCTGAGTAAAATACATGTAATATATTTAATCTATCAATCTGGGAACCTGAAATCTGGTATTGAAAGGATGTCTGTATAATAGAAATCAACTCCCCGACAGCAAAACTGACCAGAATCATCTGAAAAACAATAACTTCCTTGGCACAAGATACAACTGGAGATAGCAAAAAGGACAGAACCAGAACAATCCCCTCTTACTTCCACTGTGACTCATAATACAGAAGGAGTATGATAAAGGAAAGGATATAGACAGCCATAAACATATGCAAGGACTTATATTTACTCTAAATCCAAAACACAGAGATGGGGTACCTACATCGTGATGGGATATTATGAGGGCTCTCAATTAGAGGGATGAACTGCAAACTGATGTCTCACTCATTTGTGATTGTATCAGGTTATCCCATAAGTTAATACAGAAAGTGCATCATCATTTTTGTTGTTGTAGAAGGCTTTAATGACTAAAATATGTAGTAGGACATGCATAAAAATGTTCAGACAAGTAAAAGAAACTAATCAACTCCAGTTTTTCAGATCATTAATCAAATAAATCCTTATTAGATATATAATGCTCTACAAGTTTAAAAAGGCAATAGTGCAGCAGAAACTACACAAAACATTCAAGGTGTTTAGGGTGCAGAGTCTCTCAATAAACGAAAATGTTGAAGGTGGTTTCAGAAGTTCAGATCAGGTGACTACAGCTTAAGTTAAGTGATGTGCCATGTTCAGGTCATCCTGTTGAGTTTAATGATGACTTGCTGCTGCCTGCACTTGATGAAGATTGTGCTGTAACAGTTGAAGAACTAGCACAGAAGCTTAATTCAACCCATTCAACAGTTCACTGTCATCTGCAACAGCTTGGAAAGGTGTCAAAACTTAGAAAATGGTGCCCCCATGATTAGACACAAGCCAACCTTAGAGCAAGAGTGGACATTTGCACTTTTCTGTACTCTTGTGAATGTAATTCACCTATTTTGGACAGGATAGTGACTTGAGATGAAAAACAAATATATTATAAAAATGTTAAGTGCTGCTTAGTGCAGTTAAACTGGCTAAAGTACAGCCCAAAATGGACCTCCACTCTAGGAAGTATTGTTAAGCATTTGGTGGAATATTGTTGGTGTGATCCACTTTGAGTTGCTGCCACTCAATGTAACAATTACATAATACTTGTATTGTCAACAGTTAAAGCACTTGAATGTTGCACTGAAAGGAAAGAGGCCTGCTTCAATCAATCTTAAAGGTGTTGTGTTACATCAAGATAATGCACGGCCCTATACACCATGGATCATATCTGCAAAGATTGAAGAGCAAGACTGAGAAAACTTCCACATCCTTTTATTCTCCAGACCTTGCCCCATCTGATTATTATCTATTTCAAAGTTTGCAGAACTATTTTGATAGAAAAAAACTTGGAACACATGTAAATATCAAAACTACCCTCTCTACATTCTTTTCTTTCAAACCCCAAGAATTTTATAGAAGTGGCATTCAGAAGCTCGTGAATCATTGGCAGGAAGTAAATAACAGTAATGGGACATACGTTATTGATTAAATAACATTAAAAGCATTTGAATTCCTTTCTCTTTTTCTGAACCTAAAATCGGATATTACTTAAGGGATGACCTGATATAACATCTATTGAAGGATATCATGTCATCCACGTTCACAAAACACCACCATCTTACTCTGCACTGAATGTTTATAGAAATATTTGTGTGAAACATATTCAGGATGGTGCCTTCATGGTTGGCCACCCCCAGCAGCTTGGAACAGAAAAGTAGTAAGGACTCTCATACTCCGCCTGACGAAAAAGGGAGAAGAGTGTTAAAAAGTCCAGAAGAATGTCATCACTTGTGACAGAGCAGACCATACCAATTTATTCAATATAAAGGAATGATAGGGATGGATAGCTATCCCCTTCTGCTTTACCCAGGTGTAGTCCATAGGTGCTATAGCCTGCAACAGTCTACGAGGTTATTCATTACAAGCAATTTTGTCAAGCATCTCATCTCAATGGCGAGCATTGCAAAGCCATGGATGTTAAAACATGAGTCAACATGGTTGTACAGTATTCATTTCTAATTGAAGAATAACTCATTAGACACCACTTAACACAGAGCAAGACCCATAAAAAGAAGAAACCATGATATGGTGAAATAATGGAGAGAATGTACTATGTGCAGTTCACATGCCAAATTGTAGAATTTCCTCTAATGACCAACAAAGATGAGAAGCAAAGTAAAAGTTAACATGTCAAAGCTAATGTGAAGACACCCTGAACCTATTCCAGTGGGAAAGAGACAAAGAGGAATAAGCCAACTGAATTGAATGTCAAACCCAATTGGCAAGGGTAGAATGGGAAAGATTACAAACAGAAGATGACTGCCAAGGGATAATGAGTTATGAATGGGTACCACAGAAGTAAGCATGCAGGTAATGTAAACCAAAGGATACAGACTGGACACAGAAGTATATCCACATCAGGACAAGAGAAGAGATAAGAAATAGAATGAAGGGAAATATGCATAAAAAGAGGAATTACCCTCACTAGCTACTGGATTTCTGGGAAGAAGGAATGATCAAATAAAGAAAATATGTAGGGTGATAAAGTGCATTTTAAATGTCAATGGCAAAGAAATCAGACCTATGATGTGCACAGGCTAAGTTTGTTTGTTTGTTTTTAATTTTGCGCAAAGCCACAAGAGGGCTATCTGCACTATCAGGTCCCTAATTTAGTAATATAAGACTAGTGACAAGGCAGCTCGTCATCACTACCAGCTGCCAATTCTTGGGCTACTCTTTTACTAACGAATAGAGGGACCGATAATGCCTCCATGGCTGAAAGGGCCAGCATGTTTAGTGTGAGAGGGATTCAAACCCACAATCTTCAGATTACGAGTCAAGTGTCCTAACAAATGGCTATAATAAGCCTCACAAACTAAGAGGAGAAGGTAATATGCTTTAAGGAAAAGGTGAAACATAATAAAGACAGAGGATCAGTGTTAAGAAAAATGAAAGTTATGTGACAAGGCAGCCTGATAACCCAAGAGCGAGGAGACCAAAGACCCTTGGTTGAAAGGACATGTGAGAAACTCAGCCACAAGAGCCACAGAATATCAGTCAATTGGGAATCCTCAAGTTGCAGATCAACTAAGGAACACCTTCCATTTGCACTGATACACCTTCACTGAAGAAGAACACATGAAACAAGCCAAAATAAATGCTGCACAATAGAAGAAACCTGACTGGATAAAACCTAGTGGGAAGAAGGCAATACATGGCTGGATGTAGAACCAGTGACTGAAGTTGACAAAGAAGGGAGACAGACAAGGGAAACGTTGCAGTTGTTGTAATCATGGAAAACATGATTAAGCTGACAAATAGAGAGTGATCTGATGGACTCAACAAAAAGTAGCATGGAAGAGAGAGACCATCTGATGAAGTAATTAGATAGAAGGATAAACATAAAGAAATCTGTGGAACAAATTCTGGCTAAAAATATTGGCAGCTAGAGCCCAAGGATGAGGTACCATGAACGAAAAGAGGAGTAATTTGTGATTAAGGGCTACAACCAATGCACCTAAATGGGAAATCCCACAAAGAGGAAAGCCTCCAGAATATGAGAGGGCTTAAAGACCACTGCATTGATCCAAAAGAAGCCTGTCATCCATATAATGGTAGAATTGCAGCCCCAGAGCATGAAGTGATGAACAAAATCTCTTACCACCTAAAAGAAAGTGTATGGTGCAGAAACAAGCCCAAAGAGCAGGGCACAAAATTGGCAAGCCACACCATAATGAATGAATTAAAGATGCAGATGAGACTGTGTTGAGATAGGGATGTGTAGATAAGCATTAGCAACACCCATCTTGGTCATCCACAAGCCTGAAGAAAATAACCACGATAGGGTGAGAAATAACTCTATGGTAAAATGGGCAGTCAAACAAATCAATCAACTTTGAAGAAATTAAAGACAGGCCTTATTTTTGTTAGAACCACAACAGAGTCTGCAATTGAAACCTATGGAATTAAGTAGAACATGTAGATTTGATTGCCTTTTGGGATAGTAGGTCAAGTACCACCTCAAAACGATGCTGGCAGCAGGAAGAAAATGGGTATAGGAGCTATGGGAGGTAGGAAAAGAAGCAGGATCATGAATCCTTTCAGTAAGATGTGAACACTCCATAATCCTTTATGAAAGGTACCACTGATGAAAAAAATTAGCAAGTCAAGCTCTTACAGGATCAAAACCATCTGAGAAATTATTTATACTGTTGGCAATATGATGTAAGTCTGAAGAAAACAATGAAACAAGACACCCTAAGAATGAGGTACAGGTTAGGGTTGGGAAAGAAAAGGATGAGAAACTGGAACAGGTACCATATTAGGCTCAAAATAAGACAAACAGGCAACAAGATTGAAAAGGGTGGACTGTTGCTGTACTGATACATCATCTTACAACTTCAAAGACTCAGGGATTGTGTCAAATATGTAAAAATGGGGCCATAAACAAGTCCTGAAGATGTTGATAAGCATATGCAAGTTATAGTCGCATCTTGACCTAGAAGCCAAAGATGACAAACAAGCCAACGTGGAGGAAAGAAGAGAGGGGATATCACCAGAGAGAACCTCAGGATTTTGGTGGAGAGTATTAGAGAGGAGATGGATAGTAGAGTGATACTGTAAAAAAGCTGTGAGGCTAAAACAAAGGCAGCAAAAGTGGACATGAGTCAGAGTTGCAGGAGATTTGAGGAATGACCACAAACAGGTAAAATATAACCTTATAATTATTGGTCTATAAAAAGGCAGTGTACATAATGGCATGCAAGAGCAAACTGATTCAAAGCCCATGGGAGCAAGGCATGCTAATTGTGAGGCAAATTGATCAGCACCTATCTGAAATATCTGGGGAGGTGAGGAAACCAAATAGAGATGTGGTCAGTTAGTAAGGAGGAACATGGTTCATAGGAAATAGGGGCAAAAATAAAATATATCTGGAAACAATATCCAAAAAGAGTGTAGTAGGCCTAACTGGATCCTCAGGAGGAGCATGAAAAGGCATGGGCAATGGAAATAAGTGATCTAGCTCCTCATGAGGTAGAACAGGTTCAGCATATATGGAAAGAAGTGGGGCAAGATCTCTCAGAGAAGTTGACCCAAGTAATGTTCAATCTCCTTGAAAATAAAAGCTGATAAATCTCCCACCAGGCTGCCTGCACATGAGGCCTATGCTATAGCACAAGTTTCAAGTATAACTCTTGAAGCAGTAACACAAACTTTGGAATTTATAATCAAGAAAAGTCAACCAAAAATCGAAATTGTAAATAATAATGTAAGTGTAATAAACTAGGATTATGTTAAAGTGAAGGAACAGTCTGAATAGACTTGGAACTAATTTAAATGAAAAACACTTCACGAGCATACTGAAGCCGAGCATAAAATTTGAAACAAATAAATAATAAACAAACAAACTTATAATAATAATAATATCTTTCATAACAGCTTTCACACTTTTTTGTTTCTATAATACTACACACTAACTGTCAGGTCGATTTTTAGACTCTCTCGGTATATAGCTAGATTTGTTCAGAAGTTAATATTAATTATACAGAGAACTAACACAAAAATATTCACATTTTATTGGAAAGTTGAAAATGTGATCATGTTTTCATTAAAAGTAAAAGTAGACACATAATTACAGTAACTGTACTGATAGAAATTGGTTATTTCTACCTAAGGTCTTTCTGATCAGGTAAAGTTGGTCCACATCTGATTTCCCAGGCCACAAGGCCTCTCCTCTCATTAGTTCTGCTGTAACACAACCAATGGCCCACACATCTACAGCTGGTCCATACTGTGTATCTCCTACTAACAATTCAGGAGCTCGATACCACCGAGTAGCCACATAATCAGTGTAGTTTTCACCTGGGCCTAAAAACAAATTTTCTATCTGACCTTTATATGTAAAAAAGGCAAAACTAATAATACATAAGAAAATAAACATCCAATAAAAATAAGCTTCCAATTAAGCACATAATAAAAGTGAAGTATATTCAAATAACAAACATTAATATGTCATTATTCATTCTCTAACAAGGTTAGATATGTACACTATAAAAATAGTCAGCATTTGTTACTTTTTTAAATGAAGGATTATTAAAAATGTTTGTAAGCCTGCCACATTTTGAAGAAGCTTCAATGAATTATACTTTACTTTTTAAACTGAATCACTTTACAGGCAGAAACTAAACAAAATGCTCTGAAAAGCTTTAATCTTCAATAATGATGTTTCATATACCTTATGATGAAATATTTCTTTATAAGTTTAACTTACAAGAACTACTGTCACACTTGATATATATATCAAATAATGTAATAATTTTAAACAATTCATAATAATTCTTACTTAATGTCCTAGCAAAGCCAAAATCACACAGCTTCACCACACCCTCTTTGGTTAAAAGAATATTTTCAGGTTTAACATCACGATGTATGCACTGAAATAGTGAAAAAATAGTGTAAAAAGTGTAGGCTCAGAGTATATACACATATTACACTAGTAAAAACAACTTGTGGACCCTATTTCAACATTCACCCTTTCTCTCTCTCTTACTACTTAGCAATTATGGAAAATGGTGCAAAACATATCATACATAATTCACCAAAAATATTTTTAACAACACTTTTGAATACTTTAAAAAAACCTTTTGAATTTAATTATGCAGCTTTTATAAACATGAGTACTTCAGACTTGAGATTATGGACCTAAATATATTTGTATATTCAACTATCACACAAACTTTGATGACAGTAATAACTGTAAATATCTAACAATACTGTTGTTAATCCAGGTGTCCGCACTCAAGCTTTGTGTCTCTGTGTGTTTTCTAATAGCAAAGCCACATCGGGCTATCTGCAAAGTCCACCGAGGGGAATTGAACCCCTGATTTTAGCATTGTAAATCCATAGACTTACCACTGTACCAGTGGGGGACACACTCAAGCCTTAAAAACCACTACATTATACACTTTTTGTCATTTTTTTTTACAGATGTTATTTATTTTGTATTATTATTTCATAATCAGAACTATAAATTTCTTGTTAATTAATATTAAATTTTGTTTGAAAATTTGTCAATGTAGATTAAAATTCAGCAAAATCAGAGTCCATGTTGTATGAACAGTAATGTTTCAGGTCAACTCTTGTTCGCTGTTTTTCATATCTATGTAATTCTGCTTGTTTTGCTGCAATTTCAAATTTAAAAATACCTTTCAACTTATACTTTGAATAGGGTACAAAGATTTTCTTATATACAACTTTGAATAATGGTAGAAGTTGGTCAGCTTGCAGTTTAAAGAACATTTTAAGTCGATCATAATATCTTATTAATAGAAGGCACAATGTTCTTAATATGGCTTGGTCACACTTACGTTGTGTTGATGGCAGAAGTTCACAGCTTGTAATGTCTGCCATATCAAATGCTTAGTTAGTTGATCTGGAACTCTGGTAAAAGAATGTTAACATTACAAATTTACAATAGTACAATTAGATCTTAGTATTCATATTTATAAAGTCTTCTGTCTGAGGAGATTTGTTTTGTGCAATAAATACCATGTCCAAAACATATCACACTTACATTTTGAACAATGAACCTTAGTTATCTAATTCTGTGTATATATACTATGTTTGTATCAGTTTATGGTAAAATGAAAACTACTGTCTACAGTTAACAGTGCCACCTACTAAGCATACTAAGGAGCCATTCACAATTCATGCAAATTTACCAAATGGTGCAAAGGAGAAGGATAAAACCTTGTGCATTCTTTTCAAAAAGACATCAAAAGAACATATTTACTATCAATAAATAGCTTGCAGAAATACTGACCAGCAACAACTTTGTCAAATTATATGACTGAGACGTTTTCTGTTTCCAAATATCCTACATGTAATTACAAATGTCTAATAATACCTTTTTAAACAACTTTGCCACTTTATGCATGTGTATACTTTCAGAGTAAGTTGGTCACAGAAAATGTTTTGTACACTAATAAAAATGGTAAAAATTATAAATGACCCCTTAGCAATACTATTCATCTGCTGATATCCTTATATATATATACACACCCTCTTTAAATAGAACTAATTCACTAAAATAAAGACCAGCAATCATAATGATAGTGGGATATTTTTATGTTCATTTAATCAGTTGGTTTTACTATCAATAAATACTATTATTTTAGAATATATTGATGAACTTCAAATGCTAGGAAATACAACTTCAAAAGTCACTACTTATCATTAATGTTTCTCAAATATTTGTTACATGAAACATTCATTATAACATATTTATATATTTTTATGCATGATTTATAACATACACAACTTTCTGATAGAAATGTATCTCATATTTAATTAAATAACAATCTCATTATTCATATAGAAATATATGTACAAATGATTCGAAAGAGAGAAAAACATATTATTTATTTCAATATTTTCATATCTAAAGTTGATTTTACACATTCAATCATTAAAACGTACACACACAAAACAGATCATGGGTATGTTAACCGTTTCCTTATAGAATAAAAAACAACAACATATAGGCCAACATCATAAGACCCAGTAGAAACACATTTAAAACGTATTGACCCAACATACTTATTTTGCTGAATTAAATCCTTATTGAAAACTTCTAAATATATGATTTCATGTAGAGTTAGAACCTACTAAAATATCTTGCTGGAGAGTCTTTTCACATAAGCTTTTAGTAACTAGAATTTCAGTTACTTCCGATTGTATGTTGTTTGCAACATTTTTGACACTGATCATATCAAAACTATTAAATCTGGCTTTCACATCCTAACCAAAAAATTAAGTTAGACGTAATAATGAATACTTAGAGCTCAATGTTGACTAGAAGACCTTGAAAAGTAATACAAGTACAAACCCTCTTGGATTTTTCTCCAAAATATCCAAGACAGTGTGATCACAATATTCAAACACCATATGCAGTTTTCTTTTACCCCGAAACACTTCAATCAAGTTCACCAGGTTAGGATGTTTCAGGTGCTATGTAAGGTGATATAAATACAAACATTCTGTAACAACTGAGGTAAAAATCAACATCAAGATCCTAACCATTAACCCTTATAGTTACTTCACTTTTATAACAAATACAGTTGTGTATGCAAATATTGGGTTCTTGACATTATGCTTTTTTCAGAACATTATTAATATAGCTGTATCTTTGGTTGTATTATTAATAAATTCTACAAGTGTAAAAAAAACAACTTAAAAACATAATTTGGTTTTCCTTAATCTTAGAAATTTTCAAAATAAATAAAATTAGAGTTTTAACAAATACTACCTGTATTTAGATTAAACATATTTATACTCTGTATTCAAGTAATATGACTTAATTATTTAAAAATCAACTTAAATTTCTTCTGCTACAAAACAACTCAATTTTTTTTTCACTCCAAAAATACAAGCTAAGATATAGTGAACCCTAACTGTGTTTCTTTTTCTTTTTTATACATGTATGTGGGTGTGAATGCTGACAGAAATATTGTCCCTAATATTGTTTTAAGATTTAAAGAAAGAAGTACAGTCACTGCATACCAAGTGTGGTCCTTCTGTATCATCACATACCTCTAAAGTAATGGAATAGCTTTTACTGAATGTTTTACTACACCTCATATGTTAACTTAATTAATGTATGACTAAGTTTCTAAATTAATTTTCAAAATAATTGTTCAAATTCATTTGTAGCTCAAAAAACTAAATTAAGTAAAATGAAGAAAAAACACCTTCAGCATTCGTATTTCTCGTAATGCAATTTTTTTAATCAGTGGGTCATCCTCTGTTTCCACATATTTTTTGACAGCTAGAAGTTGTCCAGTTTCACGATTGCGACATTTAAATACAACACCATATGATCCTTCACCAATCTTTGTAATTTTTTCATATTTTTCCATCACTGAACTGCAATGATTTCTATGCTTTCTGTAAAATAATGTGTAAAATTAAAACAGTAATAATATCAAACACACACACAATCTATAATATTAAATTTAAATAACTTTTAATGAGTGTTCAATAGTAAAGAAAATAATAATACCTGGTTAATTATTCATGAAAATTCATCATAAGACATTATGCAAAACATTTTGCACTCTTTTTTATTTTTTTAATGACAATAAACATGTATAGTTTAAAAGACTTCCAAGCAATACATCAGGAGAGTGAGAGCTCAAAACATTATTGGTGCTCATATAGGGGCCAAAATTTTAAAATTTCATGTAAACCGATGATCCAATTTTGAGAAAACATCAAACTTATTTCAACATTTTAAGCAGATTGGTTCAGTCTGCGTTAGAGCCTCCCAAACCTTGCGTTACTCCATTTTGAGACCCCTTCCCTACTCTTTAAAAAACTGTTTTATTCGTTAATATTCTACAGAAGATGAAAGCTGGCATGAAAATTTTCAAATAATTTTGCAAAAAACTACGTGCAAAGCATACATACATAGTGCAACTGAAAATAAACAAAGGCCTATACTTACCTATATACTAAGGATTTAATCATTAAGCAAAACAGTGCTCTCTACGATACGATAAAACACTTCATACATCAATGATAAATGTATTATTATACTTTGAATTAAGTTTAAGTAACAAACATTGCAATCAAATATTGTTAAATTTAAAATTTTTGCAAATTATTTCTACTTGAAGATATTTTAGCAACAGATCTCTAAAAAAAATTTGATCTACTGACAATCTTAAGACATCTTGCGTATATCCCAGCGTCAACTTATCTGATAAAAAAATCTAGCAACGTATCAACACGAGTTGTACCATTTTCTACCACCGTTACAACAATGTTTGCATTTGACAGTTGCCATAGCAATAAAAATACAAAAGTACGTCACGGTACAACAGAAAACATAACAACTGCAAGCACGTGGCTAAAATATTTTTTGTGTTTTTAATGTATTAAAATCTAAAAGCAAAGCTTAAAAGATATGTCAATTCTGATTGAAAATACTTAAAACTTTCAACCAAAAGAAAAGCCTGGGTTTTATAATAAACTGTTTCAGTTGTAATAATTTAAATTATTATTTTTAGTTTATTTGATTCGGCTGTCCGCGCTCTTTTCATCGTCGGTTTATCGATTTTCGGATTTTAGCGTTGTAGGCTCGGAGTAATTCTTCAAACGAGGAGAACAAGTAGCGCATCTTTTGTTAAATGATTTCTTAAAGTCAGTAAACTTCTTTCTGCGCTCAAAGTAATGTTCTTTGGTAAGTTGATTTTCAGTTATAACAATAAACATCCCTCTATGAGTCAACTGTAAGTTCGTTTGTTGTTAAGCGCAAAGCTCTACAATCGGCATGTGTATTTTGTCCACCACGGATAGTAGAAACCCGGTTTTCTTCTGAGCTACTAGGAGAAGGGTGACGGTGGGAGGAGCAACAATTATATGTATTTACAAAGCAATTATTTCAGGTTCTATTCCCCCTGTTGTGTTTATTTATTTGTTTGTTTTGAATTTCGCGCAAAGCTACACTATGGCTATCTGCGCTAGCCGTCCTTAATTTAGTAGTGTAAAACTAGAGGGAAGGCAGCTAGTCATCACCACTCACCGTCAACTTTCGGGTTACTGTTTTGCCAACGAATAGTGGGATTGATCGTCACGTTATAACGTCCTCACGGCTGAAAGGGCGAGTATATGTGGTGTGACGGGGATTCAAACTCGCAACCCTCGGATTACGAGTCGAGTGCCTTAACCACCTGGCTATGCCAAGCCTCCCTCTGTTGTGAACAGAGCGCATAGGAACTGAGTAGAATGGAGTAGCTATTTCACTAAATAGCTTATGAGTCGCTGTTTGTAAGCCCCCAGTGTATATATGTATACACACACACACACACATAACAGATTAGGTAGTATGTATTTACGTGCTAATATTTCCAGAGTTTAATACAGGAATTCACAACACGATTACAAGGCATCAAGTGTAATCGTAATATGTAAGCAACATCATGCTAAATTGCTAAAGATCGAATATAGAATTTTAGATCTCAAATTCTCAGTTGTAGAACATTGTAACATATTAGCTATAATATGACTAAGCTAAAAACCACTGTCAAACAACCTTAATTCATATGTGTGACACTCATATATTTGATGAGTCACAAGTGATTAGAGATACACATTACTGGTTATTTATCCTAGATTCGTGAATAAAGCTTTGGTATAGATAGCTTTATGTCATTTTATTTCATTAGATTTCACTTAAGTGTATAGAATACGGCCATTATGAACAACAAGTACAGCCACACACCAATGTCACATTCTTAAAATTAAAATGTTCACAACTTTAACCATTTCTATGAAAGAGCTACCTCCAGGGGATCTTTGATGTGTGGAGCCTTTTGGGGGAGATATGATGCATTTCTTAAATATTCCATACTCAATGAGTATGAAATCTGGTAAATGTTCACGATCCCTTTCTCATACTTCCCTTTATCAATGAATGTTCAAGATGAGAGAAAAGCATGTAGATTCAAGAGGGCTGACATGGCCAGGTAGTTAGGGCGCTCAACTCGTAATCTGAGGGTCACGGGCTCGAATACCCATCGCACCAAACATTCTCGCTCTTTCAGCCGTGGGGGCGTTATTATGTGATCGTCAATCCCACTATTCGTTGGTAAAAGAGTAGCCCAAGAGTTGGCGGTGGGTGGTGATGACTAGCTGCCTTCCTTCTTAGACTGCTAAATTAGGGACAGCTAACGCAGATAGCTCTCGAGTAGCTTTGCGCGAAATTCAAAACAAAAGAAAAATCACATAACCCATAATTTGATTCATTGTTATTAGTTAACAATATATCACACTCATTTTTCGATTAAATACTTGCTAAATTGTTTGACACTAACTAATCGAAAACAATAACAATAATTACGAAACCTAAAAAAGTCCATATTTCTCATCGTTAATAACCATTAGAATTTTTTCACAAAGTTTTTTTTTCATTTGTCTTGACTTTCTTTCTTTTAGCAAAAATTATCCACAAACAAACAATAGAAACGACACAAATGAACACATCACGCATTTTAACATCCTTTCCCTAAAGGTAGATTAAAGAGAAAAAATGATATCACATAGAAAATGATAAAAAATAACATGAAAGCAACTCTGGAGAAATTCTGTGCAACAGTTTAGGATATAGGCATACGCACCTTTTGATTATCCACAGTAAAATTATAATCCAGAAGTAAGTAAATGTTGCGTTACCACCGTTAGTAGAGTGTGGTACAACTATTATCAATAATACCAAACTAAATAAAGTGTATTATAACAATCCTGATTACTTCGACACTTGATTTTTAATATGAAAACATTGAAATATAACATAGTGGTGATAATATTATCCTGCACATATTCCAGAAGCGTATAAAATACCATTCATCAAGATCTGAGAAACTTTGTGATCCAAGGAAGTTTGGTTGCTGAATGCTACTCCATGCTACAGATGGAGGCAACATTATATATTTCACTGGAAGGTGTATGACAACTGAAGAGAGTGTGTGAAACTAATGCTATTAATAATAGAAACAATTAAAGTAGAAGTCCAAACTGTCCAAAACTGATATTGAAACAAGACATATTCTCTACATAAAACATGAAGAGACCTTGCCAATGACCTAACTATAAGTGTAGAGGCAAATATTACGTCCAGAATGATAAGATACATATTAGCATTGAATTAGCTTGATGGAAGTGTAACTGTTAAACAGAGAACACTACGTATGAAAGATAAACAAACCAAATGAATAAAATTTGCATCACACTTCAAAGGATGAAGATGAGTGCTTTTTACTGAATACTTCAAATTCATATAGTTCGTTTCATCAGAGGAACAGAAACGGTGTAATGATCAATTTACAACAATTGCTGTGCCTCTCTGAGCGACTAATACATCTCAGGCAGAACTACGCAACACTGATAATATTCTAATTGCTAACAGGTCAAGCATAAGCGCAACAATCGGGGGGGGGGACTTATATATATATAACGAGAGCCAATGATCGAATATTTCGTCGAAAATACGTTTTACGGTTTGAATATTAACCTTACAATAATATGTTTAAACACATAGACATATCTATAACTTTTGTGCGATTCAGAAGCGAGTGTTTTTTGTTTTTTTTTGCTCCCGAATTGAACTCCAGTAGGTAATGGCCCTTCTGAAACCTGATGTTTACACTGTCATTTGTAGATTATGATTTCGAAATAATATTAATCTTCCATACAAAAACAAAAACCCGCTCCTCTGTCGTGCTGATATCACGACTATTGCGGTGCAACTCAACTTGACACTTGTAGCAAATAACAGCGCTTTCTGTTGAGTCAAGCTAATTTGCCTTTTTAAAAATTCTTACAGTCGAATGGTGTATGGTCCGGCATGGACAAGCGTATCAAGGCATGCGACTCGTAATCTGAGGGTCGCGGGTTCGCATCCCGGTCGCGCCAAACATGCTCACCCTTTCAGCCGTGGGGGCGTTATAATGTGACAGTCAATCCCACTATTCTTTGGTAAAAGAGTAGCCCAAGAGTTGGCGGTGGGTGGTGATGACTAGCTGCCTTCCCTCTAGTCTTACACTGCTAAATTAGGGACGGCTAGCACAGATAGCCCTCGAGTAGATTTGTGCGAAATTCAAAAACAAACAAAAAACAAACGAATGGTGTATACATGCGCCTCACCCTTGGTGTTGTTGGCATACAGAAATCATAACTGTTGGCTGAAATTCCCTATTACGTTAACTTGGTTGTCAAGTAGGCACACTATCTCACTTTCATGAAATTTTCTCCAATCGGAAGCCTTGGCTATAGCGTTGTAATAACCCACGTGTTGTACCAGCAGCACATTTTAACTTTGAAAATGACCAAATTAAAGTGCGCTTCTTCAGCTCAGAAGGCTACAAAGTAAAAGCAAGGAAGACAGTTCAAAGAGAAGACCCTGAAAATTCGAGAAACAACAGGATGTAACTTAACATCACCTAACTCGCCAGTATTTAACCTACAGTCAAGCAGAAGAAGAGCAAAACGTCCTCGAACACCGTGTCGCTCGTCAGGACATTGATAATAAATACATTTCGACCAGGTCATCTGCATAGTCAGGGTCAGAACGTTATCGTATTAGTGAGAATGTAACTGCGAATCAAAATAAAGGTCTAAGTACCGTAATTCACTGTTAATCTAAAGACTGAGCAGATAGCCCGATGTGGCTTTGCTATAAGAAAAACACACACACACATCTAAAGACATGTTGTCATTTTATTGGCAAATTATTTTTAAATGCTTTCACACTGAATTATGCGTTATTTGGAAATATGTTTCTATATATTATAAAAACTTAGGGATAATTTCAGTAACATTAAATAGTAAATTCATTATTATAGTATTTTTCATGTTATTTCAGTGTTTTAACCATACTTCAAAATGTCATTTTTAACATTAAAAATAACGATTAATTACATTAATTTTTACAGTGGACTAAATCCTTCATCCTTCCAATTTACTGGTGGATTAACACTCCTACGAAAAGTGGGGCCTAATAGGCCCCAGAGCAACTTGAAAGGTTATTAATATTAAGCTAATAATTTTGTATTTAAATAAAATTGCCATTTAAATCCATTAATGAATGGATTAACGAGATTCCCACTGTCCCTATCTACTATCTAGCGAAACCAGAGCCAGGGGAACGGGCTTGGAGAAATCAGGACTAGAAACGTCTTTTCGTAGGAGTGTTAAACTAGCACAATATAATTATGGCTCTTGCTTCTACGACATAATATCCCTTCAGGGCCACAACGGCATGTCTGCGTTACGACGTTAGAATCCGGGTTTCAATACCCTTGGTAGGCAAAGCAGAGATAGCCCATTGTATTGCTTCGTGCTTAGCTTAACATAACAACAAATCTACGGGCTACTAAAAATTCACATAATAAATATCTTTGTAGGTGAAAGCATGCTAGCATGAAATGTTGTGATTTTTGCTTTGTCTCTATGGAAACAAAGTTTAATAAAGAATTCATATTCTTAAACGTAAGGAATTTTCTTTTTGTTTGAGAACAAAAGCTGCGAATACATCGATTTTTGTAGAATGCCTAACCATTAAGCCTGATGACAATAATTACAATAACACGGTGTTAGTATGTGAAAAAAGACAAATTCTATTACGCTTCTTGTCACTAATAACCAGGAACGAACAGTATAAGCCTCAAACCAGTTTTATTGGCAAAAACACTCAATAAACCAATATTTAATGCTTTATTTTAGTAAATGGTCCGCAATTTGCACGATATGGCTTTGATACATTTCCTTGACAATGGCGTTTTTAAGCTTCTTGTCATGAAGTTATATTAGGTATTCAAGAAGCACAAAAATCTTACAACAGAAAAAAGTGAAGAAGGGAAAGGAGTGAAATAAGAATAATTAATTCTAAACAAAGTAACAGTAACTTATAGAGTAACTATTGATTTCAGTAAGCACCTCAGTAACACAAGGATAGATATCTGTAATAGTAATGAAGTTAGATAAGAAATAATAATGATGAGAAAAACTCATAGTAAGAGAAAAGAAAAAAGCAGAGGAAAAATTTTCAGTTGAAAGGTAAAGTGACAGAAGAAATAAATAGAGGAAATTAGTTGGTGTAATGGAATAACAAGATTAAATAAAGACAGAAAGTTGTTTATATAGCGACGAACTGAAATCCAAATAAATGGACGTAATAGAGATAAAAATAAAACGATAAAAACCCTGTATTGTTTTTGAATTTCGCACAAAGCTACTCGAGGGCTATCTGTGCTAGCCGTCCCTATTTTAGTAGTATAAGACTAGAGGGAAGGAAGCTAGTCATCATCACCCACCGCCAACTCTTGGGCTACTCTTTTACCAACGAATAGTGGGATTGACTGAACATTATAACGTCTCCACGGCTGAAAGGGCGAGCATGTTTGGCGAGAAGGGGATGCAAACTTGCGACCCTCAAATTACGAGTCGTACGCCTTAACACGCTTGGCCATGCTGGGCCAAAAATCTTGTACCCCAAGCTGGATTAGAAATAGTTAAGGCGGTCTTTGGAATTTCTAGTCTAGTTTCTAGAAACTCTAAAGTCCACAGTAAAGCTTTCTAACTCATCAGAATCTCAAACAGCAACTGATCTCGCCAGCCTGGTTTTAACTTGGAACAACTTCGAATTTAATACATCTACGGATTTACAACGCTAATTCAGGGGTAAGATTTCCTCGGTGGACTCAGCAGATAGCCCAATGTGTTGCTATAAGAAAACACACACACATTCAGGTTAACGGTACTGCAATGGACACCAAAATGGCTCCAAATTATGCCAACATTTTTATAAGTCCTACTGAAAGCCAACTTTTACTGTTAAGCCTATAACACATGTGAAACTATAACACATGAAAATTTTACATTTATGACACATTTTTTCCTTTGGATACCCAGTTTTGAATCACTTAAAGAACTTATCTCACACGAAAATTCCTTTCACAAAACAATCAAATTTACCTTTAATTTTTCTCCTACCCAACTTAACTTTCTTGACATCACTGTTTTTTTTTTTGAAGAACGGAATTTTGTACAACAAATTTTACAAAAAACCTACAGACAAATCTACGTTATAACATCTGTCACTTCACTCACATTAAACAAAACGTTACGGGCCCGGCATGACCAAGTGTGTTAAGGCGTTCGCCTCGTAATCCGAGGGTCGCGAGTTCGAATCCCGGTCGCACCAAACATACTCACCATTTCAGCCGTGGGGGCGTTATAATGTTACGGTCAATCCCACTATTCATTGGTAAAAGAGTAGCCCAAGAGTTGGCGGTGGGTGGTGATGACTAGCTGCCTTTCATCTAGTCTTACACTGCTAAATCAGGGTCGGCTAGCGCAGATAGCCCTTGAGTGGCTTTGCGCGAAAATCAAAAAACAACAAACAAACACTCAAAACGTTACTTACCGTACAGCTCTTAGAACAAACAAAAATTTCTCAGGTAAAACTGATTACAAATAAACACTTAAAGGATCTAAAACAAACAATTTGTTTTGTTGGAATTTCGCGCAAAGCTATAGGAGGGTTATCTGCGTTAGCTGTCCCTAATTTTGCAGTGCAAGTTTAGAGGAAGGACAACTAGTCTTCATCACCCACTTCCAACTCTTGGGCTACTCTTTTACCAACAAATAATGGGATTGACCGTAACATTGTGACGCCCTCATGGCTGAAAGGGCAAGCATGTTTGGTATGACGAGGATTCGAATCCGCGACCCTTAGATTACAAGTCGAACGCCTTAACCCACCTCGCCATGCTGGGCCCCACAACAAACAATGTTAAAAAGAGGATAGAAAGCGAAATAGAAAAAGCTCACAATGCGCAGCAGGAAAATATCCTAAAACAGGGTAACACTATTATAATTCCTTATAATATAATTATTATTCCTCTCACTATTACCTATTGTGGCCTGGCGTGGCCAAGCGCGTAAGGCGTGCGACTCGGCTAGAGTAGATAACCCTCGAGTAGCTTTGCGCGAAATTCAAAACACAAACAAAGAAACGATCATGAATGTTTTACGTACAACCAACCCTCCTGGGTCATGACGTACAGTAATGTAAATATGTTACATTTTATAAATGTACATACATTTCGTTTATCCGTCATATTATTCCATGTTCTTTGTTTGTTTTCTGTCAGTGCTGTTGCCCACATGAGATCAACAAAACATAGATCTTTCAGCCTGTCTTGGAAATTGGTGGAATACAGTTAATTGTTAATCAGCTCCAATCTGTTAATCAATCATTCATTTTCTCTGACGATAACTCTGATTGTGCAACAAAATGAGAAGACTTACACAATAGTTAGGAAGAGTGACTAAATTATAAAATAACTTACAAAATAGTTAGGAAGAGTGACTAAATTATAAATTGTTTCACACAATAGTTAGGAAAAGTGACTAAATTATAAATTGATTTACACAATAGTTAGGAAAAGTGACTAAAATATAAATTGACTTACGCGACAGTTAGGAAGAGTGACAAAATTATAAATTGACTTACAGAATAGTTAGGAAGAGTGACTAAAATATAAATTGACTAACACGACAGTTAGGAGAAGTGACTAAATTTTAAATTGACTTACAGAATAGTTAGGAAGATTGACTAAAATATAAATTGCCTTACACAATAGTTAGGAAGAGTGACTAAATTATAAATTGACTTACAAAATAGTTAGGAAGAGTGAGTAAAATATAATTTGACTTTCACGATAGTTAGGAAAAGTAACTAATTTATAAATTAACTTACAAAATAGTTAGGAAGAGTGACTATATTATAAATTGACTTACACAATAGCTAGGAAGAGTGACTAAATTAAAATTGATTTACACAATAGTTAGAAAGAGTAACTAAATTTTAAATTGACTTACACGATAGTCAGAAAGAGTGAGTAAATTATAAATTGACTTACACGATAGTTAGGAAGAGGGACTAAATTTTAAATTGACTTACACGATAGTTAGGAAGAGTGACTAAAATATAAATTGACTTACAGAATGTTTAGGAAGAGTGACTAAAATATAAATTGACTTCCACGATAGTTAGGAAGAGTGACTAAAATATAAATTGACTTACAGAATGTTTAGGAAGAGTGACTAAAATATAAATTGACTTCCACGATAGTTAAGAAGAGTGACTAATTTATAAATTGACTTACACAATAATTAGGAAGAGTGACTAAATTTTAAATTGACTTACACAATAGTTAGAAAGAGTGACTAAATTTTAAATTGACTTACACGATAGTTAGGAAGAGTGACTAAAATATAAATTGACTTACACAATAGTTAGGAAGAGTGACTAAATTTTAAATTGACTTACACAATTGATAGAAAAAGTGACTAGAATATAAATTGACTTACACGATAGTTGGGAGGAGTGACTAATTTATAAATTGTTTTACACAATAGTTTGGAAGAGTAACTAAATTATAAATTGATTTACACAATAGTTAGAAAGGGTAACTAAATTTTAAATTGACTTACACGATAGTTAGGAAGAGTGACTAAATTTTAAATTGACTTACACGATAGTTAGGAAGAGTGACTACATTATAAATTGACTTACACAATAATTAGGAAGAGTGACTAAATTTTAAATTGACTTACACAATAGTTAGAAAGAGTGACTAAATTTTAAATTGACTTACACGATAGTTAGGAAGAGTGACTAAAATATAAATTGACTTACACAATAGTTAGGAAGAGTGACTAAATTTTAAATTGACTTACACAATTGATAGAAAAAGTGACTAAAATAAAATTGACTTACACGATAGTTGGGAGGAGTGACTAATTTATAAATTGTTTTACACAATAGTTTGGAAGAGTAACTAAATTATAAATTGATTTACACAATAGTTAGAAAGGGTAACTAAATTTTAAATTGACTTACACGATAGTTAGGAAGAGTGACTAAATTTTAAATTGACTTACACAATAGTTAGAAAGAGTGACTAAATTATAAATTGACTTACAAAATAGTGATAAAGAGTGACTAAGTTATAAATTGACTTACACAATAGTTAGGAAGAGTGAGTAAACTATAAATTGACTTACAAAATAGTTAGGAAAACTGACCAAACTTTATGTTTGCTTGTTTCTTGCTTTTGCAAGAGTTTCACTCGAGACTGTTGACTCAAAAGGATTTCCCTCTATTTCCCGGTGAGCATGAACCATAAACCTTCAGAAAGATATTTCACTTGTTGGATGAATAAATACTTTATTTATCAATTCAGTTGTCTTTTCTTCAGATCTCTAATATTTGTGTTAATTTAATTTTCTGCGTAGTGCAATTTAGTCATAGCTTCTCTTTTGAAATCAATGAATTTCAGTACCACCAGCACTACTGGTAACGTCTTGAAGACTGTTATTAAAAGTGTCCCAAACTATACTGATAACAGAAGGCAAGGCCACAGCAAGGATTTCTGAGGTCTAGAACTAGTTGTTTTAGAACTCCACCCCACTCACACCACGAGTGCTATCTGCGTTAGCTGTCTCTAATTTAGATGTGTAAGACTAGAGGGAAGGCAGCTAGTCATCACCACCCACCGCCAACTCTTGGGCTACTCTTTTACTTACAAATAGGGTATTGACCGCATATTATAATGCCCCCACGGCTGAAAGGGCGAGTATGTTTCGTGTGACGGCGATTTCAACACGCGATTCTCAGATTACGAGTCGAGCGCCTCAACCACTTGACTGTGCCGAACCTTGTGGGAAAGATTGATACAAATTCTTGAAATATATATATATATATATACATAGAGGGAGAGAGAGAGAAAATGAAAGAAGTTAACACAAATTATTACACTTATTTTATCAAGGATTCATTACACTGTGTAACAACATTTTTACTTTTTCTTGTTCCTTTGTAAAAGGTGTTATTATTTCCCAATTGCTTATGCCTAAAGTAAATGGAAAAGACCTATTTTTCTCTTCAAACTTTGCTTTTGTGATCTGGGAGTACATAACAAAAACATGATGGGAGACTATATTTGGGGGCTGATACGTGAAAACGATTTACATTATAGTCGCAAATCTCGAAAATCTACTCACTTCTAAACATTTTTGCATAACTTCAGTATCAATACATGTGAATCTTGACTCATATGTTGTTTTATTCAAACCTTATGTAAATACAAATGTGCAAATTTGCCCGTTTTTACATAGAAAATAGGTTAATTTCTAAATTTCATTATGCAGGTCACAAAAGTAAAGTTTGAAGGGAATAATGACCATTTTCTGTACTTTTACAAAGTAAGCAATTAAGAGCTAACACATATTATCCAGGAACAAAATTTGTGTTACATATTTTTATGTATAGTATACTAATTCTAAAGACAATAAATTTCATGATGTTAATCTTTTAAATGACTACATAGTCATGTTATTCTCCCCCTCCCTTCTTTTTATATCTGAACTCCTACCCTCTCTAAGGTCTTATTATTAAAGGCTTGAAGGTAGGAAAACTTTCCTACCTCCCTACAACTCTCCAGTTTTTGTTGCATCTTAACTCATGTACACAACAAGTCTCTTATTGTAAATAACAAAAAAATACAAATAATTCGTTATAATAGCGCAAATTTTTCATATTCATGAAACTCACTTTAAAATATTTCACTCACAATTTAATTCTGTAATAAGAACAAAATCTTTTGGATGAAATGCTAACATTCTCTTCATTAGAACGGTGGCTCTCAAGATAACCCTGCCATTAGACCAAATATCATTCCCCATAATGGTATACACTTTTTAATGTCGACATTAGTTACTGGTGTAGTACAAGACGTGTGCAAATTAAAGCATACAAATAGTAGTTACACTTGATCTGATGTTGAATTCATAAAAACATGGCAAGTTATGAGGTTACAAATTATATAAATTTTCGTATACAAATACAGTTGTAAGTTTTACTTAAATCAAATATCAGGGTATGTACTAAAATAATTAGAAACAAAAGAGAAGTGTCACTTTCAGTACCGTTTCATTAGACTGGCGTTGTTTTATCTTTCTACAATGATATAGGTTTGCTGTAAGCACCTGTTCGACTATATATAACATTTCATGACCAGTACATTTTTCCATCATAAACACTTCAGTGCAGTGAAAAATGATTCTCTTTTAACTTGTATAAATTTACAACTGTGCCATACTTTTAGTCTACAAGTGTTTATAAAGATAATGTAAAGATTAAAATATTAATCCAATTTTTCGTTAACACTTTATCTTCAGAAATCCTCCAAGTGACACAGCGGTACTTCTGCGGACTTATACTGCTTTTAACCAGGTTTCGACACCCGTGGTGGGCAGAGAACAGTTATCACATTGTGTAGCTTTGTCCTCAACTTCAAACAAACACTTTCTTTGGCAAAACGGCTATGTTGGTGATGTGTACTACAGAGTAATTTTACCAATCTTTCAAACATCATTAAGTAGAAAAATACGAAGGAAACCGGTTTGACTTTTCCAACTGGGTACAGTACACTACAGTGGATTAGTTTCAAGAAAACAGCAGGGATGTATTTATTCACAGAATAATCAACAATTTTCACCATTAAATGTATCATTCATAACACTATGTAACACAAATTTTGTTCCTGGATAGTATGTGTTATTTCTTAATTACATATTTTGTAAAAGTAAAGAAAGTGGCCATTATTCCCTTCAAACTTTGCTTTTGTGACCTGGATTATGAAATTTAGAAATTAACCTTTTTGCTATGTAAAAACGGGCAAATTTGCACATTTTCATTTGCATAAGTTCTGAATAAAACAACATATGAATCAAGATTTACATGTATTTATACTAAAGTTATACAAAAATTTAAAAAAAAAATGTTTACAACTGAATAGTTTTTCAGATTTGCAACTATAAAGCAAGTCACTTTCACGTATTAGCCCCCAAGTATATATAATAGTTTCCAACAACGTTTTCGTTATACGCTTCCAGGCACAAAAGCAAAGTTTAAAGAGAAGAATAGATCTTTTCCATTTACTTTAGACATACGCAATTGGGAAATAACACTGTCTGCCCAGGAACAAGAAAAACTAATATTTTATTTTACATAGTGTAATCATATACTAACCAAATTCTGATATTTCATGTGATAATCATTTCTCCAGTACACTAATTTCATGTGAATATCTATAGTATTGCGCAAAACATTTATACACATTCTGTAATAAAACTAGAAAATCTGTTATGAGTAGTCTTCTATATATAAATTACAGTTCAGCAATAAAAGATTTATGATTTCTGTATCTATTCACAATTCTAATAAGAGGAGGAAAATAATGTTGTTTATGTACCAATTTAGTGATTTAATTCCTAACATATAAATCATGTTTAACTTAGTGATTTAATTCCTGACATATAAATACTGTTTGATTTAGTGACTTTATTCCTGACATATAAATACTGTTTGATTTAGTGATTTAATTACTGACATATAAATACTGTTTGATTTAGTAATTTAATTCCTGGCATATAAATACTGTTTGATTTAGTAATTTAATTCCTGACATATAAATACATTTTGATTTAGTCATTTAATTATTGATATATAAATGCCGTTTGATTTAATAATTTACTTCCTGATATATAAATAATATTTGATTCAGTGATTTGATTCCTCACATACAAATACTGTTTGATTTAGTGATTTACTTCCTGACATATATGTACTGTTTGATTTAGTAATTTAACTCCTGACATAAAAATACTGTTTGATATAGTGATTTAATTCCTGATATATAAAAACTATTTAATTTAGTGATTTAATCATTGGCATATAAATACTGTTTCATTTAGTAATTTACTTCCTGACATATAAATCCTCTTCGTTTAGGGATTTATTTATTCACACATAAATACTGATTCATATAGTGATTTAGTTCCTGACACATAAATACTGTTTGATTTAGTCATTTAATTCCTTGCATATAAATACTGTTTGATTTAGTGATTTAATTCCTGACATATAAATACTTTTTGATTTAGTCATTTAATTATTGATATATAAATGCCGTTTGATTTAGTAATTTACTTCCTGACATATAAATACTGTTTCATTAGTGATATAATTCCTGACATATAAATCCTGTTTGATTTAGTGATTTAATTCCTGACATATAAATATTGTGTGATTTTCGTGATTTAATTCCTGACATATAAATGCTGTTTGATTTAGTAATTCACTTCCTGACATAAAAATACTGTTTGATTTATTGATTTAATTCCTCACATATAAATACGGTTTGATTTAGTGATTTGATTCCTCACATACAAATACTGTATGATTTAGAGATTTAATTCCTGACATATAAATACTGTTTGATTTAGTGATTTAATTCCTGACATATAAATACTGTTTGATTTAGTGATTTACTTCCTGACATATACATACTGTTTGATTCAGTGATTTAATTCCTGATATATAAATACTGTTTAATTTAGTGTTTTAATTATTGGCATATAAATACTGTTTGATTTAGTAATACACTTCCTCACATATAAATACTGTTTGATTTATGAATTTAATTCCTGACATATAAATACTGTTTGATTTATTGATTTAATTCTTGACATATAAATCCTCTTTGTTTAGGGATTTATTTATTGACACATAAATACTGATTGATTTGGTGATTTAATTCCTGACACATAAATACTGTTTTATTTGGTGATTTAAATCCTGACATATGAATACCGTTTCATTTAGTAATATACTTCCTGACATATAAATATTGTTTGATTAGTGATATAATTCCTGACATATAAATCCTGATTGATTTAGTGATTTAATTCCTGACATATAAATATTGTTTGATTTTCGTGATTTAATTCCTGACATATAAATACTGTTTCATTTAGTGATTTAATTCCTGACATACAAATACTGTTTGATTTAGTAATTTAATTCCTGACATATAAATACTGTTTGATTTAGTGATTTACTTCATGACATATACATACTGTTTGATTTAGTGACTTAATTCCTGACATAAAAATACTGTTTGATAGAGTGATTTACTAAATGACATATAAATACTGTTTGATTTAGTGATTTGATTCCTGACATACAAATACTGTTTGATTCAGTGATTTAATTCCTGACATATAAATCCTGTTTGTTTAGGGATTTATTTATTCACACATAAATACTGGTTCATTTAGTGATTTAATTCCTGACACATAAATACTGTTTGATTTAGTGATTTAAATCCTGACATATAAATACTGTTTCAGTTAGTCATTTAATTGCTGACATATAAAAACTGTATGATTTAATTATTTAATTCCTGACACATCAATACTGTTTGATTTAATGATTTAATTCCTGACATATAAATACTGTTTAATTTAGTGTTTTAATTACTGGCATGTAAATACTGTTTGATTTATTAATTCACTTCCTGACATATAAATACTTTTTGATTTATTGATTTAATACCTGACACATAAATACTGTTTCATTTATTGATTTAATTCCTGACATATATATCCTGTTTGATTTAGTGATTTAATTCCTGATATATAAATACTGTTTGTCTTACGGATTTAATTCTGACATATAAACACTGTTTCATTTATTGATTTAATTCTGACATTTAAATCCTGTTTGTTTAGAGATTTATTTATTGACACATAAATACTGATTGATTTAGTGATTTAATTCCTGACACATAAATACTGTTTGATTTAGTACTTTATATCCTGACATATAAATACTGTTTGATAGAGTGATTTACTAAATGACATATAAATACTGTTTGATTTAGTGATTTGATTCCTGACATATAAAAACTTTATGATTTAGTCATTTAATTACTGATATATAAATGCCGTTTGATTTAGTAATTTACTTCCTGACATATAAATACTGTTTGATTAGTGATATAATTCCTGACATATAAATCATGTTTCATTTAGTGATTTAATTCCTGACATATAAATATTGTTTGATTTTCGTGATTTAATTCCTGACATATAAATACTGTTTCATTTAGTGATTTAATTCCTGACATATAAATACTGTTTGATTTAGTAATTTAATTCCTGACATATAAATACTGTTTGATTTAGTGATTTACTTCATGACATATACATACTGTTTGATTTAGTGATTTAATTCCTGACATAAAAATACTGTTTGATAGAGTGATTTACTAAATGACATATAAATACTGTTTGATTTAGTGATTTGATTCCTGACATACAAATACTGTTTGATTCAGTGATTTAATTCCTGACATATAAATCCTGTTTGTTTAGGGATTTATTTATTCACACATAAATACTGGTTCATTTAGTGATTTAATTCCTGACACATAAATACTGTTTGATTTAGTGATTTAAATCCTGACATATAAATACTGTTTCAGTTAGTCATTTAATTGCTGACATATAAAAACTGTTTGATTTAATTATTTAATTCCTGACACATCAATACTGTTTGATTTAATGATTTAATTCCTGACATATAAATACTGTTTAATTTAGTGTTTTAATTACTGGCATGTAAATACTGTTTGATTTATTAATTCACTTCCTGACATATAAATACTTTTTGTTTTATTGATTTAATACCTAAAACATAAATACTGTTTCATTTATTGATTTAATTCCTGACATATATATCCTGTTTGATTTAGTGATTTAATTCCTGACATATAAATACTGTTTGTCTTACGGATTTAATTCTGACATATAAACACTGTTTCATTTATTGATTTAATTCTGACATTTAAATCCTGTTTGTTTAGAGATTTATTTATTGACACATAAATACTGATTGATTTAGTGATTTAATTCCTGACACATAAATACTGTTTGATTTAGTACTTTATATCCTGACATATAAATACTGTTTGATTTAGTGATTTAATTCCTGACATATAAATACTGTTTGATTTAGTGATTTGATTCCTGACATATAAAAACTTTATGATTTAGTCATTTAATTACTGATATATAAATGCCGTTTGATTTAGTAATTTACTTCCTGACATATAAATACTGTTTGATTAGTGATATAATTCCTGACATATAAATCATGTTTCATTTAGTGATTTAATTCCTGACATATAAATATTGTTTGATTTTCGTGATTTAATTCCTGACATATAAATACTTTTTGATTTAGTGATTTACTTCCTGACATATACATACTGTTTGATTTAGTTATTTAATTCCTGACATAAAAATACTGTTTAATAGAGTGATTTACCAAATGACATATAAATACTGTTTGATTTAGTGATTTGATTCCTGACATACAAATGCTGTTTGATTCAGTGATTTAATTCCTGACATATAAATACTGTTTAATTTAGTGTTTTAATTATTGGCATATAAATACTGTTTGATTTAATAATTCACTTCCTGACATATAAATACTGTTTGATTTATTGATTTAATTCCTGAGATATAAATACTGTTTGATTTAGTGACTTAATTCCTGACATAAAAATACTGTTTGATAGAGTGATTTACTAAATGACATATAAATACTGTTTGATTTAGTGATTTGATTCCTGACATACAAATACTGTTTGATTCAGTGATTTAATTCCTGACATATAAATCCTGTTTGTTTAGGGATTTATTTATTCACACATAAATACTGGTTCATTTAGTGATTTAATTCCTGACACTTAAATACTGTTTGATTTAGTGATTTAAATCCTGACATATAAATACTCTTTCAGTTAGTCATTTCATTACTGACATATAAAAACTGTTTGATTTAATTATTTAATTCCTGACACATCAATACTGTTTGATTTAATGATTTAATTCCTGACATATAAATACTGTTTAATTTAGTGTTTTAATTACTGGCATGTAAATACTGTTTGATTTATTAATTCACTTCCTGACATATAAATACTTTTTGATTTATTGATTTAATACCTGACATATAAATACTGTTTCATTTATTGATTTAATTCCTGACATATAAATCCTGTTTGCCTAGAGATTTATTTATTGACACATAAATACTGCTTCATTAATGATATAATTCCTGACATATATATCCTGTTTGATTTAGTGATTTAATTCCTGACATATAAATACTGTTTGTCTTACGGATTTAATTCCTGACATATAAACACTGTTTCATTTATTGATTTAATTCTGACATTTAAATCCTGTTTGTTTAGAGATTTATTTATTGACATATAAATACTGATTGATTTAGTGATTTAATTCCTGACACATAAATACTGTTTGATTTAGTACTTTATATCCTGACATATAAATACTTTTGAATTTAGTCATTTAATTATTGATATATAAATGCCGTTTGATTTAGTAATTTACTTCCCGACATATAAATACTGTTTGATTTAGTGATTTAATTCCTGACATATAACAACTGATTGATTTAATGATTTAGTTTCTCACACATAAATACTGTTTTATTTAGTGATTTAAATACTGACATATGAATATCGTTTGATTTACTCATTTAATTCCTGGTATATAAATACTGTTTGATTTAGTTATTTAATTCCTGACATATAAATACTGTTTGATTTAGTAATTTAATTCCTGACATATAAATACTGTTTGATTTAGTGATTTACTTCCTGACATATACATACTGTTTGATTTAGTGATTTAATTCCTGACATAAAAATACTGTTTGATATAGTGATTTACTAAATGACATATAAATACTGTTTGATTTAGTGATTTGATTCCTGACATACAAATACTGTTTGATTCAGTGATTTAATTCCTGACATATAAATACTGTTTAATTTAGTGTTTTAATTATTGGCATATAAATACTGTTTGATTTAGTAATTCACTTCCTGACATATAAATACTGTTTGATTTATTGATTTAATTCCTGACATATAAATACTGTTTGATTTATTGATTTAATTCCTGACATATAAATACTGTTTGATTTATTGATTTAATTCCTGACATATAAATCCTGTTTGTTTAGGGATTTATTTATTGACACATAAATACTGATTGATTTAGTGATTTAATTCCTGACACATAAATACTGTTTGATTTAGTATTTATATCCTGACATATAAATACTGTTTGATTTAGTGATTTACTAAATGACATATAAATACTGTTTGATTTAGTGATTTGATTCCTGACATATAAATACTGTTTGATTTAGTAATTTAATTACTGATATATAAATGCCGTTTGATTTAGTAATTTACTTCCTGACATATAAATACTGTTTGATTAGTGATATAATTCCTGACATATAAATCCTGTTTGATTTAGTGATTTAATTCCTGACATATAAATATTGTTTGATTTTCGTGATTTAATTCCTGACATATAAATACTGTTTGATTTAGTGATTTAATTCCTGACATATAAATACTGTTTGATTTAGTAATTTAATTCCTGACATATAAATACTGTTTGATTTAGTGATTTACTTCCTGACATATACATACTGTTTGATATAGTGATTTAATTCCTGACATAAAAATACTGTTTGATATAGTGATTTACTAAATGACATAAAAATACTGTTTGATTTAGTGATTTGATTCCTGACATACAAATACTGTTTGATTCAGTGATTTAATTCTTGACATAAAAATCCTGTTTGTTTAGGGATTTATTTGTTGACATATAAATACTGTTTGATTTAGTGATTTAATTCCTGACATATAAATACTGTTTGATTTAGTGATTTAAATCCTGACATATAAATACTGTTTGATTTAGTCATTTAATTCCTGACATATAAATACTGTTTGATTTAATGATTTAATTCCTGACATATAAATACTGTTTCATTTAGTGATTTAATTCCTGACATATAAATACTGTTTGATTTAGTGTTTTAATTACTGGCATATAAATACTGTTTGATTTATTAATTTACTTCCTGACATATAAATACTGTTTGATTTAGTGATTTAATTCCTGACATATAAATACTGTTTGATTTATTGATTTAATTCCTGACATATAAATACCTGTTTGATTTAGTGATTTAATTCCTGACATATAAATACTGTTTGATTTAGTGATTTAATTCTGACATATAAATACTGTTTGATTTATTGATTTAATTCTGACATATAAATCCTGTTTGTTTTAGAGATTTATTTATTGACATATAAATACTGATTGATTTAGTGATTTAATTCCTGACATATAAATACTGTTTGATTTAGTATTTATATCCTGACATATAAATACTGTTTGATTTAGTGATTTACTAAATGACATATAAATACTGTTTGATTTAGTGATTTAATTCCTGACATATAAATACTTTTGATTTAGTCATTTAATTACTGATATATAAATGCCGTTTGATTTAGTAATTTACTTCCTGACATATAAATACTGTTTGATTAGTGATTTAATTCCTGACATATAAATATGTTTGATTTAGTGATTTAATTCCTGACATATAAATACTGTTTGATTTAGTGATTTAATTCCTGACATATAAATACTGTTTGATTTAGTTATTTAATTCCTGACATAAAAATACTGTTTGATTTAGTGATTTACCAAATGACATATAAATACTGTTTGATTTAGTGATTTAATTCCTGACATATAAATACTGTTTGATTTAGTGATTTAATTCCTGACATATAAATACTGTTTGATTTAGTGTTTTAATTATTGACATATAAATACTGTTTGATTTAGTAATTTACTTCCTGACATATAAATACTGTTTGATTTAGTGATTTAATTCCTGACATATAAATACTGTTTGATTTAGTGATTTAATTCCTGACATATAAATACTGTTTGATTTAGTGATTTACTAAATGACATATAAATACTGTTTGATTTAGTGATTTAATTCCTGACATATAAATACTGTTTGATTTAGTGATTTAATTCCTGACATATAAATACTGTTTGTTTAGGGATTTATTTATTGACACATAAATACTGTTTGATTTAGTGATTTAATTCCTGACATTAAATACTGTTTGATTTAGTGATTTAAATCCTGACATATAAATACTGTTTGATTTAGTCATTTAATTACTGACATATAAATACTGTTTGATTTAGTTATTTAATTCCTGACATATAAATACTGTTTGATTTAGTGATTTAATTCCTGACATATAAATACTGTTTAATTTAGTGTTTTAATTACTGGCATATAAATACTGTTTGATTTAGTAATTTACTTCCTGACATATAAATACTTTTGATTTATTGATTTAATTCCTGACATATAAATACTGTTTGATTTATTGATTTAATTCCTGACATATAAATCCTGTTTGATTTAGAGATTTATTTATTGACACATAAATACTGTTTGATTAATGATTTAATTCCTGACATATAAATACTGTTTGATTTAGTGATTTAATTCCTGACATATAAATACTGTTTGTTTAGGATTTAATTCCTGACATATAAATACTGTTTGATTTATTGATTTAATTCTGACATATAAATCCTGTTTGTTTAGTGATTTATTTATTGACATATAAATACTGATTGATTTAGTGATTTAATTCCTGACATATAAATACTGTTTGATTTAGTATTTATATCCTGACATATAAATACTTTTTGATTTAGTCATTTAATTATTGATATATAAATACTGTTTGATTTAGTAATTTACTTCCTGACATATAAATACTGTTTGATTTAGTGATTTAATTCCTGACATATAAATACTGTTTGATTTAGTGATTTAATTCTGACACATAAAAACTGATTGATTTAGTAATTTAAATCCTGACATATAAATACTGTTTGATTTAGTCATTTAATTCCTTTCATATAAATACTGTTTGATTTAATTATTTAATTCCTGACATATAAATACTGTTTGATTTAGTAATTTAATTCCTGACATATAAATACTGTTTGATTTAGTGATTTAATTCCTGACATATAAATACTGTTTGATTTAGTGATTTAATTCCTGACATAAAAATACTGTTTGATTTAGTGATTTACTAAATGACATATAAATACTGTTTGATTTAGTGATTTGATTCCTGATATATATATACTGTTTGATTTAGTGATTTAATTCCTGACATATAAATACTGTTTGATTTAGTGTTTTAATTATTGACATATAAATACTGTTTGATTTAGTAATTTACTTCCTGACATATAAATACTGTTTGATTTAGTGATTTAATTCCTGACATATAAATACTGTTTGATTTATTGATTTAATTCCTGACATATAAATACTGTTTGATTTATTGATTTAATTCCTGACATATAAATACTGTTTGATTTAGTGATTTATTTATTGACACATAAATACCGATTCATTTAGTGATTTAATTCCTGACATAAAAATCCTGTTTGATTTAGTGATTTAATTACTGACATATAAATACTGTTTGTTTTAGGGATTTAATTCTTGACATATAAATACTGTTTGATTTATTGATTTAATTCCTGACATATAAATACTGTTTGTTTAGTGATTTATTTATTGACACATAAATACTGTTTGATTTAGTGATTTAATTCCTGACATATAAATACTGTTTGATTTAGTGATTTAATTCCTGACATATAAATCATGTTTGTTTAGGGATTTATTTATTGACACATAAATACTGATTGATTTAGTGATTTAATTCCTGACATATAAATACTGTTTGATTTAGTGATTTAATTCCTGACATATAAATACTGTTTGATTTAATGATTTAAATCCTGACATATAAATACTTTTTGATTTAGTCATTTAATTATTGACATATAAATACTGTTTGATTTAGTGATTTAATTCCTGACATATAAATACTGTTTGATTTAGTGATTTAATTCTGACATATAAATACTGTTTTATTTATTGATTTAATTCCTGACATATAAATACTGTTTGTTTAGGGATTTATTTATTGACACATAAATACTGTTTGATTTAGTGATTTAATTCCTGACACATAAATACTGTTTGATTTAGTGATTTAAATCCTGACATATAAATACTGTTTGTTTAGGGATTTATTGATTGACACATAAATACTGTTTGATTTAGTGATTTAATTCCTGACATATAAATACTGGTTGATTTAGTGATTTAATTCCTGACATATAAATACTGTTTGATTTAGTCATTTAATTCCTGGCATATAAATACTGTTTGATTTAGTAATTTATATCCTGACATATAAATACCTTTTGATTTAGTCATTTAATTATTGATATATAAATGCCGTTTGATTTAGTAATTTTCTTCCTGACATATAAATACTGTTTGATTTAGTGATTTAATTCCTGACATATAAATACTGTTTGATTTAGTGATTTACTTTCTGACATATACATACTGTTTGATATAGTGATTTAATTCCTGACATAAAAATACTGTTTGATTTAGTCATTTAATTCCTGACATATAAATACTGTTTAATTTAGTGTTTTAATTATTGGCATATAAATACTGTTTGATTTAGTGATTTAATTCCTGACATATAAATACTGTTTGATTTATTGATTTAATTCCTGACATATAAATACTGTTTGATTTAGTGATTTATTTATTGACATATAAATACTGTTTGATTTAGTGATTTAATTCCTGACATATAAATACTGTTTGATTTAGTGATTTAATTCCTGACATATAAATACTGTTTGATTTAGTCATTTAATTATTGACATATAAATACTGTTTGATTTAGTAATTTAATTCCTGACATATAAATACTGTTTGATTTAGTGATTTAATTCCTGACATATAAATACTGTTTGATTTAGTGATTTAATTCCTGACATTTAAATACTGTTTGATTTAGTGATTTAATTCCTGACATATAAATACTGTTTGATTTAGTCATTTAATTATTGACACATAAATACTGTTTGATTTAGTGATTTAATTCCTGACATATAAATACTGTTTGATTTAGTGATTTAATTCCTGACATATAAATACTGTTTGATTTAGTCATTTAATTCCTGACATATAAATACTGTTTGATTTAGTGATTTAATTCCTGACATATAAATACTGTTTGATTTAGTGATTTAATTCCTGACATATAAATACTGTTTGATTTAGTGATTTAATTCCTGACATATAAATACTTTTTGATTTAGTCATTTAATTACTGATATATAAATACCGTTTGATTTAGTAATTTACTTCCTGACATATAAATACTGGTTGATTTTGTGATTTAATTCCTGACATATAAATACTGTTTGATTTATTGATTTAATTCCTGACATATAAATACTGTTTGATTTATTGATTTAATTCCTGACATATAAATACTGTTTGATTTAGTGATTTAATTCCTGACATATAAATACTGTTTGATTTAGTGATTTAATTCCTGACATATAAATACTGTTTGATTTAGTGATTTAATTCCTGACATATAAATACTGTTTGATTTAGTGATTTAATTCCTGACATATAAATACTGTTTGATTTAGTGATTTAATTCCTGACATATAAATACTGTTTGATTTAGTGATTTAATTATTGACATATAAATACTGTTTGATTTAGTGATTTAATTCCTGACATATAAATACTGTTTGATTTAGTGATTTAATTCCTGACATATAAATACTGTTTGATTTAGTGATTTAATTCCTGACATATAAATACTGTTTGATTTAGTGATTTATTCCTGACATATAAATACTGTTTGATTTAGTGATTTAATTCCTGACATATAAATACTGTTTGATTTAGTGATTTAATTCCTGACATATAAATACTGTTTGATTTAGTGATTTAATTCCTGACATATAAATACTGTTTGATTTAGTGATTTAATTCCTGACATATAAATACTGTTTAATTTAGTGATTTAATTATTGACATATAAATACTGTTTGATTTAGTGATTTAATTCCTGACATATAAATACTGTTTGATTTATTGATTTAATTTTTGACATATAAATACTGTTTGTTTAGGGATTTATTTATTGACATATAAATACTGTTTGATTTAGTGATTTAATTCCTGACATATAAATACTGTTTGATTTAGTCATTTAATTATTGACATATAAATACTGTTTGATTTAGTAATTTAATTCCTGACATATAAATACTGTTTGATTTAGTGATTTAATTCCTGACATATAAATACTGTTTGATTTAGTGATTTAATTCCTGACATATAAATACTGTTTGATTTAGTGATTTAATTCCTGACATATAAATACTGTTTGATTTAGTGATTTAATTATTGACATATAAATACTGTTTGATTTAGTGATTTAATTCCTGACATATAAATACTGTTTGATTTAGTGATTTAATTCCTGACATATAAATACTGTTTGATTTAGTGATTTAATTCCTGACATATAAATACTGTTTGATTTAGTGATTTAATTCCTGACATATAAATACTGTTTGATTTAGTGATTTAATTCCTGACATATAAATACTGTTTGATTTAGTGATTTAATTCCTGACATATAAATACTGTTTGATTTAGTGATTTAATTCCTGACATATAAATACTGTTTGATTTAGTGATTTAATTCCTGACATATAAATACTGTTTAATTTAGTGTTTTAATTATTGGCATATAAATACTGTTTGATTTAGTTATTTAATTCCTGACATATAAATACTGTTTGATTTATTGATTTAATTCCTGACATATAAATACTGTTTGATTTAAAGATTTATTTATTGACATATAAATACTGTTTGATTTAGTGATTTAATTCCTGACATATAAATACTGTTTGATTTAGTGATTTAATTCCTGACATATAAATACTGTTTGATTTAGTGATTTAATTCCTGACATATAAATACTGTTTGATATAGTGATTTAATTCCTGACATAAAAATACTGTTTGATTTAGTGATTTAATTCCTGACATATAAATACTGTTTGATTTAGTGATTTAATTCCTGACATATAAATACTGTTTGATTTAGTGATTTAATTCCTGACATATAAATACTGTTTGATTTAGTGATTTGATTCATGACATACAAATACTGTTTGATTTAGTGATTTAATTCCTGACATATAAATACTGTTTGATTTAGTGATTTAATTATTGACATATAAATACTGTTTGATTTAGTGATTTAATTTAGTCTGACATATAAATACTGTTTGATTTAGTGATTTAATTCCTGACATATAAATACTGTTTGATTTAGTGATTTAATTCCTGACATATAAATACTGTTTGATTTATTGATTTAATTCCTGACATATAAATACTGTTTGATTTAGTCATTTAATTATTGACATATAAATCCTGTTTGATTTAGTGATTTAATTCCTGACATATAAATACTGTTTCATTTATTGAGTTAATTCCTGACATATAAATCCTGTTTGTTTAGGGATTTATTTATTGACACATAAATACTGATTGATTTAGTGATTTAATTCCTGACACATAAATACTGTTTGATTTAGTGATTTAAATCCTGACATATAAATACTGTTTGATTTAGTCATTTAATTCCTGACATATAAATACTGTTTGATTTAGTAATTTATATCCTGACATATAAATACTTTTTGATTTAGTCATTTAATTATTGATATATAAATGCCGTTTGATTTAGTAATTTACTTCCTGACATATAAATACTGTTTGATTTAGTGATTTAATTCCTGACATATAAATACTGTTTGATTTAGTAATTTTATTCCTGACATATAAATACTGTTTGATTTAGTGATTTAATTCCTGACATAAAATACTGATTGATTTAGTGATTTAATTCCTGACATATAAATACTGTTTGATTTAGTGATTTAATTCCTGACATATAAATACTGTTTGATTTAGTGATTTAATTCCTGACATATAAATACTGTTTAATTTAGTGTTTTAATTATTGGCATATAAATACTGTTTGATTTAGTGATTTACTTCCTGACATATAAATACTGTTTGATTTAGTGATTTAATTCCTGACATATAAATCCTGTTTGATTTAGTGATTTATTTATTGACATATAAATACTGTTTGATTTAGTGATTTAATTCCTGACATATAAATACTGTTTGATTTAGTGATTTAATTCCTGACATATAAATACTGTTTGATTTAGTGATTTAATTCCTGACATATAAATACTGTTTGATTTAGTGATTTAATTCCTGACACATAAATACTGTTTGATTTAGTGATTTAAATCCTGACATATAAATACTTTTTGATTTAGTCATTTAATTATTGACATATAAATGCCGTTTGATTTAGTAATTTACTTCCTGACATATAAATACTGTTTGATTTAGTGATTTAATTCCTGACATATAAATACTGGTTGATTTAGTAATTTAATTCCTGACATATAAATACTGTTTGATTTAGTGATTTAATTCCTGACATATGAATACTGTTTGATTTAGTGATTTATATCCTGACATATAAATACTGTTTGATTTAGTGATTTAATTATTGACATATAAATACTGTTTGATTTAGTAATTTAATTCCTGACATATAAATACTGTTTGATTTAGTGATTTGCTTTCTGAAATATACATACTGTTTGATATAGTGATTTAATTCCTGACATAAAAATACTGTTTGATTTAGTCATTTAATTCCTGACATATAAATACTGTTTGATTTAGTGATTTAATTCGTGACATATAAATACTGTTTGATTTAGTGATTTAATTCCTGACATATAAATACTGTTTGATTTAGTGATTTAATTCCTGACATATAAATACTGTTTGATTTAGTGATTTAATTAATGACATATAAATACTGTTTGATTTAGTAATTTACTTCCTGACATATAAATACTGTTTGATTTAGTGATTTAATTCCTGACATATAAATACTGTTTGATTTAGTGATTTAATTCCTGACATATAAATACTGTTTGATTTAGTGATTTAATTCCTGACATATAAATACTGTTTGATTTAGTGATTTAATTCCTGACATATAAATACTGTTTGATTTAGTGATTTAATTCCTGACATATAAATACTGTTTGATTTAGTGATTTAATTCCTGACATATAAATACTGTTTGATTTAGTCATTTAATTCCTGACATATAAATACTGTTTGATTTAGTGATTTAATTCCTGACATATAAATACTGTTTGATTTAGTGATTTAATTCCTGACATATAAATACTGTTTGATTTAGTGTTTTAATTATTGACATATAAATACTGTTTGATTTAGTGATTTAATTCCTGACATATAAATACTGTTTGATTTATTGATTTAATTCCTGACATATAAATACTGTTTGATTTAGTGATTTAATTCCTGACATATAAATACTGATTTATTTATTACTGACATTTAGTGATTTAATTCCTGACATATAAATTGTTTGATTTAGTCATTTAATTATTGACATATAAATACTGTTTGATTTAGTGATTTAATTCCTGACATATAAATACTGTTTGATTTAGTGATTTAATTCCTGACATATAAATACTGTTTGATTTAGTGATTTA
Source organism: Tachypleus tridentatus (assembly GCF_004210375.1). NCBI lineage: Eukaryota > Metazoa > Arthropoda > Merostomata > Xiphosura > Limulidae > Tachypleus > Tachypleus tridentatus. The sequence continues at coordinate 88,087,022 of NC_134834.1, read as the reverse complement.
ATTCCTGACATATAAATACTGTTTGATTTAGTGATTTAATTCCTGACATATAAATACTGTTTGATTTAGTGATTTAATTCCTGACATATAAATACTGTTTGATTTAGTGATTTAATTCCTGACATATAAATACTGTTTGATTTAGTGATTTAATTCCTGACATATAAATACTGTTTGATTTAGTGATTTAATTCCTGACATATAAATACTGTTTGATTTAGTGATTTAATTCCTGACATATAAATACTGTTTGATTTAGTGATTTAATTCCTGACATATAAATACTGTTTGATTTAGTGATTTAATTCCTGACATATAAATACTGTTTGATTTAGTGATTTAATTCCTGACATATAAATACTGTTTGATTTAGTGATTTAATTCCTGACATATAAATACTGTTTGATTTAGTGATTTAATTATTGACATATAAATACTGTTTGATTTAGTAATTTAATTCCTGACATATAAATACTGTTTGATTTAGTGATTTAATTCCTGACATATAAATACTGTTTGATTTAGTGATTTAATTCCTGACATATAAATACTGTTTGATTTAGTGATTTAATTCCTGACATATAAATACTGTTTGATTTAGTGATTTAATTCCTGACATATAAATACTGTTTGATTTAGTGATTTAATTCCTGACATATAAATACTGTTTGATTTAGTGATTTAATTCCTGACATATAAATACTGTTTGATTTAGTGATTTAATTATTGACATATAAATACTGTTTGATTTAGTGATTTAATTCCTGACATATAAATACTGTTTGATTTAGTGATTTAATTCCTGACATATAAATACTGTTTGATTTAGTGATTTAATTCCTGACATATAAATACTGTTTGATTTAGTGATTTAATTCCTGACATATAAATACTGTTTGATTTAGTCATTTAATTATTGACATATAAATACTGTTTGATTTAGTGATTTAATTCCTGACATATAAATACTGTTTGATTTAGTGATTTAATTCCTGACATATAAATACTGTTTGATTTAGTGATTTAATTCCTGACATATAAATACTGTTTGATTTAGTGATTTAATTCCTGACATATAAATACTGTTTGATTTAGTGATTTAATTCCTGACATATAAATACTGTTTGATTTAGTGATTTAATTCCTGACATATAAATACTGTTTGATTTAGTGATTTAATTCCTGACATATAAATACTGTTTGATTTAGGAATTTATTTATTGACATATAAATACTGTTTGATTTAGTGATTTAATTCCTGACATATAAATACTGTTTGATTTAGTGATTTAATTCCTGACATATAAATACTGTTTGATTTAGTCATTTAATTCCTTTCATATAAATACTGTTTGATTTAGTAATTTAAATCCTGACATATAAATACTTTTTGATTTAGTCATTTAATTATTGACATATATATGCCGTTTGATTTAGTAATTTACTTCCTAACATATAAATACTGTTTCATTTAGTGATTTAATTCCTGACATATAAATACTGTTTGATTTAGTGATTTAATTCCTGACATATAAATACTGTTTGATATAGTGATTTAATTCCTGACATAAAAATACTGTTTGATTTAGTCATTTAATTCCTGACACATAAATCCTGTTTGATTTAGTGATTTAATTCCTGACATATAAATACTGTTTGATTTAGTGATTTAATTCCTGACATATAAATACTGTTTGATTTACTGATTTAATTCCTGACATATAAATACTGTTTGATTTAGTAATTTAATTCCTGACATATAAATACTGTTTGATTTATTGATTTAATTCCTGACATATAAATCCTGTTTGATTTAGTGATTTATTTATTGACATATAAATACTGTTTGATTTAGTGATTTAATTCCTGACATATAAATACTGTTTGATTTAGTGATTTAATTCCTGACATATAAATACTGTTTGATTTAGTGATTTAATTCCTGACATATAAATACTGTTTGATTTAGTGATTTAATTCCTGACATATAAATACTGTTTGATTTAGTGATTTAAATCCTGACATATAAATACTGTTTGATTTAGTCATTTAATTATTGACATATAAATACTGTTTGATTTAGTAATTTAATTCCTGACATATAAATACTGTTTGATTTAGTGATTTAATTCCTGACATATAAATACTGTTTGATTTAGTGATTTAATTCCTGACATATAAATACTGTTTGATTTAGTGATTTAATTCCTGACATATAAATACTGTTTGATTTAGTGATTTAATTCCTGACATATAAATACTGTTTGATTTAGTGATTTAATTCCTGACATATAAATACTGTTTGATTTAGTGATTTAATTCCTGACATATAAATACTGTTTGATTTAGTGATTTAATCCTCCTGACATATAAATACTGTTTGATTTAGTGATTTAATTCCTGACATATAAATACTGTTTGATTTAGTGATTTAATTCCTGACATATAAATACTGTTTGATTTAGTGATTTAATTCCTGACATATAAATACTGTTTGATTTAGTGATTTAATTCCTGACATATAAATACTGTTTGATTTAGTGATTTAATTCCTGACATATAAATACTGTTTGATTTAGTGATTTAATTCCTGACATATAAATACTGTTTGATTTAGTGATTTAATTCCTGACATATAAATACTGTTTGATTTAGTGATTTAATTCCTGACATATAAATACTGTTTCATTTAGTCATTTAATTCCTGACATATAAATACTGGTTGATTTAGTAATTTAATTCCTGACATATAAATACTGTTTCATTTAGTGATTTAATTCCTGACATATAAATACTGGTTGATTTAGTGATTTAATTCCTGACATATAAATACTGTTTGATTTAGTGATTTAATTCCTGACATATAAATACTGTTTGATTTAGTGATTTAATTCCTGACATATAAATACTGTTTGATTTAGTGATTTAATTCCTGACATATAAATACTGTTTGATTTAGTGATTTAATTCCTGACATATAAATACTGTTTGATTTAGTGATTTAATTCCTGACATATAAATACTGTTTGATTTATTGATTTAATTCCTGACATATAAATACTTTTCATTTATTGATTTAATTCCTGACATATAAATACTGTTTGTTTAGGGATTTATTTATTGACACAAAAATACTGTTTGATTTAGTGATTTAATTCCTGACATATAAATACTGTTTGATTTAGTGATTTAATTCCTGACATATAAATACTGTTTGATTTAGTCATTTAATTCCTGACATATAAATACTGTTTGATTTAGTAATTTACTTCCTGACATATAAATACTGTTTCATTTAGTGATTTAATTCCTGACATATAAATACTGTTTGATTTAGTGATTTAATTCCTGACATATAAATACTGTTTGATTTAGTGATTTAATTCCTGACATATAAATACTGTTTGATTTAGTGATTTAATTATTGACATATAAATACTGTTTGATTTAGTGATTTAATTCCTGACATATAAATACTGTTTGATTTAGTGATTTAATTCCTGACATATAAATACTGTTTGATTTAGTGATTTAATTCCTGACATATAAATACTGTTTGATTTAGTGATTTAATTCCTGACATATAAATACTGTTTGATTTAGTGATTTAATTCCTGACATATAAATACTGTTTGATTTAGTGATTTAATTCCTGACATATAAATACTGTTTGATTTAGTGATTTAATTCCTGACATATAAATACTGTTTGATTTAGTGATTTAATTCCTGACATATAAATACTGTTTGATTTAGTGATTTAATTCCTGACATATAAATACTGTTTGATTTAGTGATTTAATTCCTGACATATAAATACTGTTTGATTTAGTGATTTATTTATTGACATATAAATACTGTTTGATTTAGTGATTTAATTCCTGACATATAAATACTGTTTGATTTAGTGATTTAATTCCTGACATATAAATACTGTTTGATTTAGTGATTTAATTCCTGACATATAAATACTGTTTGATTTAGTGATTTAATTCCTGACATATAAATACTGTTTGATTTAGTGATTTAATTCCTGACATATAAATACTGTTTGATTTAGTGATTTAATTCCTGACATATAAATACTGTTTGATTTAGTGATTTAATTCCTGACATATAAATACTGTTTGATTTAGTGATTTAATTCCTGACATATAAATACTGTTTGATTTAGTGATTTATATTATTGACATATAAATACTGTTTGATTTAGTGATTTAATTCCTGACATATAAATACTGTTTGATTTAGTGATTTAATTCCTGACATATAAATACTGTTTGATTTAGTGATTTAATTCCTGACATATAAATACTGTTTGATTTAGTGATTTAATTCCTGACATATAAATACTGTTTGATTTAGTGATTTAATTCCTGACATATAAATACTGTTTGATTTAGTGATTTAATTATTGACATATAAATACTGTTTGATTTAGTGATTTAATTCCTGACATATAAATACTGTTTGATTTAGTGATTTAATTCCTGACATATAAATACTGTTTGATTTAGTGATTTAATTCCTGACATATAAATACTGTTTGATTTAGTGATTTAATTCCTGACATATAAATACTGTTTGATTTAGTGATTTAATTCCTGACATATAAATACTGTTTGATTTAGTGATTTAATTCCTGACATATAAATACTGTTTGATTTAGTGATTTAATTCCTGACATATAAATACTGTTTGATTTAGTGATTTAATTCCTGACATATAAATACTGTTTGATTTAGTGATTTAATTCCTGACATATAAATCCTGTTTGTTTTTGATTATTGGGATTTATTTATTGACATATAAATACTGTTTGATTTAGTGATTTAATTCCTGACATATAAATACTGTTTGATTTAGTGATTTAATTCCTGACATATAAATACTGTTTGATTTAGTGATTTAATTCCTGACATATAAATACTGTTTGATTTAGTGATTTAATTCCTGACATATAAATACTGTTTGATTTAGTGATTTAAATCCTGACATATAAATACTGTTTGATTTAGTCATTTAATTATTGACATATAAATACTGTTTGATTTAGTAATTTAATTCCTGACATATAAATACTGTTTGATTTAGTGATTTAATTCCTGACATATAAATACTGTTTGATTTAGTGATTTAATTCCTAACATATAAATACTGTTTCATTTAGTGATTTAATTCCTGACATATAAATACTGGTTGATTTAGTAATTTAATTTCTGACATATAAATACTGTTTGATTTAGTCATTTAATTATTGACATATAAATACTGTTTGATTTAGTGATTTAATTCCTGACATATAAATACTGTTTGATTTAGTGATTTAATTCCTGACATATAAATACTGTTTGATTTAGTGATTTAATTCCTGACATATAAATACTGTTTGATTTATTGATTTAATTCCTGACATATAAATACTGTTTGATTTAGTGATTTAATTCCTGACATATAAATACTGTTTGATTTAGTGTTTTAATTCCTGGCATATAAATACTGTTTGATTTAGTGATTTAATTCCTGACATATAAATACTTTTTGATTTAGTCATTTAATTAATTATATATAAATACCGTTTGATTTAGTAATTTAATTCCTGACATATAAATACTGGTTGATTTTGTGATTTAATTCCTGACATATAAATACTGTTTGATTTAGTGATTTAATTCCTGACATATAAATACTGTTTCATTTAGTGATTTAATTCCTGACATATAAATACTGGTTGATTTAGTAATTTAATTCCTGACATATAAATACTGTTTGATTTAGTGATTTAATTCCTGACATATAAATACTGTTTGATTTAGTGATTTAATTCCTGACATATAAATACTGTTTGATTTAGTGATTTAATTATTGACATATAAATACTGTTTGATTTAGTGATTTAATTCCTGACATATAAATACTGTTTGATTTAGTGATTTAATTCCTGACATATAAATACTGTTTGATTTAGTGATTTAATTATTGACATATAAATACTGTTTGATTTAGTGATTTAATTCCTGACATATAAATACTGTTTGATTTAGTGATTTAATTCCTGACATATAAATACTGTTTGATTTAGTGATTTAATTCCTGACATATAAATACTGTTTGATTTAGTGATTTAATTCCTGACATATAAATACTGTTTGATTTAGTGATTTAATTCCTGACATATAAATACTGTTTGATTTAGTGATTTAAATCCTGACATATAAATACTGTTTGATTTAGTCATTTAATTATTGATATATAAATACTGTTTGATTTAGTGATTTAATTCCTGACATATAAATACTGTTTGATTTAGTGATTTAATTCCTGACATATAAATACTGTTTGATTTAGTGATTTAATTCCTGACATATAAATACTGTTTGATTTAGTCATTTAATTCCTGACATATAAATCCTGTTTGATTTAGTGATTTAATTCCTGACATATAAATACTGTTTGATTTAGTGATTTATTCCTGACATATAAATACTGTTTGATTTAGTGATTTAATTCCTGACATATAAGTACTGTTTCATTTAGTCATTTAATTCCTGACATATAAATACTGGTTGATTTAGTAATTTAATTCCTGACATATAAATACTGTTTCATTTAGTGATTTAATTCCTGACATATAAATACTGTTTGATTTAGTGATTTAATTCCTGACATATAAATACTGTTTGATTTAGTGATTTAATTCCTGACATATAAATACTGTTTGATTTAGTGTTTAATTATTGACATATAAATACTGTTTGATTTAGTAATTTAATTCCTGACATATAAATACTGTTTGATTTAGTGATTTAATTCCTGACATATAAATACTGTTTGATTTAGTGATTTAATTCCTGACATATAAATACTGTTTGATTTAGTGATTTAATTCCTGACATATAAATACTGTTTGATTTAGTGATTTAATTCCTGACATATAAATACTGTTTGATTTAGTGATTTAATTCCTGACATATAAATACTGTTTGATTTAGTCATTTAATTCCTGACATATAAATACTTTTGATTTAGTCATTTAATTCCTGACATATAAATACTGTTTGATTTAGTAATTTTCTTCCTCATATAAATAAATACTGTTTGATTTAGTGATTTAATTCCTGACATATAAATACTGTTTGATTTAGTGATTTAATTCCTGACATATAAATACTGTTTGATTTAGTGATTTAATTCCTGACATATAAATACTGTTTGATTTAGTGATTTAATTATTGACACATAAATACTGTTTGATTTAGTGATTTAATTCCTGACATATAAATACTGTTTGATTTAGTGATTTAATTCCTGACATATAAATACTGTTTGATTTAGTGATTTAATTCCTGACATATAAATACTGTTTGATTTAGTGATTTAATTCCTGACATATAAATACTGTTTGATTTAGTCATTTAATTATTGACATATAAATACTGTTTGATTTAGTAATTTAATTCCTGACATATAAATACTGTTTGATTAGTGATATAATTCCTGACATATAAATACTGTTTCTTTAGGAATTTATTTATTGACACATAAATACTGATTGATTTAGTGATTTAATTCCTGACACATAAATACTGTTTGATTTAGTGATTTAAATCCTGACATATAAATACTGTTTGATTTAGTGATTTAATTCCTGACATATAAATACTGTTTGAATTTAGTAATTAATATCCTGACATATAAATACTTTTTGATTTAGTCATTTAATTATTGATATATAAATACCGTTTGATTTAGTAATTTACCTCCTGACATATAAATACTGTTTGATTTAGTGATTTAGTTCCTGACATATAAATCCTGTTTGATTTATTGATTTAATTCCTGACATATAAATACTGTTTGATTTAGTGATTTAATTCCTGACATAAAAATACTGTTTGATATAGTGATTTACTAAATGACATAAAAATACTGTTTGATTTAGTGATTTGATTCCTGACATATAAATACTGTTTGATTTAGTGATTTAATTCCTGACATATAAATACTGTTTAATTTAGTGTTTTAATTATTGGCATATAAATACTGTTTGATTTAATAATTCACTTCCTGACATATAAATACTGTTTGATTTATTGATTTAATTTCTGACACATAAATCCTGTTTCTTTAGGGATTTATTTATTGACACATAAATACTGTTTGATTTAGTGATTTAATTCCTGACACATAAATACTGTTTGATTTAGTGATTTAATTCCTGACATATAAATACTGTTTGATTTAGTGATTTAATTCCTGACATATAAATACTGTTTGATTTAGGGATTTAATTTTGACATATAAATACTGTTTGATTTAGTGATTTAAATCCTGACATATAAATACTTTTGATTTAGTCATTTAATTATTAACATATAAATGTCGTTTGATTTAGTAATTTACTTCCTGACATATAAATACTGTTTGATTTAGTGATTTAATTTCTGACATATAAATACTGTTTGATTTAGTAATTTAATTCCTGACATATAAATACTGTTTGATTTAGTCATTTAATTCCTGGCATATAAATACTGTTTGATTTAGTAATTTATATTCTGACATATAAATACCTTTTGATTTAGTCATTTAATTATTGCTAAATAAATGCCGTTTGATTTAGTAATTTTCTTCCTGACATATAAATACTGTTTGATTTAGTGATTTGATTCCTCACATACAAATACTGTTTGATTTAGTGATTTACTTCCTGACATATATATACAGTTTGATTTATTGATTTAATTCCTGACATAAAAATACTGTTTGATTGTGTGATTTAATTCCTGACATATAAAAACTGTTTAATTTAGTGTTTTAATTGATGGCATATAAATACTCTTTGATTTAGTGATTTAATTCCTGACATATAAATACTTTTTGATTTAGTCATTTAATTAATGATATATAAATACCGTTTGATTTAGTAATTTACTTCCTAATATATAAATCCTGTTTGATTTAGTGATTTAATTACTGACATATAAATATTGTTTGATTTAGTGATTTAATTCCTGACATATAAATACTGTTTGATTTAGTGATTTAATTCCTGACATATAAATACTGTTTGATTTAGTAATTTAATTCCTGACATATAAATACTGTTTGATTTAGTGATTTACTTCCTGACATATAAATACTGTTTGATTTAGTGATTTAATTCCTGACATATAAATACTGTTTGTTTAGGGATTTATTTATTGACACATAAATACTGTTTGATTTAGTGATTTAATTCCTGACATATAAATACTGTTTGATTTAGTGATTTAAATCCTGACATATAAATACTGTTTAATTTAGTGTTTTAATTATTGGCATATAAATACTGTTTGATTTAGTAATTCATTTCCTGACATATAAATACTGTTTGATTTATTGATTTAATTCCTGACATATAAATACTGTTTGATTTATTGATTTTATTCCTGACATATAAATCCTGTTTGTTTAGGGATTTATTTATTGACACATAAATACTGATTGATTTAGTGATTTAATTCCTGACATATAAATACTGTTTGATTTAGTGATTTAAATCCTGACATATAAATACTTTTTGATTTAGTCATTTAATTATTGACATATAAATGACGTTTGATTTAGTAATTTTCTTCCTGACATATAAATACTGTTTGATTTAGTGATTTAATTCCTGATATATAAATACTGTTTGTTTTAGGGATTTAATTCCTGACATATAAATACTGTTTGATTTATTGATTTAATTCCTGACATATAAATCCTGTTTGTTTAGGGATTTATTTATTGACACATAAATACTGATTGATTTAGTGATTTAATTCCTGACATATAAATACTGTTTGATTTAGTCATTTAAATCCTGACATATAAATACTGTTTGATTTAGTCATTTAATTCCTGGCATATAAATACTGTTTGATTTAGTAATTTAATTCCTGACATATAAATACTTTTTGATTTAGTGATTTGATTCATGACATACAAATACTGTTTGATTCAGTGATTTAATTCCTGACATATAAATACTGTTTAATTTAGTGTTTTAATTATTGGCATATAAATACTGTTTGATTTAGTAATTTACTTCCTGACATATAAATACTGTTTGATTTATTGATTTAATTCCTGACATATAAATACTGTTTGATTTATTGATTTAATTCCTGACATATAAATCCTGTTTCTTTAAGGATTTATTAATTGACACATAAATACTCATTGATTTAGTGATTTAATTCCTGACACATAAATACAGTTTGATTTAGTGATTTAAATCCTGACATATAAATACTGTTTGATTTAGTCATTTAATTCCTGAAAGATAAATACTTTTTGATTTAGTCATTTAATTTTTGACATATAAATGCCGTTTCATTTACTAATTTTCTTCCTCATTTATAAATACTGTTTGATTAGTGATATCATTCCTGACATATGAATCCTGTTTGATTTAGTGATTTAATTCATGACATATAAATACTGTTTTATTTATTGATTTAATTCCTGACATATAAATCCTGTTTGTTTAGGGAATTATTTATTGACACATAAATAATGATTGACTTAGTGATTTAATTTCTGACACATAAATACTGTTTGATTTAGTGATTTAAATCCTGACATATAAATATTGTTTGTTTTACGTGATTTAATTCCTGACATATAAATACTGTTTGATTTACTGATTTAATTCCTGACATATAAATACTGTTTGATTTAGTCATTTAATTATTGACATATAAATGCCGTTTGATTTAGTAATTTACTTCCTGACATATAAATACTGTTTGATTAGTGATATAATTCCTGACATATAAATACTGTTTCTTTAGGAATTTATTTATTGACACATAAATATTGATTGATTTAGTGATTTAATTCCTGACACATAAATACTGTTTGATATAGTGATATAAATCCTGACATATAAATACTGTTTGATTTAGGTTTTAATTCCTGACGTATAAATGCTGTTTAATTTAGTAATTAATATCCTGACATATAAATACTTTTTGATTTAGTCATTTAATTATTGATATATAAATACCGTTTGATTTAGTAATTTACCTATTGACATATAAATACTGTTTGATTAGTGATATAGTTCCTGACATATAAATCCTGTTTGATTTATTGATTTAATTCCTGACATATAAATACTGTTTGATTTAGTGATTTAATTCCTGACATAAAAATACTGTTTGATATAGTGATTTACTAAATGACATAAAAATACTGTTTGATTTAGTGATTTGATTCCTGGCATACAAATACTGTTTGATTCAGTGATTTAATTCCTGACATATAAATACTGTTTAATTTAGTGTTTTAATTATTGGCATATAAATACTGTTTGATTTAATAATTCACTTCCTGACATATAAATACTGTTTGATTTATTGATTTAATTTCTGACACATAAATCCTGTTTCTTTAGGGATTTATTTATTGACACATAAATACTCATTGATTTAGTGATTTAATTCCTAACACATAAATACTGTTTGATTTAGTGATTTAAATCCTGACATATTAATACTGTTTGATTTAGTCATTTAATTCCTGACAGATAAATACTGTTTGATTTAGGGATTTAATTTTTGACACATCAATACTGTTTTATTTAATGATTTAAATCCTGACATATAAATACTTTTTGATTTAGTCATTTAATTATTAACATATAAATGTCGTTTGATTTAGTAATTTACTTCCTGACATATAAATTCTGTTTGATTTAGTGATTTAATTTCTGACATATAAATACTGTTTGATTTAGTAATTTAATTCCTGACATATAAATACTGTTTGATTTAGTCATTTAATTCCTGGCATATAACTACTGTTTGATTTAGTAATTTATATTCTGACATATAAATACCTTTTGATTTAGTCATTTAATTATTGCTAAATCAATGCCGTTTGATTTAGTAATTTTCTTCCTGACATATAAATACTGTTTGATTTAGTGATTTGATTCCTCACATACAAATACTGTTTGATTTAGTGATTTAATTCCTGACATATATATACTGTTTGATTTATTGATTTAATTCCTGACATAAAAATACTGTTTGAGGGTGTGATTTAATTCCTGACATATAAAAACTGTTTAATTTAGTGTTTTAATTGATGGCATATAAATACTCTTTCATTTAGTGATTTAATTCCTGACATATAAATACTTTTTGATTTAGTCATTTAATTAATGATATATAAATACCGTTTGATTTAGTAATTTACTTCCTAATATATAAATCCTGTTTGATTTAGTGATTTAATTACTGACATATAAATATTGTTTGACTTTCGTGATTTAATTCCTGACATATAAATACTGGTTGATTTAGTGATTTAATTCCTGACATATAAATACTGTTTGATTTAGTAATTTAATTCCTGACATATAAATACTGTTTGATTTAGTGATTTACTTCCTGACATATAAATACTGTTTGATTTAGTGATTTAATTCCTGACATAAAAATACTGTTTGTTTAGGGATTTATTTATTGACACATAGATACTGATTGATTTAGTGATTTAATTCCTGACAGATAAATACTGTTTGATTTAGTGATTTAAATCCTGACATATAAATACTGTTTAATTTAGTGTTTTAATTATTGTCATATAAATACTGTTTGATTTAGTAATTCATTTCCTGACATATAAATACTGTTTGATTTATTGATTAAATTCCTGACATATAAATACTGTTTGATTTATTGATTTTATTCCTGACATATAAATCCTGTTTGTTTAGGGATTTATTTATTGACACATAGATACTGATTGATTTAGTGATTTAATTCCTGACAGATAAATACTGTTTGATTTAGTGATTTAAATCCTGACATATAAATACCTTTTGATTTAGTCATTTAATTATTGATACATAAATGACGTTTGATTTAGTAATTTTCTTCCTGACATATAAATACTCTTTGATTTAGTGATTTAATTCCTGATATATAAATACTGTTTGTTTTAGTGATTTAATTCCTGACATATAAATACTGTTTTATTTATTGATTTAATTCCTGACATATAAATCCTGTTTGTTTAGGGATTTATTTATTGACACATAAATACTGATTGATTTAGTGATTTAATTCCTGACATATAAATACTGTTTGATTTAGTCATTTAAATCCTGACATATAAATACTGTTTGATTTAGTCATTTAATTCCTGGCATATAAATACTGTTTGATTTAGTAATTTAATTCCTGACATATAAATACTTTTTGATTTAGTCATTTAATTAATGACATATAAATACCGTTTGATTTAGTAATTTAATTCCTGACATATAAATACTGTTTGATTTAGTGATTTACTTTCTGAAATATACATACTGTTTGATATAGTGATTTAATTCCTGACATAAAAATACTGTTTGATTTAGTCATTTAATTCCTGACACATAAATCCTGTTTGATTTAGTGATTTAATTCCTGACATATAAATACTGTTTGATTTAGTGATTTAATTCCTGACATATAAATACTGTTTGATTTAGTGATTTACTTCTTGACATATTCATACTGTTTTATTTAGTGATTTACTTCTTGACATATTCATACTGTTTTATTTAGTGATTTACTTCCTGACATATAAATACTGTTTCATTTAGTGATTTAATTCCTGACATATAAATACTGGTTGATTTAGTAATTTAATTCCTGACATATAAATACTGTTTGATTTAGTGATTTAATTCCTGACATATAAATACTGTTTGATTTAGTGATTTAATTTCTGACACATAAATACTGTTTGATTTAGTGATTTAAATCCTGACATATAAATATTGTTTGTTTTACGTGATTTAATTCCTGACATATAAATACTGTTTGATTTACTGATTTAATTCCTGACATATAAATACTGTTTGATTTAGTCATTTAATTCCTGACATATAAATACTGTTTGATTTAGTGATTTAATTCCTGACATATAAATACTGTTTGATTTAGTGATTTAATTCCTGACATATAAATACTGTTTGATTTAGGAATTTATTTATTGACACATAAATATTGATTGATTTAGTGATTTAATTCCTGACACATAAATACTGTTTGATATAGTGATATAAATCCTGACATATAAATACTGTTTGATTTAGGTTTTAATTCCTGACGTATAAATGCTGTTTAATTTAGTAATTAATATCCTGACATATAAATACTTTTTGATTTAGTCATTTAATTATTGATATATAAATACCGTTTGATTTAGTAATTTACCTATTGACATATAAATACTGTTTGATTAGTGATATAGTTCCTGACATATAAATCCTGTTTGATTTATTGATTTAATTCCTGACATATAAATACTGTTTGATTTAGTGATTTAATTCCTGACATAAAAATACTGTTTGATTTAGTAATTTAATTCCTGACATATAAATACTGTTTGATTTAGTGATTTGATTCCTGACATACAAATACTGTTTGATTCAGTGATTTAATTCCTGACATATAAATACTGTTTAATTTAGTGTTTTAATTATTGGCATATAAATACTGTTTGATTTAGTAATTCACTTCCTGACATATAAATACTGTTTGATTTATTGATTTAATTTCTGACACATAAATCCTGTTTCTTTAGGGATTTATTTATTGACACATAAATACTCATTGATTTAGTGATTTAATTCCTGACACATAAATACTGTTTGATTTAGTGATTTAAATCCTGACATATAAATACTGTTTGATTTAGTCATTTAATTCCTGACAGATAAATACTGTTTGATTTAGGGATTTAATTTTTGACACATCAATACTGTTTTATTTAATGATTTAAATCCTGACATATAAATACTTTTTGATTTAGTCATTTAATTATTAACATATAAATGTCGTTTGATTTAGTAATTTACTTCCTGACATATAAATTCTGTTTGATTTAGTGATTTAATTTCTGACATATAAATACTGTTTGATTTAGTAATTTAATTCCTGACATATAAATACTGTTTGATTTAGTCATTTAATTCCTGGCATATAACTACTGTTTGATTTAGTAATTTATATTCTGACATATAAATACCTTTTGATTTAGTCATTTAATTATTGCTAAATCAATGCCGTTTGATTTAGTAATTTTCTTCCTGACATATAAATACTGTTTCATTTAGTGATTTGATTCCTCACATACAAATAGTGTTTGATTTAGTGATTTAATTCCTGACATATATATACTGTTTGATTTATTGATTTAATTCCTGACATAAAAATACTGTTTGAGTGTGTGATTTAATTCCTGACATATAAAAACTGTTTAATTTAGTGTTTTAATTGATGGCATATAAATACTCTTTCATTTAGTGATTTAATTCCTGACATATAAATACTTTTTGATTTAGTCATTTAATTAATGATATATAAATACCGTTTGATTTAGTAATTTACTTCCTAATATATAAATCCTGTTTGATTTAGTGATTTAATTACTGACATATAAATATTGTTTGACTTTCGTGATTTAATTCCTGACATATAAATACTGGTTGATTTAGTGATTTAATTCCTGACATATAAATACTGTTTGATTTAGTAATTTAATTCCTGACATATAAATACTGTTTGATTTAGTGATTTACTTCCTGACATATTCATACTGTTTGATTTAGTGATTTAATTCCTGACATAAAAATACTGTTTGTTTAGGGATTTATTTATTGACACATAGATACTGATTGATTTAGTGATTTAATTCCTGACAGATAAATACTGTTTGATTTAGTGATTTAAATCCTGACATATAAATACTGTTTAATTTAGTGTTTTAATTATTGTCATATAAATACTGTTTGATTTAGTAATTCATTTCCTGACATATAAATACTGTTTGATTTATTGATTAAATTCCTGACATATAAATACTGTTTGATTTATTGATTTTATTCCTGACATATAAATCCTGTTTGTTTAGGGATTTATTTATTGACACATAGATACTGATTGATTTAGTGATTTAATTCCTGACAGATAAATACTGTTTGATTTAGTGATTTAAATCCTGACATATAAATACCTTTTGATTTAGTCATTTAATTATTGATACATAAATGACGTTTGATTTAGTAATTTTCTTCCTGACATATAAATACTCTTTGATTTAGTGATTTAATTCCTGATATATAAATACTGTTTGTTTTAGGGATTTAATTCCTGACATATAAATACTGTTTGATTTATTGATTTAATTCCTGACATATAAATCCTGTTTGTTTAGGGATTTATTTATTGACACATAAATACTGATTGATTTAGTGATTTAATTCCTGACACATAAATACTGTTTGATTTAGTGATTTAAATCCTGACATATAAATACTGTTTGATTTAGTCATTTAATTCCTGACATATAAATACTGTTTGATTTAGTAATTTAATTCCTGACATATAAATACTTTTTGATTTAGTCATTTAATTAATGATATATAAATACCGTTTGATTTAGTAATTTACTTCCTGACATATAAATCCTGTTTGATTTAGTGATTTAATTACTGATATATAAATATTGTTTGATTTTCGTGATTTAATTCCTGACAAAAAAATACTGGTTGATTTAGTGATTTAATTCCTGACATATAAATACTGTTTGATTTAGTAATTTAATTCCTGACATATAAATACTGTTTTATTTAGTGATTTACTTCTTGACATATTCATACTGTTTTATTTAGTGATTTACTTCTTGACATATTCATACTGTTTTATTTAGTGATTTACTTCTTGACATATTCATACTGTTTCATATAGTGATTTACTAAATGACATATAAATACTGTTTGATTTAGTGACTTGATTCCTGAGATATAAATACTGTTTGATTTAGTGTTTTAATTATTGTCATATAAATACTGTTTGATTTAGTAATTCACTTCCCGACATATAAATACTGTTTGATTTATTGATTTAATTCCTGACACATAAATACTGTTTGATTTAGTGATTTAAATCCTGACACATAAATATTGTTTGATTTACGTGATTTAATTCCTGACATATAAATACTGTTGGATTTAGTGATTTACTTCCTGACATATAAATACTGTTTGATTTAGTCATTTAATTCCTGACATATACATACTCTTTGATTTAGTGATTTAATTCCTGACATAAAAATACTGTTTCATATAGTGATTTACTAAATGACATATAAATACTGTTTGATTTAGTGATTTAATTCCTGACACATAAATATAGTTTGATTTAGTGATTTAATTCCTGACATATAAATACTGTTTGATTTAGTGATTTAATTATTGGCATATAAATACTGATTGATTTAGTTATTTAATTCCTCACATATAAATACTGTTTGATTTAGTGATTTAATTCCTAATATATAAATCGTATTTTATTTAATGATTTAATTCCTGACATATAACAACTGCCTGATTTAGTGGTTTAATTCCTGACAAATAAATACTGTTTGATTTAGTGATTTAATTATTGACATATAAATACTGTTTAATTTAGTAATTTAATTCCTGACATATAAATATTGTTTGATTTACGTGATTTAATTCCTGACATATAACAACTGTTTGATTTTGTGATTTAATTCCTGACAAATAAATACTGTTTGATTTAGTCATTTAATTCCTGACATATAAATATTGTTTGATTTTCGTGATTTAATTTCTGATATGTAAATACTGTTTGATTTAGTGATTTAATTTCTGACATATAAATACTGTTTGATTTAATGATTTAATTCCTGACATATAAATCCTGTTTGATTTAGTGATTTAATTCCTGACATATAAATACTGTTTGATTTAGTAATTTAATTCCTGACATATAAATACTGTTTGATTTAGTGATTTAATTACTGACATATAAATACTGTTTGATTTAGTGATTTAATTGCTGACATATAAATACTGTTTGATTTAGTGATTTAATTCCTGACATATAAATACTGTTTGA